>NC_137812.1:70920010-71025010 GCF_963921795.1 Nannobrachium achirus
GTACTTGAGTACATATTTTGTGGGGGGGGTATCTACTTTACTGGAGTTATTTGTTTTTGTGTTTTTGGAAGCTTATGACTTCCAGTGCGCTACAGGTCAGAGCTGGGCCACGAGGCTAGGGAACAGTTGGCTCCCCAGGCTATACTTACTAACTTAATGCATCTCAAAGAGCAATATTGTGTACTTTTGACCACACTTCTTTCCTAGGAAGGGACCGTCCCGGGACCCAAACTAACACAAATACATTATGAATTAAACATTTAAGGAGTCGTTCACCCCCAAAAATGACTTGTTTCTGTTATTCTGTTGCTCCTGTCTTTTAGGGCCTCACTTTGCTGCTGTCAACCACAACAACGAAATAATTATCACTGACTTCCACAACCACTCTGTCAAGGTAATGTCTGTCTGTCTGTCTGTCTGTCTGTCTGTCTGTCTGTCTGTCTGTCTGTCTGTCTGTCTGTCTGTCTGTCTGTCTGTCTGTCTGTCTGTCTGTCTGTCACTGAAACATTTTGTTTATTGTTCAATGCAGAATTGTGTTGTGGGCAAAACATGTTCAATGAATAAACAGGGCACATGTATAGAGGTATCTATACTGAACTAGCAGTTACGCTGCCTTCAGACCCAGTCCTGTGTTGTGCTGATAAGAGCAATGGTGGTCAAAGTAACTGTTTTTAGTTAATAAAACGTTTCTAATATAACTAACATAACTGGTGGGTGTAGTTTGAATGTTACACCCTGTGGGCTGGAAGGACACCTACTGGTTGACAAGAGGTATTGCATGATTGATGTTCAAAGAGCAGTTCATGCTCTGCTGCTCCAACAGGTTAGTTCATTATCGTTCACATGGATGAAAGTTCTCTGTCGCTAAGACTGATTTCAGTCATTTGAATTCCATAGAAGCCAGCATGGCTTCGGAAGTATGTTAGTAGATAGCCGTCTGCAAGCTTTTAGATACCTTGTGTTGTCCTAGTTTACTGTAAATAGCTCTGGATTAACAATTGTAAATTGTAGATATATTTTCCAATCATATGAAAGGCTATTTTCCTGGCTAATTTTCCAATTATATTATGAACGTAAGATTGAAAAGTGTTCCTATATAAGCCCTATTTCGAAAATAGCGAAAAAAGAAAACTCACAACACGTTACATCAGGAGATACTCATAGAGTCTACTATTTTAGCTAAACATGTAATGCAATTGATGATTGAAATTATTGTATTGGGAATAACCCCTCGAGATGTGAAGAGCTATTCACTTCACTGCGGTGTAGTTTTCTAGCTATCACCTAAAAATACATAACAAAGCCTAGGTGATAGCTAGGAAACTACAACGCGGTGAAGTGAATAGCTCTTCACCATGGACTCTGAGAGAGGCTTAATGTTCTCTTATCTTCTAACAGGTGTTCAACACAGAGTTCTAATGTTCTCTTATCTTCTAACAGGTGTTCAACACAGAGTTCTAACGTTCTCTTATCTTCTAACAGGTGTTCAACACAGAGTTCTAACGTTCTCTTATCTTCCACCAGGTGTTCAACACAGAGGGAGAGTTCCTGTTGAAGTTTGGTTCTAACGGAGAGGGCAACGGACAGTTCAACGCTCCCACCGGCGTGGCCGTGGACGTCAACGGGAACATCATCGTAGCCGACTGGGGCAACAGTCGTATACAGGTAGGAATATGTACCATATCATACATTACATGTTTACATTATAAATTACATTTCTAAGTTCCCCACCTCATCATCACACTTTTTTGATACCTCTACAACAGAATGGAACTAGATGTTTTGTCCTAATTATTATACCCTCTCTAAAGAGCACCTGTTTACAGTTTGTTCTACAGTATATCACTCACGGACCCAAGCAGCGCTTTTATCTATATGTTTACATTAAAGACTGGGGCAAAAGTCATATACAGGTGGGAACACACATGCCGTACCGTACAATGTTTACATTAAAGACTGGGGCAACAGTCGTATACAGGTTAGGACACGTTTACAGAACCACTTCAACCATAGCCTGGGATCTATAGCAGCGAGGTCCTGACGTCACTCGTTCATCCCCTGGGTCACGGAATGGAGAATAACACTGGGTCATCTTAAAACCGTCTCATAAGCATTGTGGTCCAAAATTAAACAAACTGTCTCTGTGATATTGTCGGGGAGGTGACTCTGTATGGTTTACCATAGTCATTCACTCATATTTGATACGGTCTGTTTGTGGCAAAAATGTAACTAATTCGGTGGCAGTAACATCAGCGTTTTCTTGACATCAGTTGATTCTTCATATTCATATTCACAGTATCTATGTACAGTATATGGTTCCTCAGACATTGTGGCATGATGACTATAGAGAATATAGAGGTTTTTTTTACACTTAATTCAACAACAAAACATTCTTTTTGCATACTTTATGTTTTGTTATATTTTTTTAAGGGAACTCGCCCACTGAAAATGTTGAGTTATGGTTCTACTGACCAAGAGAGCGTCTCTCTCTGTCTCTGTCTCTCTCTCTCTCTCTCTCTCTCTCTCTCTCTCTCTGTCTCTGTCTCTCTCTCCGTCAGGTGTTCGATGGCAGCGGGTCCTTCCTGTCCTACATCAACACGTCGGCGGACCCCCTGTACGGCCCCCAGGGCCTGGCCCTGACCTCTGATGGACATGTGGTGGTGGCTGACTCTGGAAACCACTGCTTCAAAGTCTACCGCTACCTGCAGTAGCAAAAACATGACCTGTACATAATGTATATACATACATAGATACGATGCATACACTGTACATACATACATACATGCACACTTTGACCAACACATTCTCACAGATAGGCGTAGCCTCGCATAACCAGACAAATCTGCCAATCTTGCATTGGCTGATTAAAACTCAAAGCCCTGGAACGTGCCCGAGTCGCATTAGATTTGAAACACTTTAACCATCATTTTATGCTTTAACTATTGAAAAATAGCAGATATACAAGCTCACAGCGCACTGCGAGCTTGTAGATCTGATATTTTTAAAGAATCGTGAAAATGTGTGCAAGTCATTGAATATCTTTGACCCGACTTCTAAATCCTTCCTCTAAATCAGTGGTTCTCAAACTTTTTCATGTCAAAGACCCCCAAAATTACATTTATTTGGCCGCAGACCCCCATCTCAAAATATGTTGTTCCAGGGACCCCCCAGGAGCAGAGATTTGAGCTTTGAAAAACATATTGAAAATGTGCACATATTTTCACGATTTTTCAAAAATAGCAGATCTACAAGCTCTGTGAACTTGTATATCTGCTATTTTTCAATAGTTAAAGCATTCATTTATTTCTAAATGGGTTAATATCCACACAGTGATATTGTCTGGCTATGCGAGGAATCGAGGGTTTGGACAGCTTTCCTCAGTGGCTTACCTGGAAACAAGTCGAACAACACTTGACTAGTAACCTCAACCTCCCGTGTTACAATCTCTCACTGCATAGTTTTTTGTGTGGTTAGGGTTAGGATTAAGGTTAAGGTTAGGTTTAGGCATAGTTTGGTCAACATGCATGCGATGGCGTCCGGTCATGTCAAAAGTTGACGTTTCAAGGCTACTGACAGAGCGGCAAAATGTGACACCTTCGGAGTGAGAACGGGTTGGCTTTGACACATGCAAACATCATGTACATATTAACACATGCCCGCGCGCGCGCACACACACACACACACACACACACACACACACACACACACACACACACACACACACACACACACACACACACACACACACACACACAGAGAGAGACGTCACACACACACACACACATACACACACACACACACACACACACACACACACACACACACAGAGAGAGAGAGACGTCACACACACACACAAATGCACGAACTCACGCACACACACTGTGTGGACTAGTTGGCGGATTTGCACTCATCCTTTCATTCATTCATTCACTCGTTCCTCCCTCCATCGTGCCATCATTGTAGCGTCTTGTTTTCACCTCCTTCAAGACTCCTCCCACTTCTTCAAGACTCCGCCCACTCTCACTGGGGACTCTCATCCACGATCTCAACAAAGGTTTTACATCCGTTGTCACCCTCTGCTGATGCAATATCGGTATCGTAAATAATTCCGATATTCTTTCGGTGATATTTACCGAAATCTTTTCACCAATATTTCACAGAAATGTCATTGATATTGACGTAATATGAATGTGATCGTTAACGGCATTGTAAAATTCAGCAATTAACTGAATATAAATATATTATATAATAATGTGTGAGATATATATCGGATATGAGACAAAATTTCGATATCGTGCATCTCTATTAAAACACATATTCAGCCTGTTTCTCTCAGTGAAACTAGGCCTACATTCCATTTTATTTGAAGGATCGGGATTTTAAAGAATGAAACGTGAATATCACGTTATGTTGCAGCTTTGATATGTTTTGACTTGTTTGTTGTGATGTATGAAAAAAAAGACTGGAAAATAATGATATTGTATAAATGAATTAATATTGACAGGTTTTTAGTGTGTGTGTGTGTGTGTGCGTGTGCGTGTGCGTGTGCGTCGGTCTGAGATTGGAAACAAAGTGAAAACATCACAAAGTTTCAAAATGTCCAAAGAAGATGAATTGAGAAATCATAACTTCATTAATACAATAATTACAGTCCTCACTGTAAATAAGTTCAGTGTTATCAACCGTAGGCCGACCGATGGCACGTGTGATTTTGGAGATATTTTGACTGATATTTGGTATAAAAGAAAATGTAAAAGAAAGAAAAGAAAGGGATGAAAAAAAACGGAAAGAAAAAAAGTGGTAAATCTTCACATCAATTTGAAAAACTTGCTCTATGCTAGTGTCTGTTTTATGTTAGCCTTCAGAAGTCCACTCAGAGAGTGGGCGGGTCTATTGGCTGGAGCCATTCAAGTTTTATGTATTATCGTGGGGAAAGCTTTTGATGAAAATAGCAGGTCTACAAGATCACAATGTGTCGGCCTGCTATTTTCTGCGAAAGCTTTTCCGCCACAAAACGGATGGTGGGATTTAAGTGGCAAACAGATATAAATGAAAACTTTTACAACTGTCAGAAATGTAAAAGGTAAAACGCATCGGCTGTAATGATAATTGCCGATAACAAAGTAATCAAAAAAGTCTAACAATATGGGCGATATAGATATATATTGGCCATATCAACAATATCGGTCGGGCTCTTACTAAAATAGAAATGTCAAAGCATGACTCGATATTTCTATGCATGCCGTTAAACGTCACATATAAATAAGACTGCTGTGATCTTTAGATAAATGAGTTCACTAGAAGAAAAATACCCTTTTAGATTCTGAGATGTTTTCACTGAATTTCTAGAGGTTGCTGTTTGAACACCACCTGTATGAAGACCAGTGGTTCTCAAACATTTGATTTCAAGGACCCCCATAACTCTGAGAGCATTCCCGGGTCCATTTGGTTCCATCTGTACGCTCTCAGAGTTTTGGAACCCCCTCAAGGATCCCTGGGGGTCCCTGGACCCCCCTTTGAGAACCACTTGAATAGGCAATCCTACTGTAGGCTACCATATGCAGTAGAAATCACCCACACACATGATTTATAATGTGTTAATTTGAGTTGTTGTAAGAAAATAGTAAGCTTTGTTTTTTTCCAACACTGTGTGTGTGTGTGTGTGTGTGTGTGTGTGTGTGTGTGTGTGTGTGTGTGTGTGTGTGTGTGTGTGTGTGTGTGTGTGCGTGTGCGTGTGTTCATTAATCGGTCCAACACATGATTAATTTTAACGTATAAATACATTAGGTTTCCATGCAATCTTGAAGAGTTTGATCTGTAGATTGAAAATATGCAATTTGTAAATTAAAATGAGTGTTTTACTCTGATGTTTACAAACACTATCAACTTAAATAGAAAAGAACGGAGCCTATCTATTGTTTTAGTCCTATCAAAAGCATAGAGAATAAAAACATAAAAACTAACATTCTATTTAAAAATAATGAATTTACACAACACTGATACAGTACTGTCAAACAAGTCTATGAAGCTACCTGTGTGAGATCTAATCTGCAACATTTCTTTTTTTTTAATGCAATGTAGTGGTGGGGGTCCCTGCTTCTCTCTCAGCTAAGGGGTCCTTGGCCTGAAAATAATGTTGAAGACCACTCAATGGAACAAATTAAAAAAACTGAACTATAGAATATGATCTTCAGCTGAACACCGATGGTACGGTAGTTTGTCAAACCCATCCTCTGCTAACAGATGTACAGTAATTTAGTTCAATCTCAGTTATCTAGGCTCCTAAACAAACATATCCTCACTGTCAGGGGGAAACCTTGTATGTCATATATGTAATATTTCCTGAGACTTTTCAGAAGAAGAAGAAGAAGAAAAAGAAGACAACGTTGTTCCAGTGGATCCAATATTATTATTTAGTCACAGAAAAGAGTGACATTACGTCTACAGGGACACTTGCTAATAACCATATTGCTATTTTCCATTACTCCTGTGTGACACAGGAGGGGCTCAGTTTTGTTCACAAAACAAGTTACCGTATATCTTCACATGGATTTGATTATATTAGTCACAATATTTTTAGTTGTTTGAATATTTAAAAAACCCACAGACAGAGAGCTTTAACAACTTTCATTTTAACTCAACTTATTTACTTATTTTTTAAATAGCTTAAAAAATTGCTACTTTTGTGACAAAGTAGGGCATTCATTAATATAAAACGTAAAAAGTAAAAAAAAAAAGATACAAGGTTTCTGCTCGACAGTGAAGACATGGAAAGTCGAATAGTCGAGTATATAATCATTCACATCAACCTTAAATCGTTTGATTTGTTTGTGTCGTTTACACCACAGTTTCCATTTAAAAAACGTATCATGTTGCTTTTCCTTTTGAAGCCAGTCGTCCACTGTGTTCACATTCCTGCTGTTTGCCCTGTGTCATGTTCTCCTGATTTCCTGTGTCATGTTCTCCTGATTTCCTGTGTCATGTTTAATATTCTGTGATGCCAAATGGAATTAAAGTGCCCATAGGAAATACCACTGTGTCTGTTGCTCCTGTGCTGATTGAAACACTTATTTCCCACCGTTTTCGAAGTGATATCATCACAACTTGAATGTAGTTTGTAACATAGTTTCAGGATCACAATTTTTAAGTGTTTACCATAAAAGTGTCTATCATCAACTGAGGATCACAGGACTCCCTGCAAGACGAGCTGATGCATCTCAAGGGGTTTATCCTCAAATCAAATTTCTAATTTAAATAAATCAAACATCGGGTTGAAGTGAAGGAAATGCAGCTACAGTGTAGGCTACTCACTACCATGTACTGTATATGCTATGTTTTCTCAAAGTGGGGTCTGGGGACCCCCAGGGATCCTTGAGGGAGACCCCAGCTGGGGTCCAGTTTAATGACTTTTAGATGAGGGTCCACGGACAAAATTAAAAGGGAGGCCTACTTGACATTAAATTTATATATAGGAGGCTTAGGGGTAGAGGAACCGTTATTAGAGCACGAAGGGTTCCCGAAGGGTTCCCAGTTCGAATCCGGGCTCCCCCTGATAGTTAATGTCGAAGAGTCCTTAAGCAAGACTCTGAACCCCTAATTGCTCCCGGTGAGCAGGTTGGTGCCTTGCATGGTTTCCTCTGCCATCGGTTGTGTGTGTGAATGGGTGAATGTAATGCACAATCTATGTAAAGCGCCTTGGATAAAAGCGCTATATAAATGCACCATTTACCATTTTATATGCTGTATCATATGGTTATATTGTATGTACAGAGCCATCTAAAAAGCATGCAGATGCCATAGCAAGTTTAGCAACCCATCATCAAGACTGCAGAAACTTCCCACTGGACTTCAAGCAACTCTGACTTCAGAAGGTTGACACATCTGTATTATAAATCATTGTTTTGAGTGGTCTTGTGTAATATTGTAATAGGCTATTTTGAACTGTATGCCATAAAAATAAAGTTTTTTTTTTTTTAGATGGCTCCACTGGTTCCCAAACACTGGGTTGGAACTTGGGACCCATTTGTGGGTCGCGGACATGATCATTATTATTATTTAATATTTTTCGAAATAATTTCATTAATAAATAAAATAAATCTAAGAAATTCTGTCATTTGGAAAACAAATGTTTAAGAAGTAGTGAAAATAGCCGATCTACAAGCTCACAACGTGGCGCGAAGCGATGCTTGTGAGCTTGTAGATCTGCTGTTTGCATTCCGGAATTGATGGGGTAAATTTACTATAAATTTACAGATTGTTTTTGTCATAGGAATGCGACAAATACAAACACATTATTGAACTCAAGTCTCTATGGTGTGTAATCAATAGGAGAAAAAAAAGTCATTAATTGGGGGTGAACTACTCCTTTAACTCATTCCAACATTATCATTACTACACATACTTTACCTCTTTCTCTCTGAACAGCATAAAGTATTAGATGCAGTTTCACACAGCAGACAGCAGGGGGCATCAGAGCATGGTGAAAATTAATCACATCAAAGATGGTGAACACTGTACAGATTCTACATGTTATTGTTATGTGAAAATGTTGTGGATCATGAGGGATATTAATATCACAACAACCACAGAATAACTTAATTAAATAATTATATGATCATTTAACATATAGCCATATAATAATATAGTTTATATCATTCACTGCAAATCTGCAATGTAATTTGATGTGTGGGTCTACACAATATTTGAGAGTTGCTTATGTTTTCACGTCTCCACCATCTTTGACAGAAACACTGACCAGTGTTCCGCGGGAAATTCATTCATCCTCCATCCGCTTCCTGTCAACATGTAAACATGAACACACTGTGATATCATAAAGTTATTATAAATACAGTGTTTACTGTCAGTAGGTTGAATCATTTATTAACTACACAGTGTCTTTTCACGACATATTTCCCTGGACATTGGTGGCTTCTTGTTTGAGAGGAAAACGTTGTCATAATGGTAAGTAAAATAATAGAACATGTTGTGGATAGTGGTGACAACACAGGCAGTAATAGATATTACATTAGTTGTATATTATATAAAATGCATCTCTCCACTGGTCAGCCCTTGCTAATAATAACGTTGTAGGACCGAGAAGAACCTTAGGACTTTAAACAACATTGTGAACTTATATTGTGTATGTTACACAATGTTTAAGTAACAAAACACACACACACACACACACACACACACACACACACACACACACACACACACACACACACACACACACACACACACACACAGTTATAATATCTTGATATAGCTAAGCTATAGTACCTGTGTACATAGCTAAGTACATTTACTCGAGTACTGTACTGTGGCAAGTAGGCCTACAGTTTTGTGGTATTGTACTTTATACTTGAGTATATTTCCCTTAAAAATCCTGCACGTTTCACACAGATTTAAATTTTTTGCTCTATTCTTCTTATGGTATCGATTTTAAATCATTGAATCGCATCAATATCGTCCATGTATGTCCATGTATCGTATCGTCAACCATGTATCGTGATGCGTCTCATGTCGCTGTTAAAATCTATCGTTACACTAACTTTAAGTCCTCCATAAAGATCCGGCTGGGCAGAAAGCTCTATTCCTTCTGAGCAGCTATAGAAGCTGTTTTTTCTATAAACAGAGTATTTATTATTTAATGTTGGCTGGGTTTTCTGTGTTTTATGTTTAAAATTGTATTTATTTTTTGTTCGTCTTTCTAGTCGAAGAAGAAAGGACTGAGTCTGGAGGAGAAGAGGAGTCGAATGATGGAGATCTTCTTTGAGACGGTGGGTTTTTACAGAGCACGGATGACAATCATAAATCATGATAAAATCTTTATCGATTTCAATCCCCATATCGATCCCACTGTTAGTTAATTAATTCTTCCTTCCTCCCTCCCTTGATTTCCTTCCATCCTCTGTAGAAAGATGTTTTCCAGTTGAAGGACATTGAGAAAATCGCCCCCAAGTCTAAAGGAATCAGTGAGTATTGATTCTGTAGAACTGTGATCCATCACTTCTGTCATAGCCTAGTAAACGACCAACTTCCGTCATCCAGTAGAAATGGTTTCCGGAAGAGGGCGGGTACGAGGCTACTTCTGTCACTTCATGACTGAAATCACATTTATACATATACCACACACACACGCACACACGCATGATCACACGCACGCACACACACCTAGGGATGAGACGATATGAACATTTCATATCATGATTATTGTGACCAAAGAAATCACTAGTTACGATATTATCGCGATAATCAAAATATACCCAACATCCATTATCCTGGGGCGGAACATTTGCCAAAAAATAGCAGATCTTCAAGCGTTTCGACGCGTTGTGAGCTTGTAGATCGGATATTTTTTGGCAAAGAGATTTGGTAGAGAGTGAAAAAAGACTATATCAAGTACGTATATTGTAAGTACATTTTTGTAGGGTTTGAATGGTATGGGATATGCAGCTCGGCAAATAAAGGTGAATTGATCCCAGTGCATGACAGAGGACGATATCACAATAAATTAAATCTCCACGATATGATAAATCGTGCACGATAAACGATAATGTCGCTTAGCGTCCCATCCTTAACACACCCCGCCGCTGTCAGGTGTAAACCTTGCACAATGTGTTCAAACTGTCACATTTCAGGAAATAAGCAAAACATTGCCTCTGTTCCAATGGATACAAGGTAGTTAGTATTTAGTCCCAAGCTCTTGTTAATACTTTTCATGGGTTCAATATTTATATTTACCAGTAAGACTCCCTAATCGGGAGATAAGCGACCGTAGGTGGCTTATCTCCACAAATAGGGCAAAAATGTGTTTTTCCAAAATCTTCCTGATCCATGTTGATGACATGAGTGTAGACATGCTGTGTAGTGATATTCGTGATTTTAGGGCAAAAACTGTAGGAGCAGTGACCAAAAATGTGTTTTAAAAATCGGCCTGAAGGTGGCGCTAGAATAGGGCCATGTGAGAAATGAGGAGTGGGGTCTCCGCGTTGCCTTGGCGGACGAATAGGTACCGGCCCCGGCTCTCCCGGACGCTCCTAGCCCGAGTTACGGCATTTTATGTGCGCTGCAGTGGCAGGGGGTCCTCCACTGGGGGCGCCACCACTTTTGCATCCGTTCTGGAGCACCAGGAGTCGGTGATCCCCGGGAATTCCCCGTGAGCAGCCCCGTTGGGGTGGTCATTTGGTCATTTTTGCACATTTGGTCATTTTTTACATCTGGGGGTCCCCCAGGGACGGGTCCTTGGTGGTTGTAGTTTGGCAGGCAAGGAGTGTGTGTGTAAAATCTGGCATGGATCGGGTCAACGGGTGCGGAGATATAAGCAGGGAAAAAGTGTGACGTGTGACGTGTGAGCACATTTGGTCATTTTTTACATCTGGGGGTTCCCCAGGGACCTGGGGGTCCCCGGGGGTCCTTGGAGGTTGTAGTTTGGCAGTCAAGGAGTGTGTGTGCAAAATTTGGCATGGATGGGGGCAACGGTTGTGGAGATATGAGCAGGGCAAAAGTTTGACGGACTGACTGACTGACTGACTCACTGACAGACAGCTGGTGGAGGTTTTGGTAGTAAATGCGACCTACGTTCGCAATAAAACCCACAGACTCACTTAACCACTTTCACTTTAAAATTCTTACATCAGATTGTGAAAATAACCTACAAGCTCACAATGCATTTCAACGCATTGTGAGCCTGTACTTTCAGGGTGAAGGCCCTTTCCCACTGGGCGCGATAATGATAATGATAATGATAAAGATACAAAATATCATTTTCAGTAGAAGAGGATGGCACCGTCCACACCACAGCGATAAAGCCGCCTTAATTGATGTGAACGCCGACATTATCGTTATACTGTAGTTGTCTTTTATCACGTCCGGTGGGAATTATGCTTTAGGGCTATTTATGTGCCATGCTGTAGTATACGACCAAGTAGAGCATTTTTTTTTATTTGACCAAAAAGATTATAGTCTGAATAAATACTAGTGACATTTTAGGCATTTAGCAGACACTCTTAATCCAACTTACAGTAAGCAAGGACAGCACAAGGTAATGTACAGTAAGCAAGGACAGCACAAGGTAATGTACAGTAAGCAAGGACAGCACAAGGTAATGCATCAAATGAATAGAAATAGTACACCAAGAAAGAACCTATCAACTGTATGATATTAACTCATTCTGTGCTAAAACCTAATAATCTCGGTTCTTTTTTCCATTCCCATACTAATTTTTTAATCTATTTCGCTTACCCTGAGCTGCTAGTAGCGACGTGGGTGGTCCTGGCTCCTCCACCGCTTCACAACGAGTCATTCTACTTGTCCCGATGATTTATTCCATTGAAAATGGTTTAGAAAAAAGTTTAGAGCCCCCCCAAAAAAACGCTGATTCAGCAAGACGTATTAAGGATTGCCAAAACCGATTTTTTTTAGGTTCCTTTAGTAAAATGAATTAAATAATCGGAGGCCTCAACGTAGCCCCGGTCGAATTTTCCATCCAAGCACAAGGCCGCGATTCTGTTTACATGGCTCGTAATGGGAAAAAAAGGCCGCGCCACGCCGCCCACTCCAATAGAAAAACACATCTTTACAGCGGATTATCTCCGGATTGTGTTCCGAGGCCAGCAGAAACGTTTTTTTGGCGGCTGAATAACTTTAGATCGGTCTTCTAAAAAATTACAGAGCCGATTGCTAACTGAAAGCTAACTTCCTCCAGCTCGCTAGCATAGCACTCAATGCAGTGTAAAGCCAGGCCAGCTCAGGCTGGGGACCCGGATGTGATAGTGAAAGTCAACGGGAGAATGCCTGGCACTCTAGCGGCACCTTGCGGCGCCCGGCAGTAAGTGAGTTAAGTATAAATCATAATCTGTGCAGTATTATATACAGAGATTTCTTGAGTAGGGATCAAACTTGTGTCCCAACTGTTACAGTACAGTCAGTCAGCCAGTCATCAGTCAGTCAGTCAGTGTCATGTTCTCCATCTCTGGGGTCCAGCAGTGCTGTTACATTTTCCCTGTACGACGTAACGTGACGTGTTCTGCTGCTGTTAGAACCATTATGGGCAATATGGGGACACGTCTGCAGCTCTGCTATGGAACCTTCCTGGGCCAGAAGAAAAAATAAAGTTCCGTCTGAACATGGTCTGTCCTGCCAGCAGTATCTCATCATGCTGGGGAATGTTTTAAATGCTGCGCTCGGCGCTCTCTGAGCTTGTAGATCTGCTATTGTTGAAAAGTTGTGAAAATGTGTGCAAATCTTTGAATATATGTATTTTTATGGCGAAATACGGTAACTCAAATATTTGCTTCTGACAGGTCCCTGGAACAACATATTTTGAGATGGGGGTCTGTGGCCAAATACATATCATTTTGGAGGTCCTTGACATGAAAGAGTTTGAGAACCGCTGACCTAGAAACATAGGTTTTAAAAAAATCCGTAGATAGATCCGTCACGTCAAAATATTCAAAGACTTGCACAGATTTTCAAGATAAAAAAAAAAAAAAAAATGGCAGATCTACAAGTGTGTAGATCTGCCATTTTTCAATACTTAAAGCATAAAATAATGCGTTCTTGGCTTAAATGCTAACCCTCGCTTAAAACCAGTGACCGTGACTGGGACACATCTGCCTGTGATGTATTTAAGGACAATCGGAATCATCTTTATCACAGGGGTGTAGAGGAAGCAAAGAAGTGGGTGAAATTAGTTTTTGGACAAGCATCATCAATTTGTAGTTTTCAGAAAGGAAAATAAAGGCGATTGGGATGCGTTGTGAGCTTGTAGATCTGCAATTTCTTTTACATTTCAAACAGCTTGAACAAATTATTAAACATTATTTACTAGACATTTCTTGATCTTCTCTTATGGTCAGGGTTCCCACGGTCATAAAATTCCTGGAAATATTTTGAAATTAGAAAAATATTTTTCCAGTACTGGAAAAGTTTTGGAATTGATCAAGGGTCCTGGAAGGTCCTGGAAAAAATAGCCATGCATTGTCTTTGGTTATTGATTTTGTTAATACCTCTGAAATGACAAATTAAACATGGCCAAATTGTCAAATATTAGAGGCAGAAATTGTGAAAATAGCCGATCTACATGCTCACAAGAGGCGTTTTGAGCATGTAGATCTGCTATTTTCACAATAGAAACGTGTTATACAAAATGCCTCAACTCTTAGTGCTCGTCAGGGTGCCAGGTCCCCAGTTAAAATATGATTATTTCGGGGGTCACGGCCTGAAAAGGTTGAGAACCACTGCCATACACTACCTCTCTTTGGGCATTGTGCATAGGGGTAAGTGACTTGTTATTGAGCTGAATTATTGTTATATAGTACTGGAAATTAGGTTAAATATTCTGGAAAGGTTTTGGAAAAGTTTTGGAAATTAACAATGTTTGAGAACCACTGTATTAGACAACCTGTATTGCCCTCCACCACCCTTTCTTCACCAATGTGTTTGTAAAGGTGTTTAGTAACACATCTCACAAAGACTGAAATTCAGTTTCCCTACGGCTATTTTTGACAGCTGCTGAAAGTTGGGTCCCATTAACTTTACTATAGGCCTACAGGAGAAAAACAATTATAATCTGCTTTAAGAGGCATGTGAGGAGTCATTCACGATTCTGAATTCATTGCAAGTATTTTGTTTTGCATGAAAAACACTCCTTGGGCTAAAAATGGCCCCACAAAAAATGGTTTGTGATGACCTAGAAAAGCAGCTATGGATGTTTTTGGCCCAATGAGTGTTTTTCATGCAAAACAAATGCTTGCAATGGATTTGAAAACCAAGTTTGACCCCTCATATGCTACTTAAAGCAGATGTATTTGTATTTCTTTCCTGTATAGTAAAGCTAGTGGGACCCCAGCTTTCAACAGCTGTCAAAAACTCTTGATCTTGTAGTTGAATAGCTGAAGTGGTAACTAGAGTTAAAAGTGGTTAAAACTGATTTGGAGACCCACCCTCCCTTGGAACGCTTTCAGACAGGGACCCCTGGGGCTCCCCAGCCTGGACCCCATGCAACAACAACAACCATGGCTTCTACTGCATTAGATATGCACAATGGACGCTCACATACATTTAATGAAGGAAATCTGCACACAAAAACATGCTGTACCACAGAGGAGGGGGGAGAGGACCCCTACCCCACCCCTACCCCACCAGGCAGCACAACGGCTGGTGTGTGTGTGTGTGTGTGTGTGTGTGTGTGTGTGTGTGTGGACAGGGAATTACTACTTTGTGGGGACCTCATGTCCCCACAAAGATAGTACAATCGGAGAAAAAAAACCTTGTGGGGACAAATTTTAGTGTCCCACAAGGTGTTTAGGGGTAAGGTTAAGGGTTAGGGTTAGGGTTAGGGTTAAAAATGAATGGAATGTCCCCACAAATATAGTAGAATATGTGTAATGTCCCCACAAAGTAGTAATTGCAAACCTGTGTGTGTGTGTGTGTGTGTGTGTGTGTGTGTGTGTGTGTGTGTGTGTGTGTGTGTGTGTGTGTGTGTGTGTGTGTGTGTGTGTGTGTGTGTGCCTCTTATTAAAAACACATGTTCTTCACCGTCGGTGGGGAAACCTTGTATCCTCCATCGTTCAACTTTTTTCATGTTTTTAGTTTTTCATTGTGAATTAATGCCATAACTTCAGTGATTCTCAAACCTTTTCGTGACAAGGACCCCCACATTGATTGATGTATATTTGGCTGCAGACCCCCATCTCAAAACATGTTTTGTGACGGACAGGGACCCCCAGAAGAGAAGATTTGTGTTAAAAAAATACAAATAATAATAATCTTTTGAGATTTTTCTAAAATGTTCAAAAATAGCAGATGCATGCGAGCTTATAGATTGTCTATTTTCAAATAAAATGTGTTGAAATTCAATATCTTTGTGGTTGTTTAGGCTTAAACCTGTATAAGAATGTATTAAGGGCCAATATTTATCTAAAATATTTATTTTTGGGGGAAAAATGCATGGTTTAGCTCCTTTCAGGTGGTTAATATGTCTGTTTGTGGGTTTCATAACATTTCTAAAACCAATTAAAAGTATTAACATGAGCTTGTTTGTGAATTATAACTACATTATTCCAGTGGAACACAACACAGACAGTATCTTTTCCCCGGTTTCTGAAAAGTAACAGCTCTTTTGGACATACAAGGTTTCTGTTTGGACAGCGAGGATGTTTAAACTTTAAAGCCCTCGACTGCACTGTGATGTCGTTATAGTGAGACCACAGTACAGTACAGTGTAGGACCCCCTCTACCACTGATCTGGGCTGGGTATAGCAGGACCAGTGTAGGACCCCCTCTACCACTGATCTGGGCTGGGTATAGCAGGACCAGTGTAGGACCCCCTCTACCACTGATCTGGGCTGGGTATAGCAGGACCAGTGTAGGACCCCCACTACCACTGATCTGGGCTGGGTATAGCAGGACCAGTGTAGGACCCCCTCTACCACTGATCTGGGCTGGGTATAGCAGGACCAGTGTAGGACCCCCACTACCACTGATCTGGGCTGGGTATAGCAGGACCAGTGTAGGACCCCCTCCACCACTGATCTGGGCTGGGTATAGCAGGACCAGTGTAGGACCCCCTCTACCACTGATCTGGGCTGGGTATAGCAGGACCAGTGTAGGACCCACTCTACCACTGATCTGGGCTGGGTATAGCAGGACCAGTGTAGGACCCCCACTACCACTGATCTGGGCTGGGTATAGCAGGACCAGTGTAGGACCCCCTCTACCACTGATCTGGGCTGGGTATAGCAGGACCAGTGTAGGACCCCCACTACCACTGATCTGGGCTGGGTATAGCAGGACCAGTGTAGGACCCCCACTACCACTGATCTGGGCTGGGTATAGCAGGACCAGTGTAGGACCCCC
Organism: Nannobrachium achirus; assembly: GCF_963921795.1. NCBI lineage: Eukaryota > Metazoa > Chordata > Actinopteri > Myctophiformes > Myctophidae > Nannobrachium > Nannobrachium achirus. The sequence goes on from NC_137812.1 coordinate 70,936,874, forward strand.
TCCACCACTGATCTGGGCTGGGTATAGCAGGACCAGTGTAGGACCCCCTCCACCACTGATCTGGGCTGGGTATAGCAGGACCAGTGTAGGACCCCCTCCACCACTGATCTGGGCTGGGTATAGCAGGACCAGTGTAGGACCCCCTCCACCACTGATCTGGGCTGGGTATAGCAGGACCAGTGTAGGACCCCCTCCACCACTGATCTGGGCTGGGTATAGCAGGACCAGTGTAGGACCCCCTCTACCACTGATCTGGGCTGGGTATAGCTAGCCTGATTTCAGACTCAGCTCACGCTTTAGTCTGAAGCTGTGCCCTATTCTAAATGATTTACGGGGGAAGGACTTTGCGAGCGTGCACGAGCGTGCGTGACCGCGCGCGAGTGATCGCGACGCATCGTGCTCGCGACACACGGTGATCGCGACGCACGGCCGCGGTGTATGTGTTTGTGTGTGTGTGTCTCTGTCTGTGCCAGTGACTGCTTCCACACAGAACTGCGACCAGAAACATGTAATCAACATTAACAGCTTGTGAACTCAGCGTGTGCATGTGTTTGTGTGTATGTGTGCGTGTGTGCCTGTCGCGTGTGAACTTCGTTTGAAATCGTTTCAACTGCTGCGCTGATTGGATATTCGTTAGACCCACCCCCCACCCCCCGCGCAGTAACTCCCAAGTAGAGGGAGTTACAGGGGAAATACAGACAGAGACAGACAGACAGACAGACAGAGAAGAGGTGGAGAGAGGTAGAGAGAGATTTCTTGCTTTGTTGTATTTTAGTGTTGAAGAGAGACAGACAGAGGACTGTCATTTCTCTGCTACAACATGATCCACATGTTCCATAAATATAATGAGTACATAGACCAAAACAGCAGGAAAGCCAAATACTGTACATTTACTCAAGTAATGATCTTACGTTACGTTATGTACTGTTGTGAGGTACCATTTCATTTACTGAAGTATTTACATTTTTCATCTACTCCAACATCACAAACACAAGATTTTGTGATTTGTTTAGTTTTACTCCTCTGCAATTACTTAATTTGACAGCTTTAGTTTCTACAGCAGTTACTTTGCAGATTTATATTATTGTTACAAAACATACATTAACCAATTAAACCCTGTGTTATTATACTGTGGTTATTCCAAAATTAGCAGATCTACAAGCTCACAATGCGTCTTTAAGTAGCCTATATATTTGATGCCAATTCTTCTGTACTTTAGTTACATTTTTGAATAACTGGCGTTGTCCTTGTAACCGAGTATTAGTCTCTGTCTGTCTCTGGAAACCTCATATGTCCAAAACCGTTACCTTTCAGGATTAAACATGAGTAGCCAAAGGAGCAGATCAACAAGCTCAAAACGCGCCGCCTCTCGCAGCGTTTCGAGCTTGTAGATCTGCTACTCTTTATGCTTTTGTGTGACCCTGTAGGGGAGTTGATTTATGAAAAAATATATACCCATTAAAGCTCGTTGCACACTGCACTGCGTTTTCTTGTTGCATTTTGGAAATCCGAAATCCTCTAAAGCATTTTTCACGCCAAGAAGAGAGAGAGGAGAGAGAGAGAGCAAAGGACCCAGTGGCGACACTTGCGAAATTTGGAAATAAATTAATCCTGGTCCGAAAATAAATACGAAACGGGCGGCAGTGTGCAAACGTGATTGACATAACGTGAGGTTGATTTTTTTATTTACGCGCTCCGAAATTCACCCTGATATTCGGCCCGAAAAACGCAAAGCAGTGTGCAAAGACCTTAAGACCTGGAACCACTTTAACCATTATTTTATGCTTCAATTATATAAAAAAAAGCAGATCTACAAGATCACAGCACTGAGTGCCCCACTATGAGTTTGTATATCTGCTATTTTTAAAAGATAGTGATTTCTTTTTTTTTGCAAATCTTTGAATATATCTTTTAAAAAGTGAACATTTGTAACTCAAATCTTTGCTTCTGGGGTGGTCCCTGGAACAACACATTTTGAGATTGGGGGTCTGCGGCCAAATACATGTAATTTTGGGGGTCCTTGACATGAAAAAGTTTGAGAACCACTGATTTAGAAGACATTCATAGAATCGGGTCAAAATATTCATAGACTTGCACAGTTGTTCGTGATAAAAAAAAAAATTGCAGATCTACAAGCTCACAGCGCGGCACTCGGTGCCGCGCTGTGAGCTTGTATATCTGCTATTTTTTAATACTTAAAACTTAAAACTATGTTTAAAATAATAATGCGTAATGATGCGTCCAGATCTTAATGGTCAGACTATGGAGATAAGAGGTTTCTGTCTGTCAGTGTCAGCTGGTGAAGGATCACAGATGTTAGCCACAGCTCCATGTTTGGGCACAGTGTTTCGGAGGTGATTGGTCTTGGCTTGGGTACAAACATGGATTCTCAGAGGAGGTCCAGATTGAATCCAGGGATTTCTTTTTTTTAATCTACGGTAGTTTGAGTTGAAGCGTTTTGTTTTTGTAACGTATTTCCCTTCCCACTCTGTATGGTGTTTTAGTATAAATTCACCAACGTGGTTCTTTTATCACATGTGTGCTCAGTCTCTGCAACAGTTTACAGTTTAGTTTACAGTTTAGGCATTTAGCAGACGCTTTTAATCCGAAGCGATTTACAATAAGCAGGTAATACACATCACTATAATAAGCAGATAATATGTCAGTACATTAACAACAATATAACAAATGCATAGGAATAGAAAAAAAAAAACAATAACATGGGTAGACCACGCACCTAATCAGTAAAAAAAAAAAAATGCTATCTAGCTTCATGTATGGTCATTGAGGGAAGGGGGAGTGTTACAGTAGTGCTATGGGTTTAGGTGGAGTCTGAAGAGGTGAGTCTTAAGTCCACGGCGGAAGCTAGGGAGTGAGTCTGTTGTTCTAATTGCGACAGGGAGTTTATTCCACAGTTTAGGGGCCAGGAGGAGGAATTTTCTAGGACGAGTGGATTTTTGTGCTGGGGTTTTTAGCGAGGGTTCTGTCAGCATCCCTGTGTTGGCTGATCTGCAACGATCTGCAGCCTCTCTATCTGGAATAGGTATAATCATTGCATTTCATATTAATCTGTGTGTTAAACATACTGCACACAGTGTCTGGTTTAGCCTTCATTTGAAACCCTCTTCAAAAATGTTTGGATTTGGCATGTTATTGTTAGAGATGGACCGATTGCAAAATTATTGGCCGATACCGATCCACCGGTTTTATGAAGGTCTGATCTGCCAAAACCAATTTTTCCGATACCGTTTTCTTTAGCTAAGAACTAGAAAATAGGGTTGCTCCAATACCCTTTTTTTCAGGCCAAGTATAGGCCTACAAGACATACTTCAATTTGAGTACCAATGAGCTAGAAGAACACTAATGCCAAATCAATCACAATAGTACAATATCCAAAATCACAGACAATATCCAGTCTAATATGACCGTCTGTAATAGGCAGGAGGAAAGCAGGTGACGCATGCTTTTTTCCCCCCTTTTTAGAGACGACATTGACAGGATTATGGAATATATTCTTACATTGTAAAGGTAATCAGCACCATCCGTATTCTGTAGGCTGCCACTAAGTAGACTGGCTGCTACTTGCTAATGTTTACTTTAGTCACAGGACCAGAGCATCATGCTGTGTAGTGCCATAGACACAATTGGCATAAAACCGGTATTTATGTCAGTGACCTGCCGGTCACCGATTCGGCCGGTTTGATATCATACCAGCCGATTTTTTATATTGGCCGATTCCGATTTCCATCCCTAGTTATTGTTGTTGTAGATCCAAATAAAATTATTAAAGTGTGTATGTGTGTGTGTGTGTGTGTGTGTGTGTGTGTGTGTGTGTGTGTGTGTGTGTGTGTGTGTGTGTGTGTGTGTGTGTGTGTGTGCGTGTGTGTGTGTGTGCGTGCGTGCGTGCGTGCGTGCGTGCGTGTGTGTCTCTCTCTCTCTCTCCACAGCTCCCATGTCAGTGAAGGACGTTCTGCAGAGCCTGGTGGATGATAACATGGTGGACTGTGAGAGAGTAGGAACATCTAACTACTACTGGGCCTTCCCCAGTAAGGCCCTGCACGCACGCAAACGCAAGCTGGAGGAGCTGCAGAAACAGGTGATTAAGCCTTCTGATCGGTAGTAGCGACGGGCGGTGTGTACAAAGGGAAGGGACTTAATCAACGCGAGCTGGTAGAAACCTCCCGTGGAGCAGAAGGGCAAAAGCCTGCTTGATCTAGACCAGTGTTTCTCAACCTTTTTTCTGCATGGGCACACTTTTCATGTCCCAAGAATCCATGGGCACACCAACATAATACGGGGGTGTAAATATCATCACTCTCGGGAAGAAACCTTGTATCTCCAAGTTTCAAATGTGTACTTTTCTTCGCAAAGTAAAGCCCTGCTTCATCATACAAGGCTGTCGCACAACAGTAGTGAAAACAGCCGATCTACAAGCACACAATGCCTCGCACCGTGAGGCGTTGTGTGCTTGTAGATCTGCTGTTTAAATACTTTGAATAGTGCTTGTAGATCTGCTAGTTTAAATACGATACTGGCTTTCAAGCAGTTTCAAGGGGCACACTTGACCCTTCTCAGGGGCACACCAAAGGTCCCCAGGCACAGTGGTTGAGAAACACTGATCTAGACTTTTCATTATTAGTACAGACCGTGAAAGCGCGGCCTCACGATCCTTCTGGCTTTTGGGGTTTTACGCGGGAAAAGTTACCACAGGGAACACAAGATAATTATGACTGCATGATAGCCATATCTGATGAAGATGAAGATTTTGGCTGGTCGAAGACCGCAGGCATGCTGCAGTCTTCTGCGTTATTATATATTTTTTTTTAGTTTTTTTGTTTTCTTCATATTTTACACTTTTAGCTATTCAAAAATAGTTATAGCATGTTGTGAGCTTGTAGATCTGCTATTTTTGCTAAGTGTTGAATAGAGAAATTGAAAAAACATCCACCTACAATAATGACACAGGCGAAAGCCGGACGCACTTTGGCACTCGTCCTGTCTCCAATGACATGGCCATGCATAGGGACGCCAACACCAGGACACGGTCGTACCATTCACTGGGTTAATCATTACATCACTGTGTCAATGCACTCACTCACATCACAGGGAAGGACCTTCCCTAAAAGATTGATGCTCCATGTGTCCCAGACTGGGACGTCCCTTCTGGCTCCCAAACTGTGGAAACTGTGGAACAAACTCCCCGTTGCAGTTAGAACTGCAGACTCACTACTTAATCTTCTGCCCTAATCTGAACACTCACCTCTTCAGACTCACCTCTTCAGACTCACCTCTTCAGACTCTATCTTATCTCGTAGCACTTGCCCTAGCGTTTGACGACCTTGCAGGTTTATGCAAAGGCTAAAATATAATTTACATAGCATGTTACCGGTATGTACTTTGTAGACAGATGCCAGGTTTGTTTGTAGACCTGGCATATAGTGTGTGTAGTTTCGATGTAGATATTATTGCTTCTTTGATATTATACTGTATATATAGACAGATGATAGGTTCTTGGTTTATCTATGATCCTGGATTGATGTATTACCTTGTGTTTACCTTGCTTACTGTAAATCGCTCTGCATTAAGAACGTCTTCTAAATTGTAAATTATTAATGGCAAATTATAAATTGTAAATTATAAATTGTAAATTATATATTGTAAATTATGAACTGTAAATTTCAGAACTCTGACGCCAAGCAGAAGAAAGCTGCTCTGCAACAATCTGTGGAGAAGTCCAAGACAGGACGGCAAGATACTGTAAGAACACACACGCACGCACGCACGCACGCGCGCGCACGCACGCACAAACACAAGCACGCACGCACGCACGAACACAAGCACATTCGCCGGCCACTCACTCACTCACTCACTCTCACTCTCACTCACACTCCATGCAGGGAGAGGAAAGGTCTGTCTGGAATTAAAAATCTCTTGTAAAGAGAAATGTCAATAAGTGAGCATTTATACATGTTTATTGTGAGTCTGAAGAGATTGGTTATTAAAGGCACTAACCTTTTTAATATGGTGTCTTTGTGTGTGCGTGTGTGTGCATGCATGCTTGTGTGTGTGTGTGTGTGTGTGTGTGTGTGTGTGTGTGTGTGGTAAATGGTAAATGGTAAATGGTGCATTTATATAGCGCTTTTATCCAAAGCGCTTTACAGAGATTGTGCATTACATTCACCCATTCACACACACATTCATACACCGGTGGCGGAGGAAACCATGCAAGGCACCAACCAGCTCACCGGGAGCAATGTGGGGTTCAGAGTCTTGCCCAGGGACCCTTCGACATTAACTCAGGGGGAGCCCGGATTCGAACCCTTCGTGCTCTAATAACGGTTTCTCTACCCCTGGGCTATGCCGCCCCATGTGCGTGTGTGTGTGTGTGTGTGTGTGTGTGTGTGTGTGTGTGTGTGTGTGTGTGTGTGTGTGTGTGTGCGTGCGCGTGCAGGCTGAGCGGGAGCAGCTCCAGCAGGAGTTGCAGGCTCTCAGAGAAGAACAGACTCAGCTGAAGACGGAGCTGGAGAAATACAAGGAGTGTGATCCTGAGGTGGTGGAGGAGATGAGTGAGTACCGTAAACCCAGAGCCCTCTTTTGGAGAGTCGCGTCATCTCCGTTTACTTCTTGGGGCCTGGTCTAGCTACATACACGTCTATTGGTGAATAGTGACAAAGCGCTGAACCGGAAGTTTACGGAATGCTTTGGAATCAATGGGGGAAAAGTGACATTTCCGGCATACATGAACCACGTGAGCAATGTTTCTGACCCCCCATTGAGCCTCTATGCAAGTCTCTGCTGTAAACCAGGGGTTCTTAACTTTTTCATGTCAAGGACCTCCAAATTGACACTTTTCAGCGAGCGGACACTCATTTAAAAAGATATGCCAGGACAGGGACCCACATTAGAGACGATTTTTACGACCCTCAAGATCCGTATTTGGCCGCCAACCCCCATCTCATAATGTTTTGTTCCAGGGACCAACAGAAGCAAAGATTTTAGTTAAAAATGTTCGCTTTAAAAATATATATACAATATATTCAAAGATTTGCACAATTCTTTTTCAAAAATAGCAGATACTGGCTATTTTTTTTGAATAGCCAAAGTATAAAATAATGGTTAAAGTGGGTTATGTCTGAAATGACACGGATGCCTTCCCAGTCTTAATGGGTTAAGTTTAATCGTGACCTTTAAATCCAAAGTCAAATTGAATCATGGTGTTGGAAAATCTCTAATACTGTTGGTCACATTATTATAGTTTGTTAGAATAAACAATTAACTCAAAGCCGAAACATGATGCTAATCGTTAAAATCCCTCTCATATGGAGATGCCCATGAAAATGAAAAATGTCTGTGTACTCGTGGCAGTCTCCAAAATAAATTCAATTTTAATATTTCAGATTCTATTCTATATACGCATGCATATACAGTATAATATATTTGATATAAACAATTTTTATAGTTAATTTTGGCCTGTGACTCTCAAAACTCATCTTGTGGGCAAAGTAATGAACAATCCCAGAGCTGATTCAATACCAGGGGTCTTCAATGTTTTCCAGGGCAAAGGACCCCTTAACCCACTACATAATATGTAAGGGATAACGTTATCCGGGATTTTTATTTCTCGATAACGACCGCTGAGCCAGACGTTATCCCTCTTATTACATGGCTACTCAATAAAATGAAAAATTTGAGTAGTGAAAAGTGTTCCACAAGTGTTGCGTGGGCGTCCCCCCAGCGCAACACGTCGCCTTGGAAAAGTGTTGATCAAATAGAATCCATTTTCTGTTAATGCATCATTCTTGAGAGCAATGTTTAGTTGTAAATGACACTGTGTTCGTTTACATGGCTGTCATATTGGATACGACACAACATTCACGCGGTGCAGGAGGTGCTCTGTTCCTGTGAGCATTCAACCAAGCAGTGTAATAAATTGTGTTGCAGGCAGCCTTGATCTGCTCTTTTCCCCCTACACCAAACATCTTTGCCAAAAATAGACGATCTACAAGCTCACAATGCCTTGTGCTGCGAGGCTTTGTGAGCTTGTAGATCTGCTATTTCTGGCTAAAGTTCTCCTGCTAGGGTTCAAGTGGTTAATGTAAAAGATTTGGCAGCCCAGTAACTCAGTAACTCTGAAGACCCCTTGTTCTATGTGTTTGTCGTAGCGTGACGGCTGGTCTGAACGGTTAACTACGCATGTCTCTGTTGTAAACCTGTAATTCTATGCTACAGTGACATAGTCCTGCACACACAATAGGCCATGCATGACGCATGGTGACATGACATGATTTAATGTAGGCCTATACTGTATGTACCTATGTAATGCTAGCCTGTAACCTATGTAGGTTGAAACATGTACAGTACAGCAGTAGCTGACGTCTTGGGAAAATGCTTATGCTGAAAATGCTGCTCTATTCCAGGGGTTTACTAAAACCCCCTCTTTAGCTCGAAACCCCAAATATATTTGGTGTCAGTGATATTTAAGAACATATTATGTTGGGGAGTTAGTTAGGTTTTACAATTAGGAAAAAATATTCAGGTTGGTTTAGAGTCAACTTGTACATTTCCGGCTTTAGTTTAGGGTTCAAATGGCAACACATTATAAAATGTCATTTATGAGGAAGGTCTTAATCTTGCATTTATAAGTTAGATGTTTTTGCACATCGGTGCGTGTGTGCACAGCAATAACCTCTGTATTTATCTAACTCTGAGAGGGTCCTTCTGGGTCCATTGGTGCGCTCTCTGAGGGTTTAAAAGAACACTGAGGTTTCTCACAGTGCTCAGGCTGATCACTACAACAGCTGTAGTTCAGCTACAGGGAAGTCTAGGGTTTAATTTCCAACCGTTTGATTCCAAAACAAGCTAAGCCTTTTACTGCCGTGAAATCAAGATGTAATGTTGAATAATGTGGTTGGATTGAGTTTTTACCAGGGTTTAGCAGGGGATTTTACTGTTGAAATAGAAACATTTATGAAGAAGATAATTCTCTCAAATGTGACCCAGTCCAGAAACCTCTTATCTCCATATTATAACTGTTTGTGTTTTTTCATAATTTTATGTCCTACTAGATCAGGGGTTCCCAAACATTTTTGTCTCAGGGCACCCCATGAATATTTTTTTTTAATCCGAGGCACCCCTACATTATAATTTTCACTCCCAGCACCTTATATTTATAGCATATCGTCGTTGTCGGGTGGAAACCGTGTATATCCAAAACCGTTCGTTTTGTATTTATCATCTATAAAATGTACTAAACTAATGAAAACAGCCGATCTACAAGCACACAACGCCTCGCAGCGCGAGGCGTTGTGTGCTTGTAGATCGGCTGTTTTCACTAGTTTTGTGTGACAGTCTTGTATGATGAAGCAGGGCTTTGCTTTACCAAAAGACGTACACATTTGAAACTTGGAGATACGAGGTTTCTGCCCGACAGTGATGATATTTTAGTGATTATGTTGCGAGGAAAACGTTGAGATAATAGACATTTTGGTTAGAACTGACTGCAAATAACTTTGTACATCAAGTTTAAAATTATACTAAATATTTTTTCAAGTGTCCAAATACATTCTGAATATTATCAAATTATCTCGCGGCACCCCTGGACTGCCGTCACGGCACCCCAGGGTGCCCCGTCACCCACTTTGAAAACCCCTGTACTAGATCATACTACACCGTTACACAAATGCATCAAAGGTAGCAGATCTACAAGCTTGAAACGCAACGCGAAGTGACGTGTTTCGAGTTTGTAGATCTGCTATGTTTGATGCTTTTGAAACTTTAATCCTGAAACGTTCTGGACATAATGAGGTTTCCACCCGACAGAGACGCAGAAGACAGTTATTTCCAATTTGATTTATTTTACATTTTCATTACATTAACAATCTTAAAGCCACATGAAGCTCCTGTTAAATACATTTCATTGCTTCAATGTTTATACAATCTACAGACACACTTAATGACTTTCAATCTGGCTTTTGAAAAAAAAAAAAAGTTTTTTAATATTTCTGAAAACTTTGAAGAATATGCCTAAAAAAACAAGGATGCAGAGTAAATATTTAAAGCAATATTACTGACTTGTTTGTCATTATTTTGTTTGCCTGTGCATCGTGAAATCAGATTCCAGTTTTCTCTGTGCTGTTATATTTTATAAAAAAACAGGGCCAGTCAATGAACCAGAGTCCATTTTGTGTGTTTTTCCAACTTGCCGAGTCAGCTTCTAGTTTTTAATGTATTCATCCTTCTGGCTCCACTCAGAACCACACCTCTGTTTTATACAGTAAGTCAGTAACATTCACTCAGTGGTGTAAAGTAAATAAGTACATTTGCTCAAATACTGTACTTGAGTAAAACATGTTGTAGTACTTTTACTTTATTTGAGTATTTACAATTAGATTGTCCGTTTTTCATTACTTAATACAGTTTTTTGATTGATTGAAGAATTTATTAGAAGTTTGCAATTGAAAAAAGTACAGTTTCATGACAGTAAAAATCACTGGTACAAGGTCAACTAAAAGGAGATCCTAGAAAGCCGAGGCTTATTTCCAAAGGAACCACACTTTAAGTATCTCATATAACATTGAAAGACAGATGGATAGAACATAGTACTTTATCTAGGATAATATCAGTTTCAAAAGCATAACATCAAAAACAATGGCAGAAAAAAAAGAAAAGGGCGGGGGGAGCATGGGGGCTTAGTCTATTTACAAGTCACGGGTAGCAGCTGTCTGAAGGTGACTTTTCATACCAATTTTGAAGGAGGCTAGGGATTTGCTCTCCTTTAAGGCTTGTGGAAGGGCGTTCCACATGTTGATGGTATAGCAGGAGGTTAATGTAGGTTAATCTATTAATGGAGACGCAGGCTTTACATACTTTTTAAACAACGAATCAATACAAGCTCACAAAAATGCGCTGCAATGCGTTGGGAGCGATCAGATCTGCTATTTTTGACGTCTTGGCTTTTTAAATATTGGTTCAATAATCATAATAGAGGCAAAAGTTTGAAATAATCGTGATATCGATATGATATGATTCTGTAGCTCTACCAACACACCAACTAACTCGTGCTTTGTGAAAATCATGACTTCCCTACAATGGTCTTTCACAGATCCAACGATTAGTTTTAGAACAAGAATTGTCGTTCCATCCTCCTCTCTTCCAAAACTCAACACAGTCTTCTCCTCCATAGTTGTCAGGCTGACCCTGGCCCCAGTACCTGTAGAAGTACAGTATGAACATTTTATCCCATTTAATCTAAATCATTAGCTTCATTTTAAATTAAAATATGTTATAGATAGTGGATGCAAATTAACTGGATAGTGAAATGTAATGCCATTTAGAAAAAGTAGCAAGGATGAAATATGTGAAATGTAGTTCAAATGTCTGTTTAAATGTAGAAGAGTAGAATGAAGGTAAAGTCTTACGGTGATTGTGTGGTCGTACCATCGACCCATTTCCACACTCCTTCCTCCTCTCTGTCACTCAAACCCAGCCACAAACTCTGGTCCTTGTTAATAACCCCCCTAACAGCATTCTGGAATTCAGAAAAGCTACTGGTTACTGAAATACACACTGTACAATAGATATGTTAGAACACATACGCACGCACACCCACGCATTCACAGTCGCACACACACACACACACACACACACACACACACACACACACACACACACACACACACACACACACACACACACACACACACACACACACACACACACACACACACACACACACACACACACAGGTTTGCAATTACTACTTTGTGGGGACATTACACATAGTCTACTATATTTGTGGGGACATTCCATTCATTTTTAACCCTAACCCTAACCCTTAACCTAACCCCTAAACACCTTGTGGGACACTAACATTTGTCCCCACAAGGTTTTTTCCTCCGATTGTACTATCTTTGTGGGGACATGAGGTCCCCACAAAATAGTAATTCCCTGTCCACACACACACACACACACACACACACACACACACACACACACACACACACACACACACACACACACACACACACACACACACACACACACACACACACACACACACACACCTGTTCTTCTTTGTTGTTTATGATGATCAGGTCTGATTCTCTGTCTACACAGTCTTGTCTGCTCTCCTCCCAGGTCTTCTCCTCAGTAGAGATGTAATAACAGCTGCTGCCAAATGTCGTCTGGAATCCACATGATTCTGACAAAAAAAAAAAAAGTTAGCCTCTGTTATTATTTTTTCTCCCATTTGGTCAAATTAATGACAAAATGTTGAACATGGTACAGTAACATCATGTTCATTATGAAGAAAAAACAATGAACATGAATTAAACAAACTGATGGCTCACTGACCACAGAGCTTCCTCTTCAGTTCATTTCGCTCAAGGTCAGAGTCAGATTTTACAAGGTCATAGTTGGACTGTAACTGGTTGTTCTGCTTGGTGAGGTTGTTATTTATGGACTGTAACTGGTTGTTCTGGTTGGTGAGGTTGTCATATCTGGACTGTATCTGGTCGTTCTGTTCGGTCAGGTTGTTATTAATGAACTGTAACCGTTCTTGGTCTTTGACCAGTCCAGAACCTGCAAGGGGGAACATCAATAAACTGATTAGTTTTGACATTCAACTTTGTTTTAATTGTAAATCTTCATTTGACCATGAGACTCGGGGCCCTATCTTGTGGCTGCGCTATGCCTTGGCTCTACCCACTATCCGTTAATATCGCACAAGGCAGGTGTTTAATATCGTACGGTGGAGCTACCCACAAGACATTATGCCAACTTCCTTATTTTTGCCTGGAGGTGTTGCTAATGGGCGTGTTGTTGTACTATTTTTAAAATTACCATAGTGCGTACATGCATAAAATGGCCGGCAATAGCTGAGTGGTTAGTGAGCTCGCCTTGGGAACCAGAGCCCCTGGTTGTCCCAGGTACGATTCCAAGCCAGGCCAGCAATGTGTCAAAGTATCCCTGAGCAAGACACCTAAGGCGGGCTTTACACTGCCACTGAAATCTAGCCTGAATCAGATCTGAGTCACATCAAAAGTGGAATCCGATTTTTTTAAAATAGTCTAAATCCAGACAGGTCACATGCATGTCACATGAAATCCGATCAGAGAAGAGCGAAACACAAGAGTAAAGAAAAGAAGAGAGAAAAACAATATTGTAACGTGTGTTTGCTATGGTCTATTATGTCGCATTTCCTGAACGTGATCAACTAGCGCCGACGTAGTGACGTAGCGTCATGACGCCTAAGTCGTTACCACGGTAACCAAAGCATACATGTCGCCGCAGGGCAGCTTTGGGCTGACGCTGTCTGAACGCACAGATCAGATCTGTGTCACTTGCAAATGCTGTGTGAAAACTCGGGCCAAAAGATCGGATTTGACAACCAAATCGGATTTGGGCTGGATTTGACTGCAGTCTAAATCCGGCCCAAGTAACCTAACCTCTAATTGCTCCCCCCTCCGCGGCGTCCGCGCTCCTCTGTGGGCAGCACTCAGCTGGGTTAACTCATTCTGTGCCAATGACTGCTTATGACGGTTTTTTCCAATAGCCCTGTGTGCCAATGACGGCTTATGACGGTTTTTGTGTTTTTTACATAAAAGATGTCAAAATGACCTGAGATCAGAGAGATGCTTTTCTCTGTTTGTGTGTTCGCTCCCTCGTTTAGCTGATTGAGAAAATGTGTGTTCATGTGTGTCCATTCTAGTGGATGGACACTTTTTTTCATTCAAACAGCTCTATCTCTGGAACCATTTGTCCGATTGCCAAAATTCTTTTTGCCACTGAATCACAACAACTGTGTCTGTTTCTGTGGGGAAAAAAATTATATAAAAAAAAACTTTTTTTTTCATTGCATAGTAAAGAAAAACATACAAAATCTCGGCACAGCTACCTTGGAGCCATTTTGGCATCTGGCACAGAATGAGTATAAGGACACTTGAATGTGTCCTTATATTTTCATCCCTTTACCTAAATCCAGTTCAAGTGGACGATATAGTCTTTGTTATAGAATGACTCACTGTATACCCCCAGGCCAGTGATGACAGCCAATAGGATTAACAGCACACCCAGGCACACTGAAACAGCTATGAAACCATTCTTCTTTAACTCTTCAGAACCTGAAAAACACAAGATAATCCTATGATGTTAGTACAGTGGGTTTAGAGTTTAATATAAGATACAAGTCCTTGTTTCACAAATGTATAAGTATTGTAAGAATGTATATTGTAGTGTTTGCAATGTCACCTGGACATCATTATTCATTATTCATCATTATTCAGATCTCATGTCACATGAAATAGTTTTTCAGAATTAGGGTATAGCAAAACGTTATTTTGTCCAAACTGTATGGTAGAGTATATTAATACTAGTAAGACGTCTCAGGGCGACAAGCGACCTCGCCCTAAAGAGCGAGGTCGCGCCACAGTGATGTGGACATCAGGAATGTGGACATCAGGGCTCTCCATATATGGGTATAAAAGGGATTTGTTCCCCTGGCGTCACAGGGATCTCCATATCGCCATATATGGGCATACAAGGGATTTGTTCACCCTGGCATCACAGTAACACTGTAACACAGTATCACTATAACAGGACATCATTAATATTGATGACATCAGGGAACTCCATATATGGGCATAAAAGGGATTCTGTTAGTGTGACATCACAGTGAAGCCAGAGTGTGATGTCAGAGTGGCAAACCCATTCTGTTAGAGTGGTTCCCCTGACATCACAGTGACATCAGAGCATGATGTCAGAGCGGCAAACCCATAGACCGTAAAAATATGTACACGTCTACACGGATGAACACGGACAAGATGTGATGTTTTCTCATAGTAAACTGCGACCTTCAGTCGCAACAATGTAACTTATATGGGGTGGCAGTGGCTCATCGGTAGAATGGCCCGGTATAGCGGACGGATAGGAACCTCAAGGTTCCCAGTTCGATCCCCTGGCTCCCACAGAGTTAGTGTTGGAGTGTCCTTGAGCAAGACTCTGAACCCCTAGTTGCTCCCGGTGAGCAGGTTGGTGCCTTGCATGGTTTCCTCTGCCATCGGTGTGTGAATGTGCGTGTGAATGGGTGAATGTAAAGCACAATCTATGTAAAGCGCTTTGGATAAAAAGCCAGCCCTATATAAATGCACCATTTACCATTTATACACTGGGGGTGGTTGTACTCTATTGAGACATTTAGATCCTTTGTCAGGCTTGGCACTGCCTGAAGGTAAAACATTCTCAGTGGTTAAAATGTCAGCACTTGCACTGAAAGACCTGGGTTTGAATATTGAACGTTACAGAGGGTAACTTTAATCATGGTAGCACTTAGTTTTTTACTAGGGGTGTAACGATACATTTTAATAGCGATTCGATACATATCACGATACATGGTTGACGATACGATACATGGACGATATTGGTTCATTCATGGTGATACGATACGATTCGATTCATTGATTTAAAATCGATATAGTATCTATTTAGCAAAGAAATTAAATCTGTGTGAAACGATACAATCGATTCTTTGCACTGCCGATTCGATACGATACAAAATAATACGATACGATTCGATTTTAGCTGTTTTCATTTCGATATACTTCGATTTTTTAAGTTAAAAACGATATTTCGATACAGTTACTATATCGTTACACCCCTATTTTTTACCTTCACGCTGCTCTTGTGCTGTGTTCCTCTGCTGTGTCCCAGGGCCAGGGTCAGGGTGGTCTGCAGAGACATAGATGTCTACTATCCTCTCCTCTCTCTCTCCTCTGTCCTCCATCTCATGCTCTCCTGTCTCTCTTGGACCAGACCTGACATTAGTTGGCAGGTCTGGTTCGGCGTACACATGCTCATCCATGCTGGTTCATCTTCAGACTGCCTTCGTTGTACGACTTGTTAGAGAACTAAAGTCACAGATAATTAGGAAGTCTAACCTGATATGAAAGACTATCCCTAACAAACTTAACAAGTTCACTTTTTGGGGGGTATATTACCATTGTGTTCTCAGTGGTGAAAAAAGTACTCAAATGTTATACTAAAGTGACAGTATCAATACTGCAACGTAGAAATACTCTGTTACAAGTAAATGTCCAGAACTAAAAATGTACTTGAGTAAAGGTACAAAAGTATTGGTATCAAAATGTACATAAAGTACAAAAGTAGAAAGTACTCATTAAGTTGTCAACTGTATAAAAGATCTTTTGAAAATAGCCGATATACGGGGCGACGGCTGGCCAACTGGTCCAGGCGCATAGCACTTAGGTATTGTCATATAGGCACCGTCGCTGGTTCGATTCCCAATCCGGATGACCTTTGCCGCTTGTCACTCCCCATCTCTCCCCCCATTTCCTGTCAGTCTACTGTCCTATCAAGGCATAAAAGCCCCCCAAAAAAGAAGAAAAAACAATTGCCGATCTACAAGCCCATAATGAGTCACAATGTGACTTATTGTGAGCTTGTAGATCTGCTATTTTCAAATTATGCTGCAGTGGTTAGGGTTGCCAACTCCAAGAGTTTCAAATACGGGACACCTCCTATACCACTGGTGAAACTAAATCGGGTATTTTCGGTTATAAAGTTGGCTAAAACGGGTATTTTCCTATATTAAATCATATTTCTCCTTTCACAATATTAATTCGGGTGTCTTTGGGCCATGTCCTATTACCTTAAAATCATGTAGTGTAGGCCTATATTTTATTTCTCTCAATTTTCCAAAACATATTGGTCTACCTGGTTCTTATTTTCATGAGCCCACTCTCTGGTTACCCAACACTAGTTTAATCATATTGGCATACAGTAATAACCATTAGGTTTTAAAAACAAAATCAACGCATGCTTATGTTATTTCACATACCAGCCAGTCTGGGGTCGCTTTAGTTGGCAGACAAGACTACTGTAGTTCTCCCAGGAATACCATCCCATGGCTTATTTTCTGCTTGCTTGCTTGCTTTTTCACCTTGTTGTTTAGGCTATCACCCATGGATTCATGTCTAATCGTTTGTACACAATCTTCTGTCACACGTTTTTTTAAAGACATTTACAATGTACTGAGCCGAGTGCTGTCGTATGCTCGCTCGTACGCACTCTCAACGGCAACTTGTGGACTGAACCTACAGCCCATGGGACTGATGTAGGGGGCGGAGACTGTGTCTTAGCAACACTGTTAATGAGCCAATGAGCTGCCTACAAACAGCGCAGCGCCTCACACAGCAATGGGATGCAGCGCTTGTCTCAGAGGAGAGCAGAGTGGAAGCTCACTGACAGGCAGAATCACTGTAATTTCTCAATTAAATCATCCCGTCATTCATGTTTATCCCCAAACCTTAAAATACGGGACAAAGTGCGTCCCGTATCAGTTCAATACGGGACACGTCTTTTAGTTTCCACAAACGGGACATTCCCGTATTTTACGGGACGGTTGGTAACCCTAGCAGTGGTTAATGTATGTTTTCGCAATAATAATCTAAATCTACAAAGTAACTAGTAACTAAAGTTTTCAAATAATTGTCGTGGAGTCAAAGTACAATATTTGCCTCTGAGATCTTGTGGCGTAGAAGTAAAAGTACTGAAAATTTGAAATACTCAAGTAAAGTACAAACACCTCTAAACTGTACTTGAGTAAATGTACTTAGTTACTTTCCACCACTGTGTTCTAAAAGCACACTTCCCCTCCACATGAGTAAATGTACTTAGTTACTTTCCACCACTGTGTTCTAAAAGCACACTTCCCCTCCACATGAGGAAGTCCTCCAGGCTGTTCTCCAGGCTGTTCTCCTTCTGTCTCTCATGTATCACTGACTTTATCACTTTATTAGTTATGGAGGTGGTTTTCATCCAGTGGTCCGGGGACCACCAGTGGTCCTTGTGGTGGTTCCAGGCGGTCCCCAGCTAAATGATGAAGAGTTGGTAACCAAATGGACCCTTATAGAGCTTTAACTCTTGAGAGCGTGAAATGACCTTACCTTACCTAATGTGTGAGCTCTGATTGCTTTTATTTGTTATGTCAGTGTTTTTTTCAATCAGTGGTCCGGGGACCACCAGTGGTCCTTGAGGGGGTTCCAGGTGGTCCCCAGCTAAATGATCCTAACCCTGAGCGTTGGTAACCAAATGGACCCTTATAGATCTTTAACTCTTGAGAGTGTGAAATGACCTTACCTTACCTTATGTGTAGTGCTGATTACTGATTACTTCAACCAGTGGTCCGGGACCACCAGTGGTCCTTGAGGAGGTTTTAGGTGGTCCCCAGCTAAATGATGGAGAGTTGGTAACCATATGGACCCCTTTAAGCCCATTTTCCACAGGCCCAACACCACACCACTCCACACCACTCCACACCACACCGCCCACTTGTGCCAGGTTTTCCACTACAAGGACCTGGGTAGAGTGGTGTGAAAGTGGTACTAAACGTGGTACTAACAAGTATCCAATCTAGAGTGGGTCTGAGCTAGGCCAAACAGGGCCAAACACTTCATAATGACTGATCACTGACTTTTCATTTAGACCACCAGGATATAGTTTTTATACATGATAATAGATTATATTGTGTTATAACCACTATTATAATCTATTATAGTGTATTATAATTATAATAGTAATACATTAATACTTTATAGTGTATTATAATCACAGTTATAATCCATTATAGTGCATTATAATTAGGATAGTTGTAATACAAATTTATATTGTATTATAATCACAGTAAAAGGGTCAATCTGTTTCTTACCGATTGAGTAATGGAAAATGTAGGTATTTTTTTTGTGGTGCGGTGCGGTGTGGTGTGGTGTGGTGTGGTGCGGTGCGGTGCGGTGTGGTGTGGTGCTAAAGCTGCAGTCGAAAAGGGGCTTCAGAGATCTTTAACTCTTGAGAGAGTGAAATGACCTTACCTTAGCTATGTTTGAGTGCTGATTACTTATATTTGTTATGGCAGTGGTTTTTTAACCAGTGGTCCGGGGACCACAAGTGGTCCTTGAGGGTCTTCCAGGTGGTCCCTTGCTAAATGATGGAGAGTAACCAAATGGACCCTTATAGATCTTTAAGACTTGAGAGTGTAAACAATTATTGTTAAATATCTGCATTACTTAGAAGCACCCCTTTCTAGTTAGGGTAGGGTAAGTGATATTTTTAGTAACGAGGTTAAAGCTCTATATTCTGATAGTGATCTTATTCTGATCACTTCAACAGCTGTAGTTCAGCTACACAGGGAAGTCTTCGGTTTCATTTCCAACAGTTTGATTCCAAAACAAGCTAAGTCTTTTACTGCCGTGAAATCAAAATGTAATGTTGAATAATGTGGTTGGATTTAGTTTTTTAGCAGGGTTTTGCAGGGGATTTTACTGATGAAATAGAAACATTGATGAAGAAGATAATTCTCTCAAATGTGACCCAGTCCACAAACCTCTTATCTCCATATAATATAACTTTTTGTGTTTTTTCATAATTGAATGCCCAACTTGATCAAACTACACCGTTACACAAAAGCATCAAAAGTAGCAGATCTACAAGCTTGAAACGCGGCGCAAAGTGACATGTTTCGAGCTTGCAGATCTGATATTTTTGCTGTTTTTGAATTTGAATCCTGAAAAGTAACTATTTTGGACATAAGATTCTGAGTCATTTCCAATTTGATTTATTTCAATGTTTTATTAATAATTAACATTAACAATCTTAAAGCCACATGAAGCTCCTGTTAATACATTTCATTGCTTCAATATTTATACAATCTACGGACACACTTTAACAACATTTAATCTGCTATATACAGTACTAACAAGCTTTTAAAATGTAGGGGGGAAAAAAAGAAAACAAAAAAAGTTTTGAATATATAAGATTTTTGAAATTGTGCCCATAATAGAGATGTCACGGTAAATAAATATGAACTAAAATACATTGTGTATCGTAGCATGAGATTCCAATGCCAACAGTCAATGAACCAGAGTCCATTCTAGTCGGAGGCCTTGGGGATTTTTCGTGCTAATCAGTCTAAAAGCACCAAATTTTGCACAGATGTAGCCCAGGGCATGCTCTAATGATTTAGCTAGGGCGCCCGAGTCGGTGACCTTCGGGGTCGCCACAGCGGCCAAATCAAGTTGGGCTCCCATTGACTTTCTATACAGGAGGAAAATACCCAGAATTTTTTTTTTTTGGGGGTATTTAAGTAGGGTGTGAGGGGTCTAACTAGGGGTTTGTCATGATGCTGAATCCATTGCAAGCATTTGTTTTGCACAAAAACATTCCTTGGGCTACAAATGGCCCCAGAAAACGATGGTTTAGTTTAGTGATGATGGTGAGTCATCACTTTTCTGGGGCCATTTGTAGCCCAAGGAATGTTTTTTGTGCAAAACAAATGCTTGCAATGGATTCAGCATCATGACAAACCCCTAGTTAGACCCCTAGAAATTACCATTCTATCTCCCTAAGGCCCCCAACTATTCCATGTGTTTTCCAAACTTGCTGCATCAGCTTTTCACTTTTAATTGGTTCATGCTTCTATCCTTCTGGCTGCACTCAGCAACATTCACTTAGAAGTGTAAAGTAAATAAGTACTTTTACTTTACTTTTCATTACTTTATACAGCAATCATCTTGCCCTATTTGACACTATTATTGACACTACTATTTGACACCTTCACCAGATCTGGCCCTGTGATGAATATGTACATGGTATTACAATGACTGATAGATTAATGTTATTGACATTCTATAGGCTCTTTAACTAGATATTGAAAATATGGATATGAATGGTAATATAATGTCTACCATCATGTACTGTACTGTACTGTACTGTTGCTTAGGGTTGGCCAATTAACTGAACCCAAAGTATATCAAAACCAGTATTTAGGTCCAATAATCGACTTAAAGGGGAATACCACTAATTTTTAACATTGAACCATGTCATTAATATACCTTAGAGTTGTTGTGTGGAAATAAGAAAAACATCCACCCCCCTTCTGTGTTGCCTAGAACTGGAGGATTGATTGGGTCATGTGATCAGTGACATCATGAAGGTTTACTCTGCAAGATAAGGCCAAAGGCAGGTTCTTTGTGTCTCCATAGGGAACCACTGCTGGTCATCAAATTATTGGCTTAGGAAAAATATCCATGAATTCATAATCGATAGGAATAGGAATTATTTTTGGGGGGTGAACTATCCCTTTAATCTTGCTCATGTAGGTTAATCGAATAATAGAGAAGCGGGATTTACATGTTTTGTTATTTCTTATATATACAACAAATCGACAGACTAAATGGAATAGACTGATGAACCTTTTAACCCTGTATTATATTGTACATCACTGTACAACGGTGGATTACAAAAATAGTGAAAACAGTCGATCTACAAGCTCACACCTCTACAAGCTCACAGCACTTTGCGATGTGACACGGTGAGCCCCTAGAACTGCTATTTATGACTATTTCTTGCTATTTAAATATTGGTTATTTGATCATAATAGAGGCACAAGCTTTAATAATAATTGTGATATTTCATAATTGTGGCAAAGATTTGAAATAATCTTGATATTGATATGATTCTGTAGCTCTACCAACACAACAAATAACTCATGCTTTGTGAAAATCATGACTTCCCTACAATGGTCTTTCACAGATCCAACGATTAGTTGTAGAACAAGATTCGTCGTTCCATCCTTTGTTATCCCGATTCCAAAACTCAACACAGTCTTCTCTTCCTCCCTGGTTGTTGGGCTCACCCTGGGTCCAGTACCTGTAGAAGTACAGTATGAACATTTTATTGGAATTTAATTGAAATCATTAGGTTTATTTTAAATAAAAATGTTATAGATATTAGATGCAAATTAACTGGATAGTGAAATGTAATGCCATTTAGAAAAAGTAGTAAAGATGAAATATGTGAAGCATAATTAAAATATCAGTTAAAATGTACAAGAGTAGAATGAAGGTATAGTATTACGTTGGTGAGGTCAGTGGTGTATCGTCTACCCATTTCCATTCTCTCCCATCTCCACTCCTTTGGTCAGTCAAACCCAGCCACACTCTCTGGTCCTTCTTGTTAACAGTTCTGTTAACAAAGTCCTGGACAGAAAAAGTACTGGTTACTGAAGTACACACGCAATAGATGTTACAACAACACACACGGACACCCACGCACAGTCTCACACACAGTGGCGCGTGCACACACTCACTCACACACACACACACACACACACACACACACACACACACACACACACACACACACACACACACACACACACACACACCTGTTCTTCTTCGTTGTTTATGATGATCAGGTGAGATTGTATGTCTCTGCAGTATTTCATGCTCTCCTCCCAGATCTTCTTATCAGTAGAGATGTAATAACATCCGCTGCCAAATGTCTGCCATCCACCTGATTCTGAACAAAATAATAAAGTCATTACATTTGGTCAAATGAATGACAAAATTATGAAGTACCATATACTTCATATACTGTTCATCATGAAGAAAAAACAATGAACATGAATACAAAAAAACAAAAACTAAAAAACACTGATATCTCACTGACCACACAGTTTCCTCTTTAGTTCATCTCTCTCTGCAGTTACATTGTCATAGTTGGACTGAATCTGGACATTCTGTTTAGTGAGGTTGTCATATCTGGACTGTATTTGGTTGTGCTGTTTAGTGAGGTTGTCACATTTGGACTGTATTTGGTTGTTCTGGTTAGTCAGGTTGTCATATCTAGATTGTATCTGGTCGTTCTGTTCGGTCAGGTTGTTATTAATGAACTGTAACCGTTCTTGGTCTTTGACCAGTCCAGAACCTGCAAGGGGGGAAATAGATAAACGGATTAGTTTTGACATACAACAGTGTTTTAATAGTAAATCTTCATTTGACATTGAGACCCAGGGCCCTATCTTGCGGCTGCGCTATGCCATGGCACTACCTGTTAATAATGCACAGGGCAGCTGGTTACTATCGTACATCATGCAAATTCTTTATTTGCACCTGGAAGTGTGGCTGATGGGGGTGTTGTTGCACTATTCCTAAAATTGCTATAGTGCGTACACACATAAGCGAGAGTGCATGGCTTGGTCAGATAGTTAACACAACCTTAAGAACTGCTGAAGTTCACAAGGTGTTTGCCTTCAGTGTGATTCACCTGCCCCCAAAATAGGACCCAATGTATGTCAAGCAACAGCCATGAGCCATCAACACTCTCTCTGAAATATAACATATCACTGATGTCAGGCAGAAACCAACTACGGCAAAAATATTAAAGGGACTACACCATGAATTTTAATTTGTATGTATTTGTTTGGTGTCCCCCTGCCTCATCAACATTGGTATGTTGACTTAAGACATTGTTAGACACTTGAATGTGTTCTTATATTATCTACCACCCCTTTACCCAAATCCAGCTCAAGTGGAGTTGGGAGGTTTTTGACCATTAAATATCTGGTTTGTCCATCATTGATTAGAATGACCAAGTCAGACGAAAACAACAGACGATATAGTGTTTATTATAGAATGACTGACTGTATACGCCCAGGCCAGTGATGACAGCTAATAGGATTAACAGCACACCCAGACACACTGCAACAGCTCTGGAACCATTCTTCTTTGACTCTTCAGAACTTGAAAAACACAAAACAATCCTTGTCCTTCTTTGACAAATCACATATTGCCATAGAAAATGTTCAGGTGACATTGCAAACACTACTATATAAATGTCTTACAATACTTATACATACAGTACAGTATAATAAACTAATGTAGTTGTCTTTTATTTTGCAAACTCACGTTAAGTTGACCTACAAATATGAACATTATTCAAGATCTCATGTCAGATGATTTTTTTTTTTAGCAGAATTAGGGTATAGCAATTTCTGCAGACACCACTACAACACTGCTTTCCCATAGCAACAATACTGTAGATGTGTTCGTTATCGCTGCACTATGTCACTTTTTTATTGATACAACTTTATTTTGTCCAAAGAGTGGTATTAGAGTATTTTTGTGCTCTGAATTAAAAAAATGATGGATCCAAGCACTTTTCCCATGTAAAATGAGAATTAAAGATGGCTCTAATTCACTTGCTATACAGGGGGAAAAGACCCCCCCAAAACATCTTCTTTAAGTAGCATGTGAGAGGTCTAACTAGGGGTTTCTCATGATTGTGAATCCATTGCAAGCATTTGTTTTGCACGAAAAAACATTCCTTGGGCTAAAAATGGACCCCACAAAACTATGGTTTAGTATGGTTTATTGATGAGTCATCACTTTTTCCACAATTTTGAACACATAAGCCTATTTTTGTTACGTATTTCTCCCACTAGACTAGTATGTGTGTGAATCAGGGCCGTTTTTAGCTATAGGCGAGCTAGGCGGCCGCCTAGAGTGCCATCCTAGAGGGGGTGCTGAGGGGGCGCCGAAATGGAGGGAGTGGACCCAAACCAGCCCCAAAACATTCAGGCTCTCATTAGCTCAGTGGTTAAATGTCAGCACTTGCTCTGGAGAGACCTGGGTACAAATTTTGAACATGAAAGTTACAGAGGGTTATTTTAATCATGGTAGCACTTCGTTTTTACCTTCATGCTGCTCTTGTGCTGTGTTCTTCTGCTGTTTCCCAGCGCCAGGATCAGGGTCATCTGCAGAGACATAGATGTCTACTATCCTCTCCTCTCTCTCTCCTCTGTCCTCCATCTCATGCTCTCCTGTCTCTCTTTGGCCAGACCTGACATTAGTTGGCAGGTCTGGTTCGGCGTACACATGCTCATCCATGCTGGTTCATCTTCAGACTGCCTTCGTTGTACAACTTGTTAGAGAACTAAAGTCACATACAGACAATGAGGAAGTCTAATATTTTATGAAAGACTATCCATAAAAAACTAACAAGTTCACTTTTTTAGGTTTATTACATGCATTAGATTGATATATTACCATTGTGTTCTCAGTGGTGTAAAATGTACTCAAATGTTATACTAAAGTAACAGTATCAATACTGCAATGTAGAAATACTCTGTTACAAGGAAATGTCCAGAATTAAAAATTTACTTGAGAAAGTACTCATTAACTTGTATAAAATGTATAAAATAGCCGATCTACAAGCTCATAATGAGTCGCAATGCGACACACTGTGAGCTTGTAGATCTGCACTGAAGTGGTATGTTTTCGCAATAATAATCTAAATCTACAAAGTAACCAGTTCCAGTAACTAAAGTTTTCAAATAATTGTCAAGGAGTGAAAGTACAATATTTGCCTCTGAGATGTTGTGGCGTAGAAGTAAAAGTACAGAAAATTTGAAATACTCAAGTAAAGTACAAAAACCTCCAAACTGTACTTGAGTAAATGTAGTTACTTTACTCCATAGTTACTTTACTCCACTGTGTTCTAAGGGTGCCCTCACACCAAAATACCTATGAAAGTGGAATCCACGTTCCGCCAATGCATTT
Organism: Nannobrachium achirus; assembly: GCF_963921795.1. NCBI lineage: Eukaryota > Metazoa > Chordata > Actinopteri > Myctophiformes > Myctophidae > Nannobrachium > Nannobrachium achirus. Next base: position 70,962,283 of record NC_137812.1, read on the forward strand.
CAATGAGAGTGAAGCGGTTTCATGCCAGCAGAGGATTTCGGCAAAAAATTCTCCCTTATCATTGAAATGCATTGGCGGAACGCGGATTCCACTCTCATAGGTATTTTGGTGTGAGGGCACCCTAAAAGCACACTTCCCCTCCACATGAGGAAGTCCTCTAGGCTGTTCTCCTTCTGCCTCGTAAAAGTGACTTTATGACTTCATTTGTTATGGCAGTGGTTTTCATCCAGTGGTCCTTGTGGCGGTTCCAGGTGGTCCCCAGCTAAATGATGGAGAGTTGGTAACCAATTGGACCCTTATAGATCTTTGATACTTGAGAGTGTAAAATGAAACCAAATGGTCCCTTACGGGCAGGGCAGGAATTTCATGGAGTCCATGAAGGCCATGGCCACCTTTGCCCCTCAGTTTGGCCTTGTGCCCCTCAATACAATGGCATGACGGCCACAGTGGCCTTAATGCCCCAACTGACTGTACCACTTTCTCCTCTGTCTCTTTCTGGTCAATATGTAGACAGTAGATACCGGTGTCTCTATTGTGTCATGTAGACACCAGTGTCTCTTGTTATGTAGACACCAAACAGCCCAAAATAAACTAATTAGGGTCCTGCTTAACCTTCCCTATCAGACTCACCTCACCGCTACTCACCAGTTAAGAGTGGGGTGGCTCAGAGTAGATGACAGAGTACAGCAACTTGCAATGGGCCTGGTGTACAAGATACACTACACCACTATGATACCCAAGTACCTGTCAAAATACTTTATAAACATTAAGGATGTCCATAATTACAACACCAGAGGCAGCGCCACAGATCACTTTCAACCCAGAGTCAAAACCAACAAAGGGTCAAACTCTTTTTTCTGCTATACCACCAAAATGTACCAAAGGCCATAAAGGAGTGTGGATCACTAGCATCCTTTAAAATTGCCCTGAAAAACCACTTACAGGCAGCAGCCGTTCGCAACTGGTAAAAAAAACTAACCTAGCCCAACCCTACCCTCCCCTGCCCCTTCATTGTATATACTTACTGTTTGTTTAGACTATTTTTTTGTTCTCTCATTTTTCTTTTCTTTACATATCTACTGCATAGTACTGTGTTCTATTCGTCTGTCATTCAATGTTATATGAGATACTTAAATGGTTTCCTGTGGAAATAAGATTAGTCTTTTCATGGATCTCCTTTTAGTAGACCTTGTACCAGTGAACTGTACCGTCATGAAACTGTACCTTTTCCTATGCAAACTTCTAATAAAGTCTTCAATCAATCAATCAAACCAATGTCTTTTGTTGAGATTCTGAAATCCCCTTAGCCCCCATTAAACCAATCCAGTGACTTTGATTGGTGCAGGGCTGAGCATGGATCAGAATGTAAATACCAGCATGTATATTTCACTGCAGATTAGGTGATCATGCCTTCAACAAATTCATTCAATGGACTGAAATCTTGTTTTATTTCATGGCCTTCCTTCCCTGGCATTTGGCCTTTGTGCCCTCAAAAAATGGACAACACCAAAAAAAAATCACACTTGTGTGAACTGAGTGGTGGTGTGTGTGTGTGTGTGTGTGTGTGTGTGTGTGTGTGTGTGTGTGTGTGTGTGTGTGTGTGTGTGTGTGTGTGTGTGTGTGTGTGTGTGTGTGTGTGTGTGTGTGTGTGTGTGTGTGTGTGCAACAGCGCCCCTCCCTTAACATGTGTGGTCAGAAAAGGTTACTGCAGGCTACGGACACGGAGACAGACAGACAGACAGACAGACAGACAGACAGACAGACAGACAGACAGACAGACCCACACACACGGCCACGTATAGGAGCGTTGTGACCACCGCTCAAAAATTCCAGGACTGCTTACGGGTCCTTTTGGTTTCATTTTACGCTCTCAAGAGTTAAATTATTCTTAAACATCTGCATTACTTAGAAGCACCCCTTTCTTGTCAGAGTAGGGTAAGTGATATTTTGGTTAAAACAAAAAAAAATTGTAACAAGGTTAAAGCTCTATATTCTGATAGTAATCCTATTCTGATCACTTCAACAGCTGTAGTTCAGCTACAGGGAAGTCTTAGGTTTCATTTCCAACTGTTTGATTCCAAAAAAAGCTAAGTCTTTTACTGCCGTGAAATCAAAATGTAATGTTGAATGTGGTTGGATTTAGTCTTTTAGCAGGATTTAACAGGGGATTTTACTGATGAATTAGAAACATTGATGAAGAAGATAATTCTCTCAAATGTGACCCAGTCCACAAACCTCTTATCTCCATATTCTGTGTATTTTTTTCATAATTGAATGCCCAACTTGATCAAACTACACCGTTGCACAAAAGCATCAAAATTAGCAGATCTACAAGCTTGAAACGCGGCACAAAGCAACGCGTTTTGAGCTTGTAGATCTGCTACTGCTTATGAATTTGAATCCTGAAAAGTAGTATGTTTTAAACATAGGAGGTTTCCACCCGACAGGGACAATATAAGAAGCAGAAGACAGTTATTTACAATTTGATTTATTTTACATTTTCATTAATAATTAACATCAACGATCTTAAAGCCACATGAAGCTCCTGTTAATATATTTCATTGCTTCAATATCAAACATATAATTTTCGGAAAGTCTGAGTGAGTGAGTGAGTGAGTGAGTGAGTGAGTGAGTGAGTGAGTGAGTGAGTGTCTGTCTGTCTGTCTGTAACAGCGTTTCTCCTCAGTGGCTGGAGCAATTGATCTGAAATCGCATCACCATTAGCATATGAACACACCTGACATAACTGTGAAGCCCGTTTGTCACTTTCACAAATCATATGCTGTATATTAGCATTTTTATGGTGTATCTACTATCTATTCTGCATCTAGCATGAGGCATATCTATTCTGCATCTAGCATGAGGCAACATGTTTAACCAGCTCTGTGTGTGTGTGTGTGTGTGTGTGTGTGTGTGTGTGTGTGTGTGTGTGTGTGTGTGTGTGTGTGTGTGTGTGTGTGTGTGTGTGTGTGTGTGTGTGTGTGTGTGTGTGTGTGTGCAGGCGGGCGGGGGGGGTCTGTTGTCTGGCCCTGTTACAGATGTTGTCCAAAAATCATGCAGATCGGTACACAGTATCTCTGTAGCCATTAAACGAAACGGGTATTTCTTACATTGATGCTCCTACATATTATCATGCAAGCACCAGTTAAAGTTACTTTCCATCCCTCATATACTGTGTCTGTGTGCACAGTGCACATCCCATAACGCACACACTGCACATCATTTCAGAGCTCATATCTTTGAACGGGTAAGGACTAGTTCATACAATCTACTGGTAGACGTAATAACTTTCTATCTGGCTTTTGAAAAAATAAAATAAAAGTTTTTAATATTTCTGAAAACTTTGACGGATATGCCCAAAACAGGGATGCTGAGTAAATATTTATAGCAATATTACTGACTTGTTTGTCATTATTTACCTGTCTGTGCATCGTGAAATCAGATTCCAATTTCCCCTGTGCTGTTATACTTTATAAAACACTGTGCAAGTCTATGAACCAGAGTCCATTTGTTATCAAATGTGTGTTTTTCCAACTTGCTGCGTCAGCTTCTAGTTTTTAATGTATTCGTCCTTCTGGCTCCACTCAGAACCACACCTCTTTAAGTCAGTAACATTCACTCTGTGGTGTAAAGTAACTAAGTACATTTGCTCAAGTGCTGTACTTAAGTAAAACATGTAGTACTTTTACTTTGAGTATTTACAATTATTTGATTTCCCTATTGGACACCTTCACCAGACCTGGCCCCCTGATGTATATGTTAGTCACATTATATAATAATATAAATGGTAATATAATGTCTACAGTGCATATTGGGTAGAATTACACGGCAGACAAACCAAAGCGAACATTAACTACCACATGTTAACACAGCCATCATCATGTACTGTTGCTTAGGGCTGGGCAATTAAATGAACAGAGAATATCAAAACCAGTAATTAGGACCAATAATCAACTTAAAGGGATAGTTCACCCCAAAATATATATATTTTTTTCTATTGATTACTCACCCCATGTAGACGTGAATTCATGATTTGTTTTTATTATTTTTGGGTCGCATTCCTAATTTTTTACTTTGAGGAGACTCTTTGTGTCTCCATAGGGAACTACTGCTGGTCATCAAATTAGGAATGTGACAAAAAAAAGAAAAACTAAATATCCATGAATTCAAGTCTCCATGGAGTTGGTAATCGATAGAAAAAAAGATTTTTTTTGTCTGAACTATCCCTTTAATCTTGCTCATGTAGGTTAATCGATTAATGGCTTTGCATACATTTTAAATGTATTCTATATACAACGAATCAACAGACTAAATGGAATAGTCTGATTGATAACCCTGTATTATACTGTACAACCATGGAGTACACACTTTTTTGTGCATACCTCTATACAAACTCACAACAATGCGTTGCTCGTAGATCTGATTTTTGACTATTCTTGGCTTTTTAAATATTGGTTCATTAATCATAATAGAGGCAAAAGTTTGAAGTAATCGTGATATAGATATGATATGATTCTGTAGCTCTACCAACACACCAACTAACTCATGCTTTGTGAAAATCATGGCTTCCCTACATTGGTCTTTCACAGATCCAACGTTTAGTTTTAGAACAAAGATGGTCGTTCCATCCACCGTTATCCCGATTCCAAAACTCAACACAGTCTTCTCTTCCTCTCTGGTTGTTGGGCTCACCCGGGGTCCAGTACCTGTAGAAGTACAGTATGAACATTGTATTAAATTTAATCTAAATCATGAGCTTTATTTTAAATTAAAATATGTCATGGATATTGGATGCAAATTAACTGGATAGTGAAATGTAATGCCATTTAGAAAAAGTAGCAAAGATGAAATATGTGAAATATAGTTCAAATGTCAGTTCAAATGAAGAAGAGTAGAATGAAGGGGGGTCCGCTCACTATCCCGACGGGCCGCTGTTCCGACTAGCGTCGGCAGGTTAGTTACTGAGGTTAGGTTTAGGGTTAGGGGTAGAGTTAGGGTTAGTTTTAGTGTCGGAATACCGGCCCGTCGGCACACTGCTGTGGACCCATGCGGACCCGAATGAAGGTATGAAGTCTTACGTTGGTGAGGTCAGTGGTGTATGGTCTACCCAGGTCCACACTCTCCGGTTCCGCAATGCACTTTGGTCAGTCAAACCCAGCCACACTCTCTGGTTGTTGTTAACAACTCTGCTAACAAAGTCCTGGACACAAATGATGCTGGTTACTGAAGTACATACTATAACAATATGTTACCATTACCACACATATACATGCATTCATGCCCACACACACACACATCATACCTGTTCTTCTTTGCTGTTAATGATGATAAGGTGGGATTCTCTGTTATTACAGTATTGTCTGCTCTCCTCCCAGGTTTTATACTCAGTAGAGACGTAATAACAGCTGCTGCCAGATATCTGCCATCCACATGATACTGACAACAAAATAATAAACACATGTTTTTTTTTTCCATCCATTTGGTCAAATTGATGACAAAATGATGAACACCATGTTCATCACAGTAACATAATGATCAACATGAATACAAATAACAATGACATCTCACTGACCACAGAGCTTCCTCTTCAGCTCATCTCTCTCTGCAGTTACATGGTCATAGTTGGACTGCATCTGGACGTTATGTTTAGTCAGGTCATCATATTTGGACTTTAAGTCATCATTGTCTACAGTAAGGTTGTCATATTTGGACTTTAAGTCATCATTGTGTACAGTAAGGTTGTCACATTTGGACTGTATTTGGTTGTTCTGGTTAGTCAGGTTGTCATATCTAGATTGTATCTGGTCATTCTGTTCGGTCAGGTTGTTATTCATGAACTGTAACTGTTCTTGGTCTTTGACCAGTCCAGAACCTGCAAGGGGGGAAATAAACACACTGATGAGTTTTACATACAACTGTGTTTTAATACCTAATCTTCATTTGACATTGACCGCCCTATTTAGACGGCGCTAAATAGCGCCACGCTAAGGATAATCCGATTCACTCTTCACTCTTCTTCTTTGTGCGCTTAGCCCCTGAAGAATTATTCATGGGCGTGTTTCGTCCGGTACTTAAATTCGCCAATCAAGATCATGTCTGTCCTCTCCTTTAAGAGTTGCCTGGTTAATAAACCAGAACGAACACAACAACACCCCCTGGCGGTAGTGGTGTTTAGTACGGTCTGGCACCAATCCATTGAGATTCTATTTCCTCAACCAGCGTCAAGGATTGGCCAATCAGGGTTATATGCTTGGGGCACGTGGTTTCTGTAAGCTTGGGGCACGTGGTTTGGGGCAAACCCCAGAAATGAAAACTCTTCCTGAAATCCCAGACTCTCTTCCCAAAACGAAGTGTGTGATAGAGGCTGGCAAAGCCATGCAACTTTAAGAGAGTAAGAACAGGCATAAAACCTTTTCTTGAACAGCTTTGAAGGGAGGATATGTCCACATATCTATTTGTCTCATGTCATTCGAGAAGGAGCACTCATGTGTTATATAGGCTCGTTGAGTGGACAATGTGTGCGCTACAGCCCTTTTTTCATATTTAGACCTAAAAGCTGTCAACATGCCATGATGTAGTGTTTCGAGAGAACTTTTCTTTTTTTTTGGCACTACGCATCCGATCACGCATCTATATAGGACTAAAAGCAAATAAAATACAGCAGATTGATTCCTCATAGATCAGTCAATTATGAAGCGTTTTTAAAAATGTAAAGGGATCCACCCATGCTCCTGGATTGGCTTTCAATTCTGCTCTACTGTACTCAAAAGACAGGTGGAACCAAATAAATAAAATAAAATATATCCCACCTCATTTTGTTTGATATGGATAACACTAATAATGTACACATCCCAAGGAATATTTAAACATTTACATTTGTAAAATTAGAACAGAATTGAGAGAGATGTGAAAGAATGAATATACTATAGCTGTTGGTTCTAACTGGCCTGCAGTATGGAGGTGCAGCGAAGCGGCGCATCCTCTCCAGCGGGCCTAAACATGTCATTTAGCGCATAAAAGCAGCTCGAAGCACGTCTAAACGGTATGCTTTAATTTTTATAAAGGCAAGCATCTTAATAGCATGTCGCCGCATTTTGCCGAGATCCACCCTGTGATTTATATTAAAAAAAACTCCCCCTGCGTAAAATATGCGAGCGACGCTAAAACATAATGCTCAGCGGGCTGATTACATTCAGCACGCTTTTTATAATAGCAATACGCATATGGTGGGTGGCGCTCGCATATGGTGGGTGGTGCTCGCATATGGTGGGTGGCGCTCGCCGATTTGTGCGTTCAAATCGATTTTTAAAATAGAGCCCTGAGACTTACCTTATCTTGCAACTGCGCTATGCCTTGGTAATACCCGCTATCCATAAATAACGCACAAGGCAGGTGTTTAATATCGTATGGTGGAGATACCCACAATACATTTTGCCAACTTCCTTATTTTCGCTTGGAGCTGTGGCTGATGGGCGTGTTGTTGTACTAGTTCTAAAATTGCTATAGTGCGTACATGCATAAAATGGGGCGGCCACAGCTGAGTGGTTAGTGAGCTCGCCTTGGGAACCAGAGCCCCTGGTTGTCCCAGGTACGATTCCAGGCCAGGCCAGCAATGTGTCAAAGTATCCCTGAGCAAGACACCTACAGTAAGTGACCTAACCTCTAATTGCTCCCCCCTCCACGCTCCTCTGTGGGCAGCACTCAGCTGGGTTAATATAAGAACACTTGAATATGTCCTTATAATTTCATCCCTTTACCTAAATCCTGCTCAAGTGGACAATATAGCCTTTATTATAGAATGACTCACTGTATACCCCCAGGCCAGTGATGACAGCCAATAGGATTAACAGCACACCCAGACACACTGCAGCAGCTCTGGAACAATTCTTCTTTGGCTCTTCAGAACCTGAAAAACACAAGACAATCCTATGAGGACACTTTAGAGCAGGGATACTCAAACTTCTGAGCCTGTGGACCAGTACTTAAAATACTTAAAATAGGTTACCCAGACTGTTTAGCTACCAAATGGCTATTGATGCAGTTAAGTGGGCAGAGCCACTGGTAAAAAAAGAAACAAACAAAAAAACATTGAAAATCTGCGAGATTTTTTTCAAGATGTTTTGGCCATTATCTCTGGAACGCAAGGTCCGATCTGCTCAGTTTAAAGCTTGTTGGATGCATGATTTCGCCCACCAAAGCTGGGCCAAAGTTCAATATAAGATACAAGTCCTTGTTTCAGTTAATGTTTAAGTATTGTAAGAAATATATATGGTAGTGTTTTCAATGTCACCTGAACATGTTGTATGGCAAAGTCCTAATGTGTGATTAGTAATTGGTGCCTTGCATGGTTTCCTCTGCTATCGGTGTGTGAATGTGCGTGTGAATGGGTGAATGTAAAGCACAATCCATGTAAAGCGCTTTGGATAAAAAGCCCTATATACAATTATAAATGCACCATTTACCATTTATAGTTTATACACCGGGGGTGGCTGTACTCTATTAAGACATTTAGATCCTTTGTCAGGCTTGACACAACTAGTTGACAAGTGGTACTGCCTGAAAGTAAAAAATGCAGGCTCTATTAGCTCAGTGGTTAAAATGTCAGCACATGCACAGAAGAGACCTGGGTTTGAATATTCAACGTTACAGAGGGTAACTTTAATTATGGTAGCACTTCGTTTTTACCTTCATGCTGCTCTTGTGCTGTGTTCCTCTGCTGTGTCCCAGCACCAGGGCCAGGGTCAGGTTGGTCTGCAGAGAAATAGATGTCTACTATCCTCTCCTCTCTCTCTCCTCTGTCCTCCATCTCATGCTCTCCTGTCTCTCTTGGACCAGACCTGACCTTCTAGGCCGTCACGGCACCCCAAGGTGCCCCGTCGCCCACTTTGAAAACCCCTGACTTAGAAGCAGCCCTTGACTGCCGTCACGGCACCCCAAGGTGCCCCGTCACCCACTTTGAAAACCCCTTACTTAGAAGCAGCCCTTTCTAGTTAGGGTAAGGTAAAACAAAAAAAAAATTGTAACAAGGTTAAAGCTCTATATTCTGATAGTAATCCTATTCTGATCACTTCAACCGTTGTAGTTCAGCTACAGGGAAGTCTTGAGTTTCATTTCCAACCGTTTGATTCCAAAACAAGCTAAGCCTTTTACTGCCGTGAAATCAAAATGTAATGTTGAATAATGTGGTTGGATTTCGTTTTTTAGCAGGATTTAGCAGGGGATTTTACTGATCAAACAGAAACATTTATGAAGAAGATAATTATCTCAAATGTGACCCAGTCCACAAACCTCTTATCTCCATATTCTGTGTATTTTTTTCACAATTGAATGCCCAACTTGATCAAACTACACCGTTACACAAAAGCATCAAAATTAGCAGATCTACAAGCTTGAAACACGGCACAAAGCAACGCATTTTGAGCTTGTAGATCTGCTACTGCTTATGAATTTGAATCCTGAAGTACTATGTTTTAAACATAGGAGGTTTCCACCCGACAGGGACAATAAGAAGCAGAAGACAGTTATTTACAATTTGATTTATTTTACATTTTTATTAATAATTAACATCAACGATCTTAAAGCCACATGAAGCTCCTGTTAATACATTTCATTGCCTCAATATTTATACAATCTACAGACACACTTGGCTTTTGAAAAAAGAAAAGAAAAGTTTTTAATATTTCTGAAAACTTTGACGGATATGCCCAAAACAGGGATGCCGAGTAAATATTTATAGCAATATTACTGACTTGTTTGTAATTATTTACCTGTCTGTGCATCGTGAAATCAGATTCCAGTTTTCTCTGTGCTGTTATATTTTATATAAAAAACAGCACCAGTCAATGAACCAGAGTCCATTTTGTGTTGTTATTCCAACTTGCTGCGTCAGCTTCTAGTTTTTAACTCATTTGCTGCTATGGCCGAGGAGCCCGAAAAAATCCCGCTGTACGGCCCTGCCATGCCCGAGGAACCCGAGAATTGAAAAAAAAAAAAAGTACTAGGCATGATAGCAATCGCGAAATTGCATGTTTAACCCCCATAGCAACCCCAACATGGCAGCCATCTTTGTTTACATTTTAGGAAAACATAATGGCTGCTATCTCATGAATGCCTGAACGGATTTCCATTCGGATTTTTTTGTTTGAAAGCTGTGAGCAATGTTGGCACACGTGGTGCATTATCTAGGCATGGGTGTGCATGATCCGTGCACTATGAATTACATGGAAGTCTATGGAGACAGGGGCATATGAGAGTACGAAGGTATTGTTAAATGGCAGCAAATTAGTTAAAGTTATACTATGTAACTTTTTTTATAAAACAAATCTTAAAATTGTCCTAACTGTTAAATCGCTAAAGTTTTAGAACCCCCACTCTGTTATTTTCAGCTTCTGAAGCCTTCTCTTTATATGTTTTCTATGAGTTGTGAGGGGGGGAGAATTTCCCGGCAAAATGATGTCATCTCCCACATGATACACTACCGGCCAATCACAGCGCCGATCATACACCACCGGCCAATCACACACCACCGGCCAATCACAGCAAGTCTTGCTGTCTCTTCAGAAAATAGCTTCCCTTAGCAACTGTGTTTACATTGGTGAAGGAATCTTGCATGCTACTCCCTCAATCCTGGTCTAAAAATGACGGGAGACGGCTCTATGGATTCGTATCGGCAAGGCGGAGGCGGTCGCGGGGGTCGCGGCGGCTGCGGTGGTCGAAAAACGGAAAAAAGCAATACCGCTACTGACCACTAGTTGAGCAGCTTCCACAGTACAGCTTTAATGTATTCATCCTTCTTGCTCCACTCAGAACCACACCTTTGTTTTATACACAGGGTTCCCACGGTCATGAAATTCCTGGAAATATTTTTGAAATTACAAAAATATTTTTCCAGTCCTGGAAAAGTTTTGGAATTGATCAAGGGTCCTGGAAGGTCCTGGAAAAATAGCTATGCATTGTCTTTGGTTATTGATTTTGTTAATACCTCTGATTTGTCAAATTTCTGCCTCTAATATTTAATATTAGAGGCAGAAATTGTGAAAATAGTTGCGAGGCGTTGTGAGCATGTAGATCGGCTATTTTCACAATAAAACCATGTTATACAAAATTCCTCAACTCTTAGTACTCGTCAGGGTGCCAGGGTCCCCAGTTCAAATATGATTATTTTGTGGATCACGGCCATCAAAGGTTGAGAACCACTGCCATACACTACCTGTCTTTGGGCACTGTGCATAGGAGTAAGCGACTCGTTATTGAGCTGAATTATTGTTATATAGTCCTGGAAATCTTGTTAAATATTCTGGGAAAGTTTTGGAAATTAATTGGTAAAGATGTGTGAGAACCCTGTATAAGTCAGTAGCATTCACTCAGTGGTGTAAAGTAACTAAGTACATTTTACTGAAGTAAAAGATGTACTTTTACTTTGAGTATTTACAATTATTTGATTGTCCGTTTTTCATTACTTTATACAGCAATCATCTTGCCCTATTGGACACCTTCACCAGACCTGGCCCCCTGATGTATATGAACATGTATTAAAATGGCTGTTAGATTCATGTTATTCACATTATAAAGGCTTCTCTTTAACTAGATAATGTATATATGGATATAAATGGTAATATAATGTCTACAGTACACGGCAGACAAACCAAAGCGAACATATAAACTACCACATGTTAACACAGCCATCATCATGTACCGTTGCTTAGGACAATTAACCTTACCGAAAATATATCAAAACCAGTAATTGGGACCAATAATCAACTTAAAGGGATAGTTCACCGCAAAAATAAATTTCTTTCTATCGATTACTCACCCTATGTAGAAGTGAATTCATGATTTCTTTTTATTATTTTTTGGTGTATTTTTACTTTGAGGAGACTCTTTGTGTCTCCATAGGGAACTACTGCTGGTCAACAACAAAAACTAAATATGCATGAATTCTAGTCTCCATGGAGTGAGTAATCTTGCTCATGTCGGTTAATCGATTAATGGCTTTGCATACATTTTAAATGTATTCTATATACAACAAATCAACAGACTAAATGGAATAGTCTGATTGATAACCCTGTATTTTACTGTACAACCATGGAGTACACACTTTTTTTATATAATTGATCTACAAGCGCATACCTCTATACAAACTCACAACAATGCGTTTGCGATGTGATGCGTTGTGAGCTCGTAGATCTGCTATTTTTGACTATTATTGGCTTTTTAAATATTGGTTCATTAATCATAATAGAGGCAGAAGTTTGAAATAATCGTGATATTGATATGATAATGTAGCTCTACCAACACACCAACTAACTCATGCTTTGTGAAAATCTTTACTTCCCTACATTGGTCTTTCACAGATCCAACGTTTACGTACAAAACAAGATGCGTCGTTCCATCCTCCACTATTCCAAAACTCAACACAGTCTCCATAGTTGTTAGGCTGACCCTGGGCCCAGTACCTGTAGAAGTACAGTATGAACATTTTATTACATTTAATCTAAATCATTAGCTTTATTTTAAATTAAAACATGTCATAGATATTGGATGCAAATTAACTGGATAGTGAAATGTAATGCCATTTAGAAAAAGTAGCAAGGATGAAATATGTGAAATGTACCGGTAGTTCAAATGTCAGTTCAAATGTAGAAGAGTAGAATGAAGGTAAAGTCTTACGGTGATCGTGAGGTCTCTGGTGTTCCATCGACCCATTTCCACACTCCTTCCTCCTCTCTGTCACTCAAACCCAGCCACACCTCCTGGTACTTGTTAACAACTCTGCTAACAAAGTCCTGGACAGAAAAGCTACTGGTTACTGAAATACACACTGTACAATATTAGAACACACATGCACACCCACGCATTCACAGTCCCACACACACACACACACACATGTGTGCGCGCGCGCACACACACTCACACGCGAACATGCGCACACACACACACACACACACACACACACACACACACACACACACACACACACACACACACACACACACACACCCCATACCTGTTCTTCTTCGCTGTTGATGATGATCAGGTGGGATTGTCTGTCTACACAGTATTGTCTGCTCTCCTCCCAGGTCTTCTCCTCAGTAGAGATGTAATAACAGTTGCTGCCAGATGTCTGCCATCCACATGATACTGACAACAAAATAATAAAGTTAGCCTCTGTTATTATTTTGTCTCCCATTTGGTCAAATTAATGACCAAATGGTGAACATGGTATACAGTAACATCATGTTCATTATGAAGAAAAAACAATGAACATGAATTAAACAAACTGATGTCTCACTGACCACAGAGCTTCCTCTTCAGTTCATTTCGCTCAAGGTCAGAGTCGGATTTTAAAAGGTCATAGTTGGACTGTAACTGGTTGTTCTGGTCGGTGAGGTTGTCATATCTGGACTGTAAGTCATCATTGTGTTTAGTCAGGTTGTTATTTATAGACTGTAACCGTTCTTGGTCTTTGACCAGTCCAGAACCTGCAAGGGGGAAATCAATAAACTGATTAGTTTTGACATTCAACTGTGTTTTAATAGTAAATCTTCATTTGACATTGAGACTCAAGGCCCTATCTTGTGGCTGCGCTATGCCATGGCTCTACCCACTATCCGTTAATAACGCACAAGGCAGGTGGTTAATATCGTACGGTGGAGCTAACCACAATACATTATGCCAACTTCCTTATTTTTGCCTGGAGGTGTGGCTAATGGGCGTGTTGTTGTACTATTTCTAAAATTGCCATAGTGCATACATGCATAAACCACAGCTGAGTGGTTAGTGAGCTCTTCTTGGGAACCAGAGCCCCTGGTTGTCTCAGGTACGATTCCAGGCCAATGCAATGCAATGTGTGGATGTGTCCCTGAGCAAGACACCTACAGTAAGTGACCTAACCTCTAATTGCTCCCCCCTCCACACTCCTCTGTGGGCAGCACTCAGCTGGTTAATATAAGAACACTTGAATGTGTCCTTATAGTTTCATCCCTTTACCTAAATCCAGCTCAAGTGGACGATATAGTCTTTGTTATAGAATGACTCACTGTATACCCCCAGGCCAGTGATGACAGCCAATAGGATTAACAGCACACCCAGACACACTGCAACATCTCTGAAACCATTCTTCTTTGACTCTTCAGAACCTGTAAAACACAAGACAATCCTATGAGGATACTTTAGAGCAGGGATACTCTGTGAGCCACATTACAACAATGTCAAAGGTAAAATGACATTACTTGATAACTTCTCTCTTTTATTTGCTTTATTTCCACATAACATAGGACAAGTGCAATGTGCATTATTTTATGGCTTGGAATTCCATTTATATTCTGTCAATGACACAATTTGTAATCAAAGTAATTTGCTACATTCTCTCTCTTTTTAATAATTCTGTGCAATTAGCATATTCCACTCAAACACTAAAACAAACTATTGTAGGTTACATGTCTGCTATTTGTCTGGGTTGATATCTGTCTGCCTGCTATCAAGTTGGATATCTCTCTTTCAATTGCTTTGCAATGTTATTTATGACTTGGCCCACATTCAACACAAATGGCTTTTTACAGAAAATAAACTTGTGAAAATAGATAGTTATGGCTTAAAGGTTAAATGACACTCTGTTTTTACCAATCATAAAAGTCTTTGCCCTGGTCCTAAAAACATGTTTTAAAATGTTTAAACTTGAAAATCCACTCCATGGAGCTGTGGTCTCTCTCTTTTATGGGCCCTGTTGAAAAAAGGTCTGTCACCTGAAATACTCTATATTCACCACCAGGGGAGCCTCTCTCTCCCACTCATTCTAACACATATCTAACATATAATTTTCCGAATGTCTGTCTGTCTGTCTGAGTGAGTGTCTGTCTGTCTGAAACAGCGTTTCTCCTCAGTGGCTGGAGCAATTGATCTGAAATCGCATCACCATTAGCATATGAACACACCTGACATAACTGTGAAGCCCGTTTGTCACTTTCACAAATCATATGCTGTATATTAGCATTTTTATGGTGTATCTACTATCTATTCTGCATCTAGCATGAGGCAACATGTTTAACCAGCTCTGTGTGTGTGTGTGTGTGTGTGTGTGTGTGTGTGTGTGTGTGTGCGTGTGCGTGTGCGTGTGCGTGTGCGTGTGTGTGTGTGTGTGTGTGTGTGTGTGCAGGCAGGCGGGTGTGTATGCTGGCGGGCGGGCGGGCGGGCTGGGGGGGGGGGGTGTATCTCAGTAGCCATTAAACGAAACGGGTATTTCTTACATTGATGCTCCTACATATTATCATGCAAGCACCAGTTAAAGTTACTTTCCATCCCTCATATACTGTATGCACAGTGCACATCCCATAACCCACACACTGCACATCATTTTGGAGCTCATATCTTTGAACGGGTAAGGGCTAGTTAGTATGGTGCAGTAACTATACATGTACTTGAGTACAATTTTGAGTATTTGTGCTTTACTTGAGTATTTCAAATTTTCAATTCTTATACTTCTACTCCACTACATCTCAGAGGCAAATGCACTTTATCTCTCCACTACAATCATTTGGAGGCTTTAGTTACTAGTAACTTTGTAGATTTTGATTATTAATACATATCAATCACTTCAGCCCTATGGTCCCGACCCAGTGGCCACACACACACACACACACACACACACACACGCACACATACACATACGCACGCGCACGCACTTACAGATCTGCGGCCGCCCTCCAACACACTGAGAGATGCGTGCTGCAGATGGATCGGGTGCTTGCTCGCATTTTCGTTGCTTTCGCACAAGACACAGGACACAGACACACACAGAACCATGGCAGCTAAAGAGGCTCAGCGGGGAATTGTGTTCAAAATACGAGCCGAGCCCAAGGCGCGGGTGTTTGCCAGACCCAGGGGGTCGGCCTACATAAGGCTTTGTCGGTCGGTCTGTCGGTCGGTCGGTCCCTCTTTTCCTCAGTGTCCCTCTTTTCCTCAGTGTGCCTGTGTTTGCCTCTGACTGCTCATCTGCCCCTCCCTTCCCTTGCTCGGCTGATTGCCTTGAGTGCCGTCACCTGTACGGGACCAGCTGAGTTGAGTTGGCTGACGAGCTGCTGAGACTATAAATTCCTGTGTGTTCATGTGTTAGTTCAGTGCTGCAAAACATTTGCCCCACAGCCATACTAGTGAAAACAGCCCATCTACAAGCTCACAAACATTTCCAGCTGCTCAGCCTATAAAATCCTGTGTGTTCATGTGTTAGTTCAGTGCCATACTAGTCAAAACAGCCGATCTACAAGCTCACTACGCTTTGTTGCTGAGACTATAAAATCCTGTGTGTTCATGTGTTAGTTCAGTGCCATACTAGTGAAAACAGCCGATCTACAAGCTCACTACGCTTTGTTGCTGAGACTATAAAATCCTGTGTGTTCATGTGTTAGTTCAGTGCCATACTAGTTTTCATTGCGGGTCTGGCACAACCAGGTGACCTGGTCTAGTTTTTCTTACCCCGGGGACGATACATTACCGGAGCCTTGTGGTTACATATGTACCTTCGCGGAGTTCAATTTAGACCGTCCGCGCCGCGGTAATGTTCCAATAGCTCCGCTCCGCTATGCAGAAACACTTCAGTCCTTTGCCTCAGTTTAGAGAACCACATCGTCCACATATTGCTTTTGTTAATCATAGCGTTTACTCTCTGCTCGCTGGCCCGTGCTGGCCCCAGCAAAGACATAGCCTAGTGTCGGTAAGAGGAGGGAGAACGTCCCTCCTCTCTCACTGAGCTGTACCCGGGGAGCAGTGCGCTGTCCTCGGACACAGCATACACAGAGTGTCGGTAAAGAGAGGGAGGCTCCACGGAGCTGTACCCGGGGAGAAGTGCGCTGCACAGCAGACACAGACTAAAGTGTCGGTAAAGGGAGGGAGGCGCTGTCCACGGACCCAGCCAGGGCGGAAAATACATAGTGATACATAGCGATTTTCATTATTTCACAAAAGCATAAACTGACTACTTGATATGAAGGATATTGATGTAAATAAGATATCCGAATGGGTAAATATATTGTATAGACCCATATTTGTTATTAACACTTTGCCGTCCGAAATAGAATGGTGGTTGGTAGATTAGCCGTGAAATTTCTATTATTGTATTGTGATCTGAGACATAATATTATGTTTATAAACATGAGCCCGCCGCCCCTCCTTCTTGGACAGCGCCGTTGTTTTTTCTTTTTTTTCCTTCCCAGGTCATTAGCTCACCGTGATTTTCTCGATCTCCGTTGGGATAGAATGGGTGTTTTGGCCGATCATCGATCTCCCTGTGCGTTTCGCGTGCGCGATCCGTTCACGTAAATGTCCCCGCAAATAATCCATGTGTGACTCAAGAGCAGAACTGAAAATTTTCGCTAGCATAGCCCCTAGCATGGCTGCTGTAGAAGCACCAGGGTACAGACAGTAACCGAATGGGGGAATATGCCTTGGAAAAGGAAAGGCCAATGACATCACTTCTGCTTCATGTCAGCCCAGCCATGAGCTATCGATGCACGAGTGGTGACTAGGGAAGGTTAGACGATCGCCGATTTTCGGATGAAAATCATTTATTTCGGTAAATACGGGAAAGTACGGGAAAAGACGATTGGCTGCCCCTCCCCCCCCTAGGAAGTTCGATATAGTACGGTTTTAACATTAAGGGGCTCCCCTTGGCTTACAAAGTGTTAAAGGACAATTTAATGTAGAGGTTTACTTCCTCATATAATCTTGGGCTGCGGTGAGAGAGTGGAGGAGAGGGACAGTATGAGACTGTCAATGACGTAGGCGCCCGAGGGCAGTGGATCCACGCGTCAGAGCCGATCAGAGCCTAATTATGCAGAAAATACAAGACCACACAGAAACGACTGCATGTTGAAATCTCAGTTTTTTTTTTGCGTAATTGAGGCCAGATAAGATTAAAACAAAACATAAAAAATAGAAAAAAGATTTTTTCATGTCATATCCACTTTAAGAAAATCAAATCAAATCAAACAATCTACTTAAAATAGATTCCACTCTGCGATTTCAAGATGTTTTGGCCATTATCTCTGGAACGCAAGGTCCAATCTGCTCAGTTTAAAGCTTGTTGGATGCATGATTTCGCCCACCAGAAATTAAGCAGGGCAAAATTTTAATATAAGATACAACTCCTTGTTTCAGGTTAATGTTTAAGTATTGTAAGAAATGTATATAGTAGTGTTTTCAATGTCACCTAAACATTTTGTATGGCAAAGTCCTATGTATGATTAGTACAAGTTGACCTACAAATATGATAATTATTCAGCTCTCTTGTCACATGAAATAGTTTTGCAGAATGAGGGTATAGCAATTTCCCCAGATAACACCACAACACTGCTCTCTTATAACAACAATACTGTAGATGTGTTTGTTAACGCTGCACTAATATGTAAACTTTTTTTACTGAAACGTTATTTTGTCCAAACTGTATTGTAGAGTATATTTATTAATAGTGGCTCATCGGTGGAGTGGCCGGTAAAGCGGACAGATAGGAACCGCAAGGTTCCCAGTTTGATCCTGGACTCCCCCAGAGTGTCCTTGAACCCCTAGTTGCTCCCGATGAGGTTGATTCCTCGCATGGTTTCCTCTGCCATCGGTGTGTGAATGTGTGTGTGTGAATGGGTGAATGTAATGCACAATCTCTTTGAAGCGCTTTGGATAAAAAGCCCTAAATGCACCATTTACCATTTATACAATTGGGGTGGTTTGTACTCTATTGAGACATTTAGATCCTTTGTACTGGCTTGACACAACTGGTTGACAAGTGGTACTGCCTGAAGGTAAAACATTCAGGCTCTATTAGCTCAGTGGTTAAAATGTCAGCACATGCACTGGAGAACCTGGGTTTGTATTTGGGGTTGAACATGAACATTACAGAGGGTAACTTTAATCATGGTAGCACTTAGTTTAGTTTTTGCCAGACCCAGGGGGTCGGCCTACATAAGGCTTTGTCTGTCGGTCGGTCGGTCGGTCCCTCTTTTCCTCAGATTGCCTTGAGTGGGACCAGCTGAGTTGAGTTTGTACAGGACCAGCTGAGTTGAGTTGGCTGACGAGCTGCTGAGACTATAAATTCCTGTGTGTTCATGTTAGTCCAGTGCCATACTAGTGAAAACAGCCGATCTACAAGCTCACTACGCTTTGTTGCTGAGACTATAAAATCCTGTGTGTTCATGTGTTAGTTCAGTGCCATACTAGTGAAAACAGCCGATCTATAAGCTCACTACGCTTTGTTGCTGAGACTATAAAATCCTGTGTGTTCATGTGTTAGTTCAGTGCCATACTAGTTTTCATTGCGGGTCTGGCACAACCAGGTGACCTGGTCTAGTTTACCTTCATGCTGCTCTTGTGCTGTGTTCCTCTTCTGTGTCCCAGGGTCAGGATCAGGGCCAGGGTTGTTTGCATGGACATTCACATAGATGCCTACTACACTCTCCTCTCTCTTTCCTCTCTCCTCCATCTCATGCCCTCCTGTCTCTCTTGGGCCAGACCTGACATTAGTTGGCAGGTCTGGTAGGTCGTACACATGCTCATCCATTCTGGTTCATCTTCAGACTGCCTTTGTTGTACGACTTGTTAGAGAACTAGAGTCACAGATAATGAGGAAGTCTAACCTCAAAGTCTATCCCTAACAAACTAACAAGTTCACTTTTTGGGGGGTAATTACATACCATTGTATGTATATTGCTCAGTGGTGAAAAAAGGACTCAAATGTTACACTAAAGTAACAGTAGCCTATCAATACTGCAACGTAGAAATACTCTTTTACAAGTAAATATCCAGAACTAAAAATGTACTTGGGTAAAGGTACAAAAGTATTGGTATCAAAATGTACATAAAGTACAAAAGTAGAAAGTACTCATTAAGTTGTCAACTGTATAAAAGTTCTATGAAAATAGCCAATATACGGGGGCGCCCGCTGGCCAACTGGTCCAGGCGCATACCACTTAGGTATTGTCATATAGGCACCGTCGCTGGTTCGATTCCCAATCCGGATGACCTTTGCTGCTTGTCACTCCCATCTCTCCCCCCATTTCCTGTCAGTCTACTGTCCTATCAAGTCATAAAAGCCCCCAAAATAAATAAATAACTAAAAACAAAAAAAAGCCCATCTACAAGCTCATAATGAGTCACAATGCGACTTATTCTCAGGCATGCAAACGTGTAGCTTTTCGGCGAAAATCGCCGTTTTGAATCCAAATTGGTCATTTGTGTGAATTTGTAGATTCGTTGAAAAATATGTTTGGATGGGTGGGGGGGTGTCTTGTCGTCAGAGCAGCAGTGAGAAGAGGAGCGTTTATTTCTTATTCTCGGCTCCGTCCATTTTGTCAGTACAATAGTGTTGAAGGTGGATGGGGAAGAGGGTAGTTTTATTTTTTGACAAATCAAGCGCTCCATTTCTCTTGCATGTGTCATGTGACGTCAACTGCATGCAGCGCTCAGCACAACACACACAGCCACTGTGAGCCACAGGCACAGAGCGGAGAGCTCAAAGCATGAAAACAGTCGCAAGTGTTGTCGCGTAGTACCGTAGTTGTGGAGTGACTGTGGACTTATGGTAAAACATTCCCTCCCAATAAAGCTAAACATTTCATGATTTAAAAAAAATTAAATGATTTTTCAGATTTCATGAATAAATAAAATACAAATGATCTTAGAAAACAAATAGGCCTATTTAAGAAGTAGTGAAAATAGCCGATCTACAAGCTCACAGCATGCATTGTCTGTCTATACCTGTATATTAAAGACAAGTCCATAAATATTAGGATATTCAAATAACTATCTGTAGGCTATATTATATTTTTATTGTAGATTACATTTTCTACATTATATCTAGAACAATCGGTGGTAGGCAACATGTCCAATTTTGTATTGTATATGAGTAAGTCACTGTTTTACCGAGTTAGAATCGTGCAAATTCACCCTACCCGACCCGAAAAAGGTCAAAAAATGTGCGACGTGGCACACATTCTTTTTCGCCTTGGGGCTGTTTGCATTGTGTGCTTGTAGATCTGCTATTTTCAAATTATGCTGCAGTGGTTAATGTATGTTTTCGCAATAATAATCTAAATCTATAAAGTAACCAGTACCGGTAACTAAAGTTTTCAAATAATTGTCAAGGAGTGAAAGTACAATATTTGCCTCTGAGATGTTGTGGCGTAGAAGTAAAAGTACTGAAAATGTGAAATACTCAAGTAAAGTACAGAAACCTCTAAACTGTACTTGAGTAAATGTACTTAGTTACTTTACACCACTCTGTGTGTTCTAAAAGCACACTTCCCCTCCACATGAGGAAGTCCTCCAGGCTGTTCTCCTTCTGCCTCTCATGGATCACTGACTTTATCACTTTATTTGTTATGGTGGTGGTTTTCATCCAGTGGTCCGGGGACCACCAGTGGGCCTTGAGGGGGTTCCAGGTGGTCCCCAGCTAAATGATGAAGAGTTGGTAACCAAATGGACCCTTATAGAGCTTTAACTCTTGAGAGAGTGAAATGACCTTACCTTACCTAATGTGTGAGTTCTGATTGCTTTTATTTGTTATGTCAGTGTTTTTTTCAATCAGTGGTCCGGGGACCACCAGTGGTCCTTGAGGAGGTTCTAGGTGGTCCCCAGCTAAATGATTGAGAGTCGGTAACCAAATGGACCCTTAGAGATCTTTAACTCTTAAAAGCGTAAAATAATATTGTTAAACATCTGCATTACTTAGAACAGGGGTTCCCATTTTTTTTTGGCTCAGGGCACCCCTATAAATATCTTTTTCATCCGAGGCACCCCTACATTATATTATAATATTACCTACATGACATTCATAATTTTCACTCCCAGTACCTTATATTCATGGCATATTTTAGGGATTATGTTGCGAGGAAAACATTCAGATAATTACTATTTTGGTTTGGTGAAACTCTGTACTTCAAGTTTAAAATTATACCAAATATTTGTTTAAGTGTTCAAATAAATTCCAAATATTATCAAATGATCTCGCGGCACCCCTGGACTGCCATCACGGCACCCCAAGGTGCCCCGTCACCCACTTTGAAAACCCCTGACTTAGAAGCAGCCCTTTCTAGTTAGGGTAGGGTAAGTGATATTTCTTGGTTAAAACAAAATGTTTTTAGTAACAAGGTTAAAGCTAAATATTCTTATAGTAATCTTATTCTGATCATTTCAACAGCTGTAGTTCAGCTACAGGGAAGTCTTGGATTTCATTTCCAACTGTTTGATTCCAAAACAAGCTCAGTCTTTTCCTGCCTTGAAATCAAGATGTAATGTTGTATTGTGGTTGGATTGAGTTTTTTGCAGGGTTTAGCAGGGGATTTTACTGATGAAATATAAACATTTATTTAGAACATAATTCTCTCAATATGTGACCCAGTCCAGAAACCTCCATATTCTAACTTTTTGTGTTTATTTCCTTCATAATTTAACGTCATGCTTGATCATACTACAGTGTTACACAAAAGTAGCAGATCTACAAGTTTGAAACACGGTACAAAGTGACACGCTTTGATCTTGTAGATCAGCTACTTTTGATGCTTTTGAATTTGAATCCTGGAAAGTAACAGTTTTAGACATAATGAGGTCATTTACAATTTGATTTATTTTACACTTTTATTAATAATTATTACATTATCGATCTTAATGCTACATGGAGATGTTGTTAATTACATTTCATTGCTTCAATATTTATACAGTCTACAGACACACTCATTGACTTTCAATCTGGCTTTTGAAATATCTTTTTAAAAAGAGAAAAAGGGGGAAAAAAGGTTTCGTATATTAGGGCAATTAACGGACCCGAAAATATATCAAAAACTATTTAGGACATAGACTGTAAAGAAATATGGACAGTGGAAAGCCATTGGTTTCTATGCTGCGAAAATGCTGCACACGAAGAAGAACCATCACAAGCCTATGATCACAAACTCCTCCTACAGCATACCCTCAACAGGAACCATAAAGTATTTATAACAATGTTTATTAAGGTAAGAAAATCAAATGTAAAAGTTGGGGGAAATGAATGGTAATCCTATGTAAAACATTTTGCTGGTACCAGAACAGCACAAGTAGTGGACAATAATAGGAACTTTCAGTTCCCTGTTGCTTCATTTTAAATCAGGACAACTGCCCCCCCAACTTAATAATGCTCTTGTTGCTTAATCGAATAATCAAGAAGCAGGCTTTACATGCCTTAATACTTCTTATATACAACAAATCAACAGATTAACCTCTTGTCTTAACCCTATGTTATACTGTACATCATTGTACAACGGAGTACACACATAGTGAAAACAGTTGACCGCGTTTTGAGCTTGTAGATCTGCTATTTTTTATTCTTTGCTTTTTAAATATTTGTTCATTACTCGCAATCTAGGCGAAATAATTGTGACATCTCCTTATCGCTGCAAAAGTTTGAAATAGTCGTGATATCAATTATGAAGTCTTGCTATCACCCATGCAGCCCTAATATAGCTCTACCAACACAAAAACTAACTCACACTTTGTGAAAATCATTTCTTCCTTACATAAGTCTTTCACAGATCCAACGTTTAGGTTGAGAACAAGATGCGTCGTTCCATCCCTTTTTCTTTGCCCGATTCCAATACTCAACACAGTCTTCTTCCTCATAGTTGCCTTTTATTCCTAGGACTACTAGTCCACTGTTGCCGCTAGGCTCATCCTGGGCCCAGTTCCTGTAGAAGTACGAACATTTTATTCCCTTTAATTTAAATCGTTAGGTTTATTTTAAATTAAAATGTGTTATAGATATTAGATGCAAATTAACTGGATAGAGAAATATAATGAAAAAAGTAGTAAATATGAAATTATGTGAAATGTAGTTCAAATGCTAGTTGAAATGTAGAAGAGTAGAATGAATGTATAAAGTTTTTACGTTGGTGAGGTCAGTGGTGTATCATCGACCCATTTCCACACTCCTTCCTCCTCTCTGTCAGTCAAACCCAGCCACACCCTCTGGTCATCGTTGTTAACAACTCTGCTAACAAAGTCCTGGACACAAATAATTCTGGTTACTGAAGTACACACTCTCACACACACACACACACACACACACACACACACACACACACACACACACACACACACACACACACACACACACACACTCTCACACACACACACACACACACACACACACACACACACACACACACACACACACACACACACACACACACACACACACACACACACACACACACACACACTCTCACACACACACACACACACACACACACACACACACACACACACACACACACACACACACACCAAACACAAACACATCATACCTGTTCTTCTTTGCTGTTTATGATGATCAGTTCAGATTGTTTGTCTAAACAGTCTTGTCTGCTCTCCTCCCAGGTTTTCTCCTCATTCGAGATGTAATAACAACTGTTGCTAAAGGTCTGCCATCCATCATCAAACGTGAATCCATTTGATTCTAACGACAAGAGAATAAAGTTAGCCACGGTTTTTCATTTGCTCAAATTAATGACAAAATGATGAACATGGAACATGATACAGTAACAACATGTTCATCATGAAGAAAAAACAATGAACATGAATAAAAAAAAAAAAACACTGACCACAGCGTTTCCTCTTCAGCTCATCTCTCTCTGAAGTTACACGTTCATAGTTGGACTGTATCTGGTTCTTCTGGTTAGTGAGGTCGTCAAAGCTGGACTGTAACTGGACGTTCTGTTCGGTCAGGTTCTGACCTGGAAGAGGGAAAATCACCAAACTGATTAGTTTTACATTCAACTGTGTTCTTACTACTGTAAGTCTTAAGGGTTGTAGCCCCGACTCGTCATTTTATCCTTTAAAAAGGCCTTCTGAATGTATTTGTTTCGCAAGATGTTTGGCTCTTCCGCAATGTGTTTGCCTCCTGTGCAATGAATCCACCCGAACCCAAAATATGTCCCAACATGTGTCAAGTAACAGCCATCAACACTATTACTGAAATATAACACTGCACTGCTGTGGGGCAGAAACCAACTTCTATATATCCTAAATATTAGGAAATGGAGAAAAAACATACTAAAAGTTGTTATTTTGACTTTATACACTGTTAAAAAGAACTATGATATAGTGTTTATTCTAGAATGACTCACTGTATATGACCAGGCCAGTGATGACAGCCAATAGGATTAACAGCACACCCAGACACACTGCAACAGCTCTGGAACCATTCTTCTTTGACTCTTCAGAACCTGAAAAACACAAGACAATCCTATGAGGTTAGTTCAGAGGGTTTATAGTTTAGTATGAGTTACCTCATTTCACAACTCACTTCATCAATTAGGACTTTGCCATACAAAATGTTCAGGTGACATTGCAAACACACCTACAAATATGATCGTTTTTGGCAGCATTCAGTTCATGTCATATTAAATAGTTTTGCAGAATTAGGGTATAGCAGCCACTTCCCTTAGACAACACTGCTCTTTCAACACCCATACTGTAGATGTGTTAGTTAACCTTTTTACTGATGCAATGTTATTTTGTCCAAACTGTGGGCCTATGGTCGAGAATAGTAATGCAATGCAAACCTTCGTGCCTGGCTTGACCCAACTGGTTGACAAATGAAGCGTTGAGTTTATGCAGGGTGCGGAAGCAGTGGTGGAAAAAGTACTCACATTTTGTACTTAAGTAAAAGTATAGAAATACTCACTTTTTCATTTCAACCTTTATTTAAGTCTCGGTAACGGACTGAGGGCTGGACCCTCTTTTTCAGCAGTGCCGAGATTACAACAATACAATAGTACACAATAGTACACAATAAAACAACAATATGTGAACAAAGACAGAAAACAGAGCAAATACATAACTAGAGTACATGATATAGAGAAAAGGATATGAACTCAATTAAAACAGTTTAGATTCACCATATATATATATTTTTTTTTCAAACTCAGTTGAGGCATAATAAGGCTCAAGCATCAAATAGTCCTGTGAGCGTGTGTGATGGCCATTTGTTTTTTTCCACTCCAAAAGAGAATTCAAATAAGGTGGTATAATCTCCCAATTAAACCTTTGTAAATGAATAAATACCAGTGCTGATCTCTCCTGGTCGCAAGAGATGGCCAGCCAACCTTATTATACAATATACAATGATGGGTGTTATAACTGTCACCAGTAATACATCTAAGGGCAGAATGATAAACCGGGTCCAGTGTTTTAAGTGTCGTAGCTGATGTATTTTTTTTTCTTTTTTTTGTATTTCTTACAAGTAAAAGTATTGTGTAGCCTAACTGTGGGGGGTTTAGCGTATAGCATTTCCTGTTTTTAATTATAGTAGCATTATTTATTTAGCTTTTTTACCTTCACGCCGATCTTGTGTTGTGTTCCTCTGCTGTGACCAGGGGTCAGGGTCAAGATCAAGGTTGTCTGTGGAGGCATAGATGTCTACTATCCTCTCCTCTCTCTCTCCTCTGTCCTCAGACTGGGTCCCAGGATCAGGGTCTTGATCAGGGTTAAGGTTGTCTGCTGAGGCATAGATGTCTACCATCCTCTCCTCTCTCTCTCCTCTCTCTCTTGGACCAGACCTGACATCTGTTGTCAGGTCTGGTACGGCGTACACGTGCTCATCCATGGTGGTCATCTTCACGCTGCTTCCGTAGTTCTACAACTTGTTGGGGAAAACAAATAATGAGGAAGTCTAACCTTTTTACGAAACACTGTCGACAGACCCTAGCATGTACACCTTTAGGGGTATTGCATGAACGAGATGAGGAAGTCCCCTAGAACGTTCTCCTTCTGCTTCTCATAAGTTTTGATGACTTTATTTGTTATTGTTGTGCCTTATAGCTGCGGTTCTCAACCTTTTCAGTCTGTGACCCCCCAAATGAATCATATGTAAGGACCCCCCCCCCCCCCCCACACACACACACACACACACACACACACACACCCTGACAAGCACTTGGAATTGTAGGAGTTGAGGCATTAAATTTAGTTTCACTTGGTTCCACAAATACATATTGTGAAAGTAGCAGATCTACAGTACAAGCTCACAACGCCTTGCATTGTGACCCCCTAGGGGTCCCGACCAACCAATCCTAGAACCTCTCTAGGTAATAAATGAGAGCAGGACGGGGCGCCCGCTGGCCTACTGGTTCAGGTGCATACCACTTCCGGATGACCTTTGCCGCATGTCACTTCTCATTTCTCCCCCTATTTCCTGTCAGTCTGCTATCCTATCAATATAAAGGCATAAAAAGCCCAATAAATGAATGAATGAGAGCAGGACAGAGAGCAACAGCGGTTCAGTAAGAGGGATATAAATTAGGTTAATTTCACAACACGCAGACATATCAGTGTATGAATGTCACGTGACCACCCTGGCAGGTCATGAATAATACATTTTAGGAAGGAAGCTGATCGAGGGCCTTTTAAAATCTGCCCTTGTTCCCCATTTGTTCCCCGGGCCAGACTTTGGACAAAGATCACCCTCCCAGTCCAACCCACAAGTTGAACCCAGCCTCCCTCCTCAGAACACGACCAGTTATGATTATATAGACCCTCTGCAAGCCAGATGCACTTCAAACCCCTAGAACTCCCTGTGAAGGCCACTCAGTCCACACCAATGATGTGTAATGCAACCACTTTTTGCAGCAACTTGCAACAGAATCCCCAAAAGTGCACCAACCTGCAATGGGGCAATTCAGAGCGCTGAAATAGTTTAGCAGAATTAGGGTAGACGCCACTACAACACTGCTCTTTCATAACACCCATACTGTAGATGTGTTTGTTAACCTTTTACTGATACAATGTTATTTTGTCCAAACTGTACGGTAGATTATATTAATACAATGCAACATATACATGTGGGGTGGTTGTTCTCTATTGAGACATTTAGATCCTTAGTGCTTGACTTGACACAACTGGTTGACAAATGAAGCGTTGCGTTCGTTTATGCAGGCAGGGCACGGAAGCAGTGGTGGAAAAAGTACTCACATTTTGTACTTAAGTAAAAGTATCCATACCGGAATATAGAAATACTCTCTTACAAGTAAAAGTCTGGAATTCAAAATGTACTTGAGAAAACTTATATAGGCATAAAAAAAATGCATATTTCTCCTATGAAGGCAACCTTTGACTTACACAACCCAGCCTGCCGGAGAAGTCCGCTCCACGGAGCACCCCTTTCTAGTTAGGGTAGGGTAAATGATATTTCTTTGGTTAAAACAAAATGTTTTTTGTAGCAAGGTTAAAGCTCTATAAGTCTTGGGTTTCATTTCCAAGTGTTCCAAAACAAGCTATTCTTTTACTGCCTTGAAATCAAAATGTAATGTTGAATGTGGTTGGATTTAGTTTTTAGCAGGGTTTTGGAGGGGATTTTACTGATGAAATATAAACATTTATGAAGAAGATAATTCTCTCAAATGTGACCCAGTCCACAAACCTCTTATCTCCATATTCTAATTTCTTGTGTTTTTATTCATAATTTAACATCATACTTGATCATACAACAGCATTACACAAAAGCATCAAAAGTAGAAGATCTACAAGCTCGAAGCGCTGCGCAAAGCGCCGTGTTTCAGCTTGTAGATCTGCTATTTTTGATGCTTTTGAATTTGAATCCTGAAAAGTAACAGTTTTGTACATAAGGAGGTTTCCACCTGACAGAGACAATATAAGAAGCAGAAGACAGTCATTTCCAATGAGATTTATTTTACATTTTTATTAATAATTAACATTAACGATCTTAAAGGAGTAGTTCACCCCCGAAATTGATTCCGGATGGTGACCCGTTTCGAAACGGGTCACCATCCGGAATCAATGGGGGTAAATTTACTCTAATCAAATTTTTGTCTTAGGAATGTGACAAAAACCCAAAAATATTATTGAACTCAACTCTCCATGGCCTGAGTAATCAATAGAAAAAAAGTCATTTCGGGGGTGAACTACTCCTTTAAAGCCACATGAAGCTCCTGTTAATACATTTCATTGCTCCAATATTTATGCAATCTACAACTTTAATCTTAACAACTTTCTATTTTCTCTTTTTACCTTTTTAAATGTTAAAAAAAAAGAAAAAAAAGATTTTGAATATCTCAGAAAATGTTAAAAAAAACGTGCCCAAAAGAGAGATGGTTCAGGGTACATATGAACTAAAACACAATGTGGATGAAAACAATATAACTGGCCTGTCTTTTATTTTTCCATCATTGTTTCGTTTACCTGTCTGTGTATTGTAGCATCAGATTCCAATTTCCACTGTCAATGAACCAGAGTCCATTTGGTATCAAATGTGTGTTTTTCAAACCTGCTGCATCAGCTTTTCACACATTCACACATTCAGGTGTAAAGTAAATAAGTACTTTAACTTTACTTTGCATTACTTTATACAGCAATTGTCTTGCCCTATTGGACACCTTCACCAAAATCTGTCTCTGGATTTATATGTGCAGTATGTACAAACATGTATTAATATGGCTGTTAGATTATGAACCTAACCGAAAATATATCGAAACCGGTATTTAGGACCAATAACTTAATCTTAATCTTGCTCATGTAGGTTAATCCAATAATCGAGAAGCAGGCGTTACAGGCTAAAAAGGCTTGTTTTAACAACAACAACAACAACAAAATCAATCTGGGAGATCCAGTTTTCTGAATTTCATTACGGAAAGAATGATTTTCCTAATTTCCCGATGGATCATGGGAATTTGAGTCTTTGCTTCACTCCCGTCTGCGGGAGAGCACAATCTATCGTAAAACACAGAAAAGACCCAGACCCAGACCCTGGCACTCAAGCGCTGGATTTGATAAAACATATATTGTAATTGTGATATCGATATGTAGTCTTGCTATCATTCAGCCCTAGCTCTACCAACACACAACACAACTAACTCACAGTTTGTGAAAATCATGACTTCCCTACATAAGTCTTTCACAGATCCAAGGTTTAGTATTAGAACAAGATGCGTCGTTCCATCCTCTTTTGTTAGGCCGATTCCAATACTCAACACAGTCTTCTCCGCTATGTTCGTCGTTAGGCTCATCTTTGCCCCAGTTCCAGTAGCCTCTGTAAGTGCAGTATAATCCAAATCATTAGGTTTCTTTATTTGTATTAGTATTATTATTATCATTATTATTACCCTTATTAGTATTATTATTACCCGTAAGACTCCCTAATTGAGAGATAAGCGACCGTCAGGTCACAGCGTGATTTTAGCGCAAAATGTGTAGGAGCAGTGTCCAAAAATGTGTTTAAAAAAATCGGCCTGAAGGTGGCGCTAAATGGGACAGATCCATGTTGATGACATGAGTGTAGACATACTGTGTACCGATTTGCGTGAATTTTGGCCAACAATTGTAGGAGCTGTGTCCATAAATGTGTTTTGCAAGAACCGGCCTCATGGTGGCGCTAGAAGAGGGCCATGTGAGAATTGATGGGTGGTTGTGGTTTGGCAGGCAAGGAGTGTGTGTGCAAAATTTGGTATGGATCGGGGCAACGGTTGCGGAGATATGAGCAGGGGAAAAGTGTGATGTGTGACGTGTGACAGACAGACTGACGGACAGCTGGGCGAGGTTTTGATAGTAAATGTGACCTGACGGTCGCAATTATATTATAGATATTAGATACAAATTAACTGGATATTAAAATGTTATTTAAAATTAAGAATAGTAGAATGAAGACAAGGTCTTACGTTTGGGTCAGTCGCTTTCCATCTACCCATTTCCACACTCTCCATTTAGATCCTGCTCTCTTCCGGTCAGTCAAACCCAGCCACACTCTCTGGTTGTCGTTGTTAACAACACTGTTAACAAAGTCCTGGACACAAATAATGAAGACACACGTTACTGAAGCACACACTGTACAATAGATGTTACAACACGCACGCACGCACGCACGCACGCACGCACGCACGCACACACACACACACACACACACACACACACACACACACACACACACACACACACACACACACACACACACACACACACACACCCTCCATACCTGTTCTTCTTTGCTGTTTATGATGATCAGGTCTGATTCTCTGTCTACACAGTCTTGTCTGCTCTGCAGCCAGGTCTGCTCCTCAGTAGAGATGTAATAACAGCTGTTGCCAGATGTCTGCCATCCACATGATACTGACAACAAAATAATAAAGTTAGCCATTTGGTCAAATTAATGACCAAATGGTGAACATGGTACAGTAACATCATGTTCATTTTGATGAAAAAACAATGCACATGAATTAAACAAACTGATGTTTCACTGACCACAGAGCTTCCTCTTCAGTTCATTTCGCTCAAGGTCAAAGTCGGATTTTACAAGGTCATAGTTGGACTGTAACTGGTTGTTCTGGTTGGTGAGGTTGTCATATCTGGACTGTAAGTCATCATTGTGTTTAGTCAGGTTGTCATATCTAGATTGTATCTGGTCATTCTGTTTAGTGAGGTTGTCATATTTGGACTGTATTTGGTTGTTCTGGTTAGTCAGGTTGTAATATCTAGATTCTATCTGGTCATTCTGTTCAGTCAGGTTGGTATTTATGAACTGTAAACGTTCTTGGTCTTTGACCAGTCCAGAACCTGCAAGGGGGAAAATCAATAAACTGATTAGTTTTACATACAGCTTAGTTTGAACAATTCTTCCCTTTTTACAGCCGGTGTCAATTGTCTAATGTAATCCTGGGTGCTGCAGTTCCTCTGCCAACCTGGGGAGAGCAACAGACTGACCTCATGCTTCCTTCTAAGCATGAGGAGCGATCAGGCCGCTTTATTTTCACCTGACAGGGGGGGTTTCCCCGATTGGATGTAACTGTCCCCTGCGGGAATCAAACCCAGGACCCAGGCGAGTGACAGCGCTACCAACTGTTCCTAAAATTGCTTTAATGCGTACAGTACACGCATTATGGAAAGTGCATGGCTTGGTCAGATAGTTACACAACCTTGGAGGTTAACTTAAAGGTGATACACCATGAAATGTAACTTTTCCTATTTTTAAACCTTTTTTTGGGGTCCCACTAGCACCTTCTATCCTCAGAAAGTCCCACATCTGACCGTTGTGTCTTTCTCTAGTTTTGGGAAGGCGAAGGTTAAAAGCATCCCACGGGTTCTCAAAACAGGCTGTCCAGATTTGCTGCCGTCGCTGACGTCAGCGATGGCAGTTTTTGAAAAATACTTTTTTTTCCAATATTATTATTATTATTATTTTTTCAAAAACATTTTTTTTTTTACATTTTTTGGGGGGTGGCGCAGTTCAGGCAAAAGGTGGTACTGCAGCTGAAAATGCTCTGAGAGCCATTCAAAAATGAGAGAGGCTCTCTATTCAGGAGTGGTAATTTAGCCTCAAACCTTTTGAAAAACGTTTTTGGGACATAAACAATATGACATAAATACTTTTTAAATGCATGGTGTTGTATCACATTTAAGAACTGCTGAATGTCAGCAAGACACTACTGAAGATATTTATCTCCAAATAACATATTTTGTTCTTATTGACTTGCCTATATGGAGCAAAAGAATGTTCTAGTTTGTTTGGACTCCTTTGGAGTTTGGAGTATGCTGCAGCCTTTACTGTCCAAACCTAGACTAAAAACTAAAGGTGACTGAGTTTTTTTGATTGATTGAAGAATTTATTAGAAGTTTGCAATAGAAAAAAGTACAGTTTCATGACAGTACAAATCACTGGTACAAGGTCAACTAAAAGGAGATCCTAGAAAGCCGAGGCTTATTTCCACAGGAACCACACTTTAAGTATCTCATATAACATTGAAAGACAGACGGATAGAACATAGTACTTTATCTAGGATAATATCAGTTTCAAAAGCATAACATCAAATACAAAAGGCAGAATACAAAGAAAAAGGGGGGGGGGGGAGCATGGGGGCTTAGTCTATTTACAAGTCACGGGTAGCTGCTGTCTGAAGGTGACTTTTCATACCAATTTTGAAGGAGGCTAGGGATTTGCTCTCCTTTAGGGCTTGTGGAAGGGCGTTCCACATGTTGATGGTATAGCAGGAGAACGAGTTAGCGCCTTGTTTAGTGTTAAATCTACGCTGATGATGATTAGTGGAGCTGCCTCTGGTGTTATGATCGTGAACATCCTTGACCTTTAAGAAGTAGTTTGTCAGGTACATGGGAATCTTGGAGGTGTAGTGTATCTTGTATACCAGGCCCATTGCAAGATGCTGTACTCTGTCAGCTACTTTGAGCCACCCCACGCTTTCGTGGTGATGCTCGGTAAGGTGGGTCAGAGGAGGGAGACCAAGCACAACCCTAATTAGTTTGTTTTGGGCTGTTTGGAGCTTTAGCTTTAAGGCAGCTGGGGCGTCGCGATACCAGACAAGGACTCCGTAATCAATGAGGGGCCCAATAAGAGCACCTCCTAGTGTCTTTCGGGATTTAATATTGATCAGTGGGGCAACTCTTTGCAAGAAGCGAATTCGTTGATTGACTTTATTGATTACCTTGGTGGTCATTTTTTCACTGGATAGGTTAGCCTCCAGGATGCAACCCAGGTAGCAGATGTGGTTTTTTCTTTCTATCACAGTGTCACCTACTTTAATTGTGAAGTTCTCAACTAGGCTAAGTTTCTGACTAGATCCAAAGAGGATACATTCAGTTTTGCCTAGGTGAATTGAGAGTCTGTTGTCATTGAGCCAGGTGCATATCTTGTTAAGTTCACAGTTAAGGGCCTTTTCAACCTGCAAAATGTCTCTGCCTGAGACTAGGAGAGCCGAGTCATCCGCGAACAGAAACAGATTGCAGTCACAAGCAGATGACATGTCGTTTACGTATATTAAGAACAACAGTGGTCCTAGTATACTCCCTTGAGGTACTCCACAGTTTACTGGGAGGGGGGGGGACAGGGTTCCGTTGACTTCCACCATCTGTTCCCTCCCCACCAAGTAAGAGTGCATCCATCTCACTGCTGTGCTATCAAGACCAATAGCTTTGAGTTTTTCGATCAGAATAGAATGATCGACGGTGTCAAATGCCTTCTGGAGGTCCAGCATGACCATGCCGCAATATTTGCCATCGTGAATTTCACGTTTGATGTAATCATTCAAATAGATGAGGCATGTATCTGTGGAATGGGACTCTCTGAAGCCAGACTGGAACTCGTAGATCAGTTTATTCTCTTCAAGATATTTAGCCACCTGTTCATAGACAATTTTTTCCATTACCTTAGAGATGGAACTAAGGATTGAGATTGGCCTGTAGTTGCCAGGGTCAAGTTTACTGCCTTTTTTGTGCAGGGGGGTTACCTTGGCTAATTTGAAGTCCTGGGGGACATAACCCTGCTTGATAGATAGATTAATAATATGGGTCTTCAGAGTTGTAGCCCCGACTCATCATTTGATTATTTAAAAAAAAGCTGTTAAAATGTATTTGTTTCGCAAGGTGTTTGCCTCCTTTGCAATCCACCTGACCCCAAAATAGAACCCAATGTATGTCAAGCAACAGCCATCAACACTATTTCTTACTATTACTGAAACATAACATGTAACTGCTGTCTGACAAAAAACAACTATGTCCAAAATAAAAGGAAAAGGGTTAGTAATGAATCAAATGTTTTGGAAAATAGCAAAAGTAGCAAATCTACAAGCTCAAAACTACTTTTGACACTTCTGTATGACGCTGTAGTATGATCAACTATGACGTTAATTTACCAAAATACAGGTTTCTGTCCGACAGCAAGGAAATACACAGAGTTTTGTTCCAACATTACGTGAAACAAATATAACATGGTAAAATGTATTGATACGTTGTTAGCTTATAGATCTGTTCTTCATGACACCTGACACCTCCACTCGAGTCTGTCTTGGTGTATTATGATAACACAATGGTTTAAGAGTCTCATCAATGGATCCTTTGATTGCTATAGGCCTGGAAATGGGGTAACATAATGTACAGTATGGGAACCCTGCATTACCCAAATACAGCTAAAAAAAACACCATATATAGCATTTATTATAGAGTGACTCACTGTATACCCCCAGGCCAGTGATGACAGCCAATAGGATTAACAGCAAACCGAGACACACTACAGCTCTGGAACCATTCTTCTTTGACTCTTCAGAACCTGAAAAACACAAGACAAACATATGATTTCCTACAATACTTACACATACAGTATAAGAGACTATTGTCTTTTTTTTTTTTTGCTGTAAACTATCAAGTTAAGTTGACCTACGATTATGATCATTATTGACAGCATTCAGAGTTCATGTCACATGAAATCGTTTAGCAGAATAAGGGTATAGCAGCCACTCTTCTAGACACCACTACAACACTGCTCTTTCATAACACCCATACTGTAGATGTGTTTACTTTGTTAACCTTTTTACTGATACAATGTTATTTTGTCAGCCTATGGTAGTTTATATTAATATAATGCAACGTATACATGTGGGGTGGTTGTTCTCTATTGAGACATCCTTTGTGCTTGGCTTGACAACTGGTTGACAAATAAAGTGTTGCGTCAGTTTATGCAGGGCACGGAAGCAGTGGTGGAAAAAGTTGCCTACTCACATTTTGTACTTAAAGGAGCTATAGTCAACTTTTTCTTGAAAAACGGATGCTAAAATAAAAAGAATGTTTCGAAAATATTTTATAAAAAAATAAGCTTCATATATGTGTTTCTATTAAAAAATGACCACAAAAAGCGTAAAATAATGATAAAATAATAATTTTGGCCATTGTCAGACCGACACTTTGTTTACATTCTAGTCTATAGACTAGGATGTAAACAAAGTGTCGGCCCTACAATGAAAAAGTTGACTATAGCTCCTTTAAGTAAAAGTCTGGAATTCAAAATGTACTTGAGTAAAAGTATTGGCATCAAAATGTATAAAAAAGTATAAACTACTCACTATGCAGAAATTGCAGAATGTCCCGTTTCTAGTTTACAAATGTATAATGATCTTTTGATAAGCAGCTCTACATGTTCATGCATCGCGATGCATTATGAGCTTGTAGATCGGCTATTTCTAAATGGCCAAAAGGTACAGTATAGGGCTGACATGGTTAATGTATGTTTTGTAATAATAATCAAAATCTATAAAGTAACTAGTAGGTCTAACTACGTTTTCAAATAGTTTTAGTGAAGTAAAAGTTTAATATTTGGATCTGAGATGTAGTGGAGTAGTAGTAAAAGTATTAAAAAATAAAATTTAAAATACTCAAGTAAAGTAAGGCTTACACTGGATCTCTGCTTTTCAATTTCAATGCATTAATAGTTGCATGACACAGGTTCTTCAGTAATTAAATGTCTTCTTGCTATACCTGTGGGTGGTTCCCTGATTTTGCTTAGCATGCTGCTTGTCAAAATGTAGGCAACATCTTAAAGAGCGGAGCATGAGTGTTCCAGGCTTCATAGCTCAGTTCAGTGCTTACAATTTAGGCATTTAGCAGACACTTTTAATCCAGAGCGATTTACCTTGTAAGATAATTTGCACTGGAGAGTTCAGATTTGGGGTTGAACAGGAAAGTAGTCACAGAGGGTAACTTTAATAATGGTAGCATTATTTATTTAGCTTTTTTTTACCTTCACGCCGTTTTTCTGCTGTGTTCCTCTGCTGTGTCCCAGGGTCAGGATCAGGGTCAGGATTAAGGTCGTCGGCGGAGGCATAGATGTCCTCTATCCTCTCCTCTTGCTCTCCTCCCTCCTCGGACTGAGTCTCACGGTCAGGGTCAGGGTCAGGGTTGTCGGCGGAGGCATAGATGTCCTCTATCCTCTCCTCTTGCTCTCCTCCCTCCTCGGACTGAGTCTCAAGGTCAGGGTCAGGGTTGTCTGCAGAGGCATAGATGTCTACGATCCTCTCCTCTCTCTCTCCTCTGTCCTCTGTTTGTGTCCCAGAGTCAGGGTCAGGGTCAGGATCGGGATCAGGGTAGTCGGCAGAGACATAGATGTCTACTACCCTCTCCTCTCTCTCTCCTCTGTCCTCCGTCTCCCGTTCTCTCTCTCTTCTATACCTGACCTTCTTGGTCAGGTCTGGTACGGCGTACACGTCCTCGGCCATGCTAGCAAATCTACAGACTGCATTCGCTGTGCAACTTGTTGGAGAACAGAAGTCAGAAATAATGAGGAAGTCTAACCTTTTACGAAAGACTGTTGGCGGACCCTGAGATGTTCACCCCCCCCCCCACCCCCCACACACACACACTTACAAGCACTTCGAATTGTAGGAGTTGAGGCATCGAATTTAGTTTGACTGTGTTCTACCGATGAATATTGTGAGAATAGTAGATCTACAAGCCTCTTTCTTATATATTTGGCCGATGTTTCACAGTTTTTTATAGAATAGTTTGTTGATTACTTTTGATGCAGTAATGGTCTTTTTTTATTTCCAGTCATCTGGGGACCCCCTGGGGGCCCTGACCGACCTCTCTGCACAGGGCCTCACATTACTCCCAGACGGCTCTGATTGTTGTTGCCAAATGTAACCAGGTGTAAAAAAAGGTCTCACTTGTTTTTTATATAATACAATATACTGTAGCTTTTCTTTCAAAGAGACAACACAATGGACGAGCAGTTAGTAAACCTTACACATTCTTATGAGAAATAGCTCAGGTCACTCAGACATTTCAGTGTATGAATGTCACGTGACCACACTGGCCACCATGAATAATACATTTTAGGAAGGAAGCTGATCGAGGGCCTTTTAAAATCTACACTGGTGCCACTGTTGTTCCCCGGGCCGGACTTTGGACAAAGATCACCCTCCCAGTCCAACCCAGCCTCCCTCCTCTGAACATGACCAGCTATGATTATATAGACCCTCTGCACCATGGGGGATTCAAACCCCCAGAACTCCCTGTGAAGGCCACTCAGTCCACACTAATGATTTGCAATGCAACCACTTGTTGCAACAACTTGACACAACTGGTTGACAAATGAAGCGTTGCGTTAGTTTATGCAGGGCACGGAAGCAGTGGTGGAAAAAGTACTCACATTTTGTACCTAAGTAAAAAGGTACCCCAATATACCCCCAATATAGAAATGCTCTTGTAAATGTACTTGATTAAAAGTACAAAAGTATTGGCATAAATATTTACTGAAATTACCAAAAGTAGAAAGTACTCATTATGCAGGATGTCCCTTCAGACCGCCTTTGTTGTACAACTTGTTGGGGAACAACTTCTTGCAACATCTTGCAACAGAATCCCCAAAAGTGCCCCAACCTGCAATGGGGCAATTCAGAGCGCTGCAATTTCTCTGCAAAATCTCATCAAACGGTGGTCTGTGACTCAAATGCAGAATAAATAATGGGCCTTGGTATGAAAAAGGTTGAAAAAAACCACTGTGTTATGGTTGTACCTTTCAGGTCAGCACACATCACACTCTGAAGCACGCCAGTTCCCTTGTTTCTTGCTAAGACTTATCAGGAGGAGAACACAAAACAACCAAGCCTAGAACCTCTAGTAAGAGGGATATAAATGAGAAATATTATGTAGGCATAAAAAAAGCCAATTTCTTCTATAAAGGCAACATTTGACTTACACAACCCAGAGATATATTTTACTGCTGTGAAATCAGAATGTAATGTTGAATGTGGTTGGATTTTAGCAGGATTACAGCGGATTTTACTGATTAAATAGAAACATTGATGAAGAAGATAATTCGCTCAAATGTGACCCAGTCCAGTGTGTGTGTGACAATGGGGCAGAAACCTCTTATCTCCAGATTCTAACCTTTTGTATTTTTTTCATAATTTAACATCCTACTTGATCTTACTACATCGTTACACAAAAGCATCGAAAGTAGCAGATCTACAAGCTCGAAACGCAGGGTAAAAATCAACACGTTTTGCTCTTGTAGATCTGATACTTTTGATGCTTTTGAATTTGAATCCTGAAAGGTAATATTTCTGGACATAATGAAGTGAGACGATAAGAAAACAGAATTTCCAATTTGATTTATTTTACATTTTTATTAATAATTAACATCAACGATCTTAAAGGAGTAGTTCACCCCCAAAATTACTTTTTTTCTATTGATTAGTCACGCCATGGAGACTAGAGTTCAATAATATTTTTTGTTTTTTGTCACATTCCTAAGACAAAAATTTGATTCGAGTAAATTTACCCCCATTCATTCCGGATGGTGACCCGTTTCGAAACGGGTCACCATCCGGAATGAATGGGGGTAAATGTATTGTTATCACATTTTTGTCTTAGGAATGCGACAAAAACCAAAAAATATTATTGAACTCTAGTCTCCATGGCATGACTAATCAATAGAAAAAAAGTAATTTTGGGGGTGAACTACTCCTTTAAAAGGATCCCTGGCTAATACGACAAATATGCCTTAATACATTATAATTGTCCTCTATAAAATTAAAAACACCTTAAATATTTTATTTCTTCTAGAAATAGCTAATCTTTCCAAGACTACCTGGCTGCAGCCACTAGGGTCCTGTTGAGGTCCACGGGAGACAGGAACCTCAACAAGTGGCAGGAAGTGACCTCACACCTCTTTCTTGCTCTACCCCATGGATGTTAAGTTTAGGGTTAGGGGTAGAGTTGGGTTGTCTAAAAGATAACATGTACACATAGCAACAATGCGGCTCAAAGGGACTGTAGTGCCTTGGACTGCAAGGCAGAGATGTCACGTGACCTTCACAAGCGGCATGAAGTCACTTGTGCACTGTGAGGTCACTTCCTGCCACTTGCTGAGGTTCCTGTCTCCCGTGGACCTCAACAGGACCCTAGTGGCTGCAGCCAGGTGCTGATTTCACTCAATAGGGGAAATGCATGTCGCAAGTTGATGATGTCATAAATGGCATGTGTGATCTATCCCTATGGAATTTATGGCATGCATGTTTGTTTTTATTTGCACATGCATGCCATAAATTCCATAGGGATAGATCACACATGACATTTATGACATCATCAACTTGCGACAGGCATTTCCCCTATTGAGTGAAAGATTAGCTATTTCTAGAAGAAATAAAATAATTGAGGTGTTTTTAATTTTACATTGTAGTTATAGAGGACAATTATAATGTATTAAGGCATATTTGTTGTATTAGCCAGGGACCCCTTTAAAGCCACATGAAGCTCCTGTTAATACATTTCATTGCTTCAATATTTATACAATCTACAGACACACTTAATGACTTTCAATCTGGCTTTTGAGGATTTTTTTTAAAAGGAGAAAAAGGAAAAGAAAATAGTGAAAACGTGCACAAAACAGGGATTCCTGGGTAATTATTTAAAGCAATATTACTGACGTGTCATTATTTAGTTTACCTTGTATTGTAATATCTGATTCTAGTTTATCCATTTGGTATCAATTACTTGCTGCGTCAGCTTTTAGTTTTTAATGTATTCATGCCTTTCTATCCTTCTGGCTCCACTCAGAACCACAACTCTATTTTATAAGTCAGTACAATTCACTCAGTGGTGTAAAGTAAATGAGTACATTTGCTCAAGTGCTGTACTTAAGTACCGGTAAAACATTTTGTGTTATTTTTACTTAATGTCCGTTTTCCATTGCTTTATACAGCAATAATCTTTCCCTATTGGACACCTTCACCAGATCTGGTGAAGGTGTCTTGTATATGAATTATATGGCTGTTATATTCATGTTATTAACATTCAACAGGCGTCTCTTTAACTAAATATTGAAAATATGGATATAAATGCTAATATAATATTGTCTACAGGGCATATTGAGGAGAATTACAAGGCAGACTAACAATACAAACACATAAACTACAACATGTTATTACACAGCTTGGTTGAATGCTTGATTCTGATTGGTCAATCGCTGAAATGCTTGAAATGCTCAGAACCCCTGCTGCACTGCGTGGATTTTGTGCCGTATCCAACATACATGTAAACAAACATATTTACAACTCAATGTTGCTCTCAAGAATGTTTTAAAAATATTTGAGGTGAGAAATAGATGATGCAGTATCAGAAAATGAATTCTATTT
Organism: Nannobrachium achirus; assembly: GCF_963921795.1. Classification (NCBI taxonomy): domain Eukaryota; kingdom Metazoa; phylum Chordata; class Actinopteri; order Myctophiformes; family Myctophidae; genus Nannobrachium; species Nannobrachium achirus. Next base: position 71,003,217 of record NC_137812.1, read on the forward strand.
GATCAACACTTCCTTATTTTCCAAGGTGACCATGTTGCACTTAGGGCAATTAACCGAACCGAAAATATATTGAAACCAGTAATTAGGACCAGTAACCGACTTGTTGGCTGCTTGAATTATCAAGAAGCAGGCTTAATTGAATAATCAAATAGCATGCTTTCCATACTTTTTCATGATATCTCGTAATTGCGGAAAAAGTTTGAAATAATCGTGATATCGATATGAAGTCTTGCTATTGCCCAGCCTTAATGTAATGTTTCAATCACCAACTAACTCACATTTTGTGAAAATCGCTTCCCTAAAAATGTCTTTCACAGATCCAAGGTTTAGTAAGAGAACACGATGCGTCGTTCAATCCAGCGTTGTTAGCCCGATTCCAATACTCAACACAGTCTTCTTCAACTCGGCCGCTTACTAGTGTGTCCAGTAGTGTAGTAGTGCCGCTAGGCTCACCTCTGCCCCAGTACCTGTAGAAGTACATTATGAACATTTTATTCAGTTTAATCTAAATCATTATGTTTATTTAACATTTTAATTTGTTATACTGTAGGTTAGACAAATTAACTGGATAGTATAAAGTGACTTACGTTGGTGAGGTCAGCGGTGTACCATCGACCCATTTCCACACTCCTTCCTCCTCTCTGTCAGTCAAACCCAGCCACACCCTCTGGTTCCTGCTAACAACGCTCTTAACAAAGTCCTGCATGGACACAAATAATGCTGGTTACGTACACACTGTACAATAGATATTATACAACGCGCACACACGCACGCACGCACGCACGCACGCACGCACGCACGCACGCACACACACACACACACACACACACACACACACACACACACACACACACACACACACACACACACACACACACTAATCATACCTGTTCTTTTTTGCTGTTTATGATGATCAGGTCTGATTCTCTGTCTACACAGTCTTGTCTGCTCTGCTCCCAGGTCTTCTCCTCAGTAGAGACGTAATAACAACCACTGCCAGATGTCTGCCATCCACATGATACTGACAACAAAATAAGTAACAAATAACACAAATAAAGTTAGACAATTTTTTTCCCATTCATTTGGTCAAATTAATGACAAAATGATGAACATGGTACAGTAACATAATGATCATCATGAAGAGAAAACAAGAACATGAATAAAAATAACTGTGATATCTCACTGACCACAGAGCTTCCTCTTCAGCTCATCTCTCTCTGCAGTTACACCGTTATAGTAGGACTGTATCTGGTTCTTCTGGTTAGTGAGGTTGTCATAGTCGGTCTGTAACTGGGCCTTCTGTTTGGTGAGGTTGCCATATCTGGACTGTAAGTCATCATTGTGTTTAGTCAGGTTGCCATATCTGAACTGGAACTGCTTATTCTGTTCAGTGAGGTCGGACTGTATCTTGACGTTCTGTTCGGTCAGGTCTTTGACCATTTTAGAACCTGCAAGAGGGAAAATCAACAAACTGATGAGTTTTACATTCAAATTGAGCCTGCGGAAGTTCTTTTATATATGGAAAGCAGAATGTGGCTTCTCCCCGGACCCCTGCACTATGCCTTGGCCCTACCCACAATACATTATGCCGACTCCCTTATTTGCGCCTGGAGTTGTGGATGATGGGTGTGTTGTTGTGCTATTACTAAAATTGCTATAGTGCATACACGCATAAGGGAGAATGCATGGCTACACAACCTTGGAGGTGTAACTTAAGAACTGCTGAATGTCAGCAAGACACCGCGGAAGTTATTTAGCTACAAATGACAAGTTTGACATGCCAATATGGAGCAAAAGAAAGGAGTAGTCCACCCCCAAAATGATTTTTTTTTCTTTTTTTGTTGCATTCTCAAGACAGAAATTGGATTTTAGTATTTTTTCTTCTTCATTTTTGTCCTATAGGAATGCGACCAATAAATAAATATATATATATATATATATATATATATATATATATATATATATATATATATATATATATATATATATATATATATATTATTGAACTCAAGTCTCCATGGCGTGAGTAATCAATAGAAAAAAAGTAATTTTGGGGGTGAACTCCTTTAACCATCCAAACCTAGGCTAAAAACCAAAAGTGACTGAGTCTTTAGAGTACTGTAGCCCAGACTTGTCATTTGATTTTTTTTTTAAAGCTATTGAAATGTATTTGTTTTGCAAGGTGTTTCCATCTTTCGCAAGGTGTTTGACACCAAAATAGGACCCAACGCGTGTCAAGCAACAGCCATCAACACTATTACTGAAATATAACATAACAATGCTGTCGGGCAGAAACCAACTATGTCCAAAATATGAATGTGTTAAAAAAAAATATGAATATTTAAAATATATATTAAATTGAAGGGGGAAAAACATAATAATCCTATAATAGCTGGGTCATTTATGGCACTTCCGTGACCACGAGAGCGAAGGTCCGTTTCTCATTGGATTTGTCATCTAGGAGGGTTGTATGGGCATAAAAGGGATTGTATGTATGATGTCAGATGTCGTAGACGTCATAGGACTTTCACATAACGAATAACTGAGTAAGCATGTTTGGGCTCTCACAGCATATCTCCTCCATATACAGTACATGGATCTCCATATGTGGGTACCAGGGGTCTCCATATATGGGTACCAGGGGTCTCCATATATGGGTAACTGGTCCTATATACATCACTGGCCAAATGACCAAGACATGGCGCTTGTCGCCCTGAGGTGTCTAACTAGTTGCTATAGGCCTGGAAATGGGGTAGCATTCTTTGTGGGAACCCTGCTTTACCCAAATGCAGGAAGTGGGGGAAAAAAAGAACAACTACGATATAGTATCTTTATAGAATGACTCACTGTATATGACCAGGCCAGTGATGGCAGCCAATAGGATTAACAGCACACCCAGACACACTGCAACAGCTCTGGAACCATTCTTCTTTGACTCTTCAGAACCTGAAAAACACAAGACAATCCTACGAGGTTCAGAGAGTTTACAGTTTAGTATGAGTTACACCTTGTTTCACAAATCACTTCATCAATTATGTTCAGGTGACATTGCAAACATCACATTATACATTTCCTACAATACTGTAGTTATTTTGTTGTAAACTATCACGTTAAGTTGACATGCATTCAGAGTTCATGTCATATTAAATAGTTTAGCAGAATTAGGGTATAGCAGCCACTTTTACTGATACAATGTTATTTTTTCCAAACTGTTCCGTAGAGCAAGTGTTCTCTAGGCCCAGGGTGCCGTGGTTCTAGCGCCACCATCAGGCTGATTTTTGCAAAACAAATATTTTGACACTGCTCCTACATATTTTGGCCTAAAATCACGCAAAGCACAGTACACAGTGCTTTTTTGTGATTCTAAAGTCATGTCATCAATATGGATCTGTCCCATTTCCCATATTCCCTCCTGATTGGCTACTATTGCCTTCTAAAATCTGTGTATGGTACGTCGCTTATCTCCCGATTAGGAAATCTTACTGGTAGATCTGTTGTTTTTTTGGGGAATGTTCAAAAAAAGGGATGCTGTGTTTCAAGTGGTTAATCATCAATTATAAAGTTATTAATTTCAATCTGCCCTATAATGGAAACAGATTATTGTCTAACGTTTTCCTCCTGACACTGTATCTTAAGGGGAAATATTTACATGTTTATTTTATATGACATGCATGTAAGGTGCTATAATCCAGGGGTGCTGTGGAAGTTTGTACCAATGTAACTTATACATGTGGGGTGGTTGTACTCTATTGAGACATTTAGATCCTTTGTGCTTGGCTTGCCACAACTGGTTGACAAATGAAGCGTTGCGTTAGTTTATGCAGGGAATGGAAGTAGTGGTGGAAAAAGTACTCACATTTTGTACTTAAGTAAAAGTATCCATACAGCAATATTGAAATACTCTCTTACAAGTAAAAACCCAGAATTCAAAATGTCCTTGAGTAAAAGTACAAAAGTATTGGCATCAAAATGTACTGAAACTACCAAAAGTAGAGAGTACTCATTATGCAGAATGTCCCGTTTCCAGCTTGTAGAGCGACTATTTTGGACAAAATGTATATAAAATGGTTACTGTAGGTTTTGTAATAACAATAAAAATCGACAAAGTAGTGGTTAAAATGTCAGCACTTACAATTTACAATTTAGGCATTTAGCAGACGCTCTTAATCCATAGTCATTTACTATAAGCTAGGCAAGGTAACTTGCACTGGAGAGTCCAAATTTGAGGTTGAACTTTAATTATAGCAAAATGTAAATATGTGTTTTACCTTCACGCTGTGTTGCTGTGTTCCTCTGCTGTGCCACGGGGTCGGGATCAGGGTGAGGATCAGGGTCGTCAGCGGAGGCGTAGATGTCTACTAGCCTCTCCTCTCTCTCTCCTCTCTCCTCCCTCTGTGTCCCAGGGTCATCGGCAGAGGCATAGATGTCTACTACCCTCTCCTCTCTCTCTCCTCTGTCCTCCGTCTCCCGTTCTCTCTCTCTTCTATACCTGACCTTCTTGGTCAGGTCTGGTACGGCGTACACATCCTCAGACATGCTAGTTCATCTGCAGACTGCCTTCGTTGTAAGACTCGTTGGAGAACTAGTCACAAATAATCACAAATAATGAGGAAGTCTAACCTTTTACGAAAGACTGTTGACGTACCCTGCTCAGACCAGCTCAGTGGCCTTGCGGTTAGAGTGTCCGCCCTGAGACTGGGAGGTTGGGGTTCGAACCCCGTTTGGTTTGATTGATTGATTGATTGATTGAAGACTTTATTAGAAGTTTGCATAGAAAAAGGTACAGTTTCATGACAGTACAGTTCACTGGTACAAGTTCAACTAAAAGGAGATCCTAGAAAAGACTAAGCTTATTTCCATAGAGAGAGACCATTGAAGTATCTCATATAACATACCAAAGACTCTGTAAAACGGGACCCAGTTCCCTGCTTGGTGCCCAGCATCAACCCTGAAGAAGGCCACCGCTCAGTTCACACGGGTGTGATTTTTTTGTTAGTATTTGTCCCGTTGGCCGGCACCTCACAAGGACTGGTGTGCTGTGCACTTTTTTGCTATTGGTGCCCAGCATCAACACATGGGCCTCATGGCTCGGCAAGGCTTACTTTTTGATGCCCCCCCCCCCCCCCCCCCCTTGATTTAGTTTGTCTCTGTTCTACCGATAAATACAAATAAATATTGTGAAAATAGCAGATCTACAAGCCTCTTTGTTATATATATTTCATATATTTGGTCGATGTTTGACAAGTTTTTATAATGTTTGTTGATTACTTTTTTTTTAATTTTCTGTCATCTGGGGGCCCTGACCGACCTCTCTGCACAGGGCCTCGCATTTCTCCCAGACGGCTCTGATTGTTGTTGCCAAATGTAACCAGGTGTTAAAAAAGGTCTCACTTGTTTTTGTTTTTTATATATATATAAAATACAATATAGCCTTTCTTTCAAAGCGACAACACAAGGGACGAGCAGTTAGGAAACCTTACAATTTCTACTGAGAAATGTCCCAGGTTAATTTCACAACACTCAGACATTTCAGTGTATGAATGTCACGTGACCACACTGCCGGGCCATGAATAATAATTTTTTTGGATGGAAGCTGATCGAGTGCCCTTTAAAGTCTGCATGTGTGCAACCATTGTTCCCCGGGCCGGACTTTGGACAATCCCAATCCTCTCCCTCCTCCGAACGCGACCAGTTATAATTCACCCTTTGTCAGCCTTCTGATTGGTCCCTGACTGGCCAACCAGAAAAATCATTCACTTTTGCTACTGGGGGCGGAGTTATGCAGTGTGACAAAGTCCTTTCGTACTTTCACCGCGTTGCGGTGATGCGCGACACAGCCGCGGCGCAGTACGGCGCTGCACGGTCATAGCGATTTCGATGATTATAATGAATAAGCTTCAACAAACTAGTTCACATGAACAATATCGATGAAACTAAGATATTTGATTGAGTAGGCCTACATATATTATTTTTTAAATGGGCAGAATTACAATTAAAATTCATTTTATTTTGAGAGCGAGGCTATAGTTCCTCAATTTCCTTGTCAGTGCGAGTCACCCAAGATGCACTGCTCTCTCTCTCTGTCCTCTGCCTGTTTCAGAGGATTAAACTAATTAAAACATGTATTTTCGGGGGAAAACCCCAGTTTTGTAGCAATGTAACTACTGTACTTTTTTGTTCCTTTTTTATTAATATCATGTAAATGTTTTTCTTTTGGTACTTTAAATAGCAATAATGAGGCTATGAAAAATCTTGTTTTTATAATGGAAGTGAATGGGAAAACAAGTCTTCTCTGGCTTTTTTGTCCCACCTATTAACAGAGCGACATGGGGTGGGACCTCACAAAGGGTGAATTATATAGACACTCTGCAAGCCAGATGCACCATGGGGGATTCAAACCCCTAGAACTCCATGTGAATGACAGTCAGTCTGCATGTATCTGTTCTGCATCTAACATGAGGCAGGCTCCAAGACCCAAATTCAGAGTGCTTCTGGGGGTCCCTGCTGCAACAAAATATTTTTTTTGAGATGGGGGTCCGCGGCCAAATACATGTCATTTTGGGGGTCCTTGACATGACAACGTTTGAGAACCGCTATTGTTGGCCGATTCTACAAATGTCTTCTAAATCCTAACAGTTTTCCGAAAAGCATAATGTCGCTACATCAGTGGTTCTCAAACTTTGTCATGTCAAGGACCCCCAAAATGACATGTATTTGGCCGCGGACCACCATCTCAAAATATGTTGTTCCAGGGACCGCCAGAAGCAAATATTAGAGTTAAAAATCGAACCTCTGTTCGAAGTGGAGCTGTGTGTGTGTGTGTGTGTGTGTGTGTGTGTGTGTGTGTGTGTGTGTGTGTGTGTGTGTGTGTGTGTGTGTGTGCAACAGCGCCCCTCCCTTAACATGTGTGGTCAGAAAAGGTTACTGCAGGCTACAGACAGACAGACAGACAGACACGGAGACAGACAGACCCACACACACGGCCACGTATAGGGAGCTTGTGTTCCACACAGCTCCAAAAATGTTCACTCTGAATTTGGGTCTTGCCTCATGCTAGATGCAGAATAGATACATGCAGTCAGTCCACACTAATGATTTGTAATGCCACCACTTGTTGCAGCAACTTGCAACCTCTTCCCCAAAAGTGCTCCAACCTGCAATGGGGCAATTCAGAGCGCTGCAGTTTCCCTCTGCAACGTAGTGAGTGTAACAATTCTATTGCATCACTGGCATAGAAAGTCCTGGTGAGCCTTGGTTGTTCTGTGACAAGTTACCACACATTATTATTGCAATAAACATACTCAATTCTACAAAAAGTTAGGAATTATTTTTTATTTTATGTTTGCCTCAAGGCTATTGACTTGGCCAATGGTGTGCCTCAGGCACAAACACTTTGAGAACCATGTGCAGTGGTTCTCAAACATTTTCATGTCAAGGACCCCCAAATTGATACTTAAGAGCCCACGGAACCCCATTCGAAAAGACATTCCAGGGACCCCCATAAGAGAAGATTTGTACGGCTCTAGTGCTGATTCCCAACCTTTTTAATTTCAATTTGACATGCATTAGGCTACGGACCACCATTTAATGAATGACATTTCTATCTGGGGGCCCCAATATTTATTGTAAAATCAGTGTTAATTTAACTCTGATGGTGTACAAATAGAACCAAATGGACCTGTGAGGGTCCATTTAGCTCTACAGTATTTGCACACTCTGAGTTACATATCCATAAGGGTCCATTTGGTTCCTAATTATCATTTAGCTGTGGACCCCCTGGAACTCCCTCAAGGACCCCTGGGGGTCCCTGGACCCCACTTTGAGAACCATGTGCTAGAGCAAGGGTTCCCATGTTCTCCCCAAAATAATCATATTTTAATTGGGGACCCCCCACATTCAACAGATTTATTTTTATTTTCTTATTTGACAATTTGGCCAATGTTTGACCAGTTTATATATAGTGTGTTGGTCTCTTTATTATTTATAATTTTTGAGGTATTAAAATAAATGGGTAATTATTGCTATTAATTATTATCGCTTTAAGCACACCTTTGTCCTGTTTTGCATGTCTGTGAGTCATTCTCATAATGCTGGAGTCTCCAATGAATGTCATCTCTGTGGAGAAGTGGAAATAAGCTGCATGTATTTACAATTCAAATCCCCACCGGCCTGTGATGATGATATTTTGTTTCCTTGCATAATTCATGAATCAGCAGTCAGTCAGAGTGTTGTCAGTGAATATACTGTTAGACCGGTGGTTCTCAAAGTGGAGCCCGGGGACCCCTAGGGGTCCATTAGGGGGTTCTGGGGGTGGTCCCCATAAAAATGAATTAAAATGGCATCGGGGCACCCGCTGGCCTAGCGGTCCAGGCGCATAGCACCTAGGCTCTGATGCCTGACTGCGTGTCTCTGGTTTGAGTCCGGATCCCGATGACCTTTTCTGCATGTCACTCCCCGTCTCTCTCCCCGTCTCCTGTCAGTCTGCTGTTCTATCAATAAAGACATAAAAGCAAAAAAAAAGAAAAATACATATTTTTCAGGAAACAGAAAACAATAACCTGTGTTTCAATGGATCCAATGGACCACACGAAAAGGTTTGAGAACTACTGTTTTAGAAGGTTGTAAAATCGTCCTGGATGTCTTAACACTCAGGACGCCACCATTCACTTACGCTTTATTTTGAAGAGCCCCGGAAGCTCCATGCGTGTGCACGTGGGTGTACACTGACGATCCAAGATGGACGTCTGTTTGTTTACAAACGGTCGCGAAAACTAAAATCCGACCATCACGGCATAGTGTCGCCGTGAAGACAAGCTGATCTCGGCCTCCTCTGCGTTATTTGCACCTTATTTCGAGATAAAGCCGTTTTTATGTTTCAGTATAGAATAGGAGTCAATGGATAATGGCCGCTCTCGGTTGCTTCTGGCTGCGTTGCGTCATGACGTATGCAGTTTTTTCTTTCACCAGCACCCGTAGCAAGCGTCTGAGATGCGGGTTACCATGGAAACCTTATCTCGTCTGTGAACGTGTTTGGCTACCGAGAGCATTGAATGTGTTAATGGGTTAAACAGCCAGTAGCGACCCTACGAGGGAAAGCAGGGAAACACTGCCCTATGGCAGCGGGAGTAGTCGACGAATGGGGCTGGGCATCAGACACATCAACTATCCATGTTGTATTGCAGTTTGTGGGCAGTGCTTTCTTGATTTCTGGTGGGTAGTTGGTTTGACCTGGTGGTTTAAGCTCACAGGCTTGAACTATGATCGGAGATTGTATATTTTTGCAAATGCTAGGATCTAGAATGTATGGGGAGGAAATATGACCAATAATGAAACTATATTTGACATTTTCTATTTGGTCATTGTATTACAGTAGGATTGATTGATTGATTGATTGATTGATTGATCCACTCTTGGTTAGAGAGTCTGCCCTGAGGCTGAGATGTCTGGGTTCGATCCCCGGCTGGGTCATACCAAAGACTGGGACCCAGTGCCTCCCTGCTTGGCACTCAGCATCAAGGGTTGGATAGACTAGCGTCATGTCCAGGGGTTACCCTACCTACCTACTCTTTGACCAGGGTAAAAGCACCAACCCTTAGCTTCAGCTTCAGTCACCTCCTGTCCTGACCTGCTATGGCAACTTGTACTGGATGGATGTTAGGTCATCTGTCATTTGAATTTGTAATTTGCACCGTTTGCATAACATGTAAAACATGCACAATATTCTGTGCAATCTGTATGCAGCACAGAGAGCCTCTGTTGCCACTGTTCAGAGTACACACACACACACACACACACACACACACACACACACACACACACACACACACACACACACACACACACTGTATGGTAAAAACATGCCCTTCACATCATATTGACTTTTATTTGCATGGATTATAGACGTTGTTATGCTAGGAATGACAGCTCCGGTCACTGAACACTTCCAACCCTAAAGAACAAACCTCCTCATAAGTACACTTAGCTGTGGTTCAATAATGCCCTGGAAAACTAATTGTCATTTCTGAACACTTAATGCCACTGGCTGGAACTAACTGTATTTGACTATTTTTATTCGATTTTTTTTTTATTATGATCTTTTATGAAGCCACACCATCTTACTATAAATGCGAGAAATCTCTGTGAGTATGTATGTATGTGCCCCGCGTATCTCGAGAACCGTTCATCCCACCGGCTTCAGATTCGGCACGCGCGTTCCCCGCCGCGGCGCGGAGTGCAGTGGCCGGCCTCGACCCGACCCGACGCACGGTTTTCCCTAACCGGCGCGAAACGTTCGGAATCTCCTTACGCTGAGCTGATTGTTGACATCAGGCTGTTCCGGAGGAAATCGGCGCAATCGCTGACTCATTGTGACATCACTTCATAAAAAGCTCTGACATCACGTACGCCACATGAGTCAACAAAAAATCTCGCAAGCGGTACTGTGTGTGCAGAGATCTCCATATATGGGCATAAGGGGACAAAGGCAAACAGATGGTCAAAACGGGTCCTATGACAACAGGTATATTGGCGTTTGCATTAAAGGGTGTGGACAAAGGCAAACAGATGGTCAAAACGTGTCCTATGACAACAGGTATATTGGGGTTTGCATTAAAGGGTGGGGCATTCATGGGGTCCGCTCCAAAAAAGAAAATAAAAGAGACAAAGACAAACATAAGACAAGCAACAAAGCGTGGGACTGGGAGGATGTCTTGAATGATGCAGATTTAAGCAGGCTGTGTATTCTGCTTAAAGAAGAAACAAACAAAAAGCGACAGAGATCTCATATATGGGCATAAAATGGACGCAGATAAACAGATATCTCCATATACGGGCATAAAGGGACACAGACAGACAGATACAGAGATCTCCATATATGGGCATAAAATGGTCGCAAATAGACAGATATCTCCATATATAGGCATATATGGGCATAAAATGGACCCAGAACTATATCTGCAGTGATCTCCATATATGGGCATAAATGGACACAGGCAAACAGATGGTCAAAACGGGTCCTATGACAACAGGTATAATGGGGTTTGCATTAAAGGGCGGGGCATTCATTCCCTATTTACATTGTTCCCGAGTTGGCCAGGTCGCCGACTAGACGCAGCTTCTAGTTTGTAATAATGTAAAATGTTTATAATGGCCATTTTATTTTTTTATTCAGTTTGACAAAGAAACAATTTGCACAATAAATGTATTGCACCAGAGATAGCTAAGAGCTCATTGACATGCATGTGTAGTCAACCTGTATGGAAGTAGACATCAACTATGTTTTGTATTGTTTATTTATCATGCTCCTCATGTGTTAAAACCTTTATAAATTGTTAACAATAAACAATAATATAGGGAAGTTCATACCCAGAAGTTATGCAGGAACGCCTACTCAGTGGCAAACGACTACTTTCTGGCCTCTACAGCCCATACAGTACATGCACACAGAAAAGTCGTATCTTATTGCATTAAACTACGTTAAACGACATTAAACTCACTTTGCCACTCGATTTGCCATTCACTTTATGCAGTGGTGGAATGGTGATTCAATGTTTGGGGGGTCGCGAACGTCGCTCAACACCTACTATACAGGTCTATTGATATGCATATCCACCTCTTTCCGCGGGAATTTACTGGAGATTTTTTTTGCACCACAATTCCGGTTAACAGCAGACATACAAGCTCACGTCGCGTCGCAGATACAACTGTTGTGACAACTTGTGAGCTTGTAGATCACACTCGGCTGTGGCGCCGGAAGCTCCATGCAACTTCTGCGCAATGCACGGTGGGATGTTGGAAAGTTGTGGATAGGCTTGTTTCTTTGTTAAAACAGTTGTCGAGGTGTGAACTTAAAGATATGGGTCGTCGGGGGCACGCGCGACCCAAGACCACGGCAACACTGACTTTATGCATGTGCATACCCTCTACAACTGGGTTCCCCAATTAGTTTTCCCCAAGGGCCGAAATTATGTCCAGGGTACCAAGCCGAGGGCCACAACATTGAATTATGTCTAGGGTACCAAGCCGAGGGCCACAACATTGAATTATGTCTAGGGTACCAAGCCGAGGGCCACAACATTGAATGATGTCTAGGGTACCAAGCCGAGGGCCACAACATTGAATTATGTCTAGGGTACCAAGCCGAGGGCCACAACATTGAATTATGTCTAGGGTACCAAGCCGAGGGCCACAACATTGCAGGGGGCGACGGCGGCATTCCCGCTACTCCAGTGACAGTTCAGATATCGTTGTTGTCGGGTGAAAATCTTGTATGTCCAAAACCGTTCGTTTTATTTATCATTTATCATTTTAAAAATGATTTAAACTAGTGAAAACAGCCGATCTACAAGCACACTTGTAGATCGGCTCTTTTCACTACTTTTGTGCGACGGCCTTGTATGATTTGGGAAAGAGCATACAAATTTGGAGATACGAGATTTCCACCCGACAACGACGATATACTAGTGTTGTTGCTGCTCTTATACCACCATTATTACTGGGGTTGATGTGGGCCAGACAGTAGCCCCCAGCGGGCCGCAAATGTTCCGCGGGCCGCCTATTGGGGAACCCTGCTCTACAATCTACACGCTAATACATCTACTGTAACTGATAAACCTGGTCTTGTCTTACAGAGAGGTCCAACATGGTGGCCAAAGACGCAGTGACCAGATGGACAGGTGAGACATCGCACGCACGCACGCACGCACGCACGCACGCACGCACGCACGCACGCACACACACACACACACACACACACACACACACACACACACACACACACACTAGGGCATTCACCAAAAAAATCTTTTTTTATTGTTTTCTCTTTAAAAAATATATAGTTTATAAAGCTTGGCAAGATGGGAGGTCATAAGAATGAGTTGTCAATGCCCCTGGTGGATGAATTTGTTAATGCTCTATACCAGGGGTTCTCAAACCTTTTTAGGCCGTGACCCCCAAAATAAACATATTTGAACTGGGGACCCCCACCCTGACAAGCACTTTGAATTTTAGGTATTACATTTAATGTGACTCGGTTCAGCAGATAAATATTGTGAAAATAGCCGATCTACATGCTCGCGAGGCGTTGTGACACAACGCCTCGCGAGCATGTAGATCGGCTATTTTCACAATGTTTCGCCTCTTGCTTACTTAATATTTGACAGTTTGACCAGGTTGACCAGTCCTGTCAAATATTCGACTACTCGAATACTTTTAGGTTGAATAATTTGAATACAAAAAATCACTATTCGTGAATGCCCTAACACACACACACACACACACACACGCACACACACACACACACACACACACACACACACACACGCACACACACACACACACACACACACACACACACACACACTTGGAGAACCAGTGTCATACAGTAGACTGGGTGAACTGGGGGTTGAACCCGTGACCTTCTGATCAGCAGAGGACCCCTCCCCCACATGAGACCCCATCATAGAGTACCTGAGACCAAAAACTGTGTCATAATAAGTCCATATTTCTACATTTTTGAATATAGATATTTTTTATGAAAACTTTGTTTTCATAGATTCCATACAGTTTCATTGTTTGACAGCACAATCATCAGTGTATTTTGGATTCATGTCAATTTGTGTTTTCAAATATTTAACCACTTGAACCATCAACACTTAATACACTTGACCTTTTACCTTAGTCTGCTTTTTTTCCCCCTCTACACCAAACCTCTTTGCCGAAAATAGCCGAACTACAAGCTCACTTGTAGATCTGCTATTTTTGGCTGAAGTTCTCAGAATATGGACACTAGGGTTCAAGTGGTTAATATAAAAAAGGAGAAAAAAATCACACAAACATTTGGAGGACCCCCTGTAGTAACTCTGAGGACCCCCTGTTGAAGACCCTTGTGCTATGAGGTTAAAACTCATTAACCTTCCATTCTGCGTTTCATTTCTTTCCTTTTTCCCAGACAACGTGTTTGCCATCAAGTCGTGGGCCAAGAGAAAGTTCTCCTTCGATGACAGCCGCCTGGACAAGGCCTTCGGGATCCCCGAGGACTTCGATTACATGGACTGATGACCCCTTGACCTTTAGGGGTCTGCATGCAGTCCATGCAGGGGGCCGATCATCCTTCAGAGACATAAGAGAAACCAACTGTTGTTCTATGTTCTCAAGTGTGCTCTCATGTATATGATTACATCTCTGTCAGGCAGAAACCTCGCATCTCTGTATTTCACATGTTCTTGTTTTTTTTAGTAAATGAAAGCCCTACTACGTTGTCATACAAGAGATTCAATCAAAAATAGACAATCTATAAGCTTGTAGATCAGCTATTTTTGCAATTTTTTTTTTTACTTTTTGAAAGTGAAAGGGTTTAGGTGCGTCATCTTTGGACATTCAAGGTTTTCACTTTCCGTCCAACAACATCGATTTCATAGTTTATCCTGGGACCAGAGAACATGGAATGTCTTCACTGTCAGGTGGAAACTTTGTATGTTCAAAACTTTTAGGAAATAGAAAAAAAGAGCCTGTGTTCCAATGGATCTAATGTAGTTATTATTAGGTTACAAAGCGCTCGTTACTACTTTTCTTTTGTTAATTATTCATAAAACACGCGCACACACCCAACCACTTTAACGTGAGGTGTCGTTAAGTTGTCGATCATCTATTTCCGTTCCTTTTGCTAGTATGACAAAGTAGGACATTAATTGAAATTGAAATATGGAGATACAAGGTTTCTGCTCAATAGCAACAATGTTACCGGTGACCATGTTTTATTTTTTGTTTGTGCTGAGCCAACGTTTGGCCGTTGTTCTTTTTGATGGACTGAATTTCAAGAAACACCACTACAGTATGTGCCAGTCAATCTGTCACCATGTCACTAACTTGGGGTTGGGTGCGTGCGTGCGTGCGTGCGTGCGTGCGTGCGTGTGTGCGTGCGTGCGTGCTTGCGTGCATGTGTGTGTACGGGGGGAAGTGGCGGGTAGGTTTACACAAACGTATCTGCGTGACTTTTGAGATGGCTGGGTAAACTGGGGGTCAGCGTGTGTGTGTGTGTGTGTGTGTGTGTGTGTGTGTGTGTGTGTGTGTGTGTGTGTGTGTGTGTGTGTGTGTGTGTGTGTGTGTGTGTGTGTGTGTGTGAGTGAGAGAGAGATTTTTGAGACACCTGTTTGCCTGAAAACTGAGATCACTGAGCTGTTGACGGAAATGTCAAAATACTGTCGAGAGACACACACATACCCACACATACACATACCCACACACACACACAGTCAGATGAAGCCACCAGTAGTGATCACGTGTGGTTGATCACACTGCTGCCTGGTGTTCCAGACTACAGAGGACCAGATGGTAGTGAGTCATTGTGGGGTATCTGCTGCTGTTACATCTGGTCTGATCCTATCTTCATCCTCCTCAGCAAACAGCACTCGTCTGCCATTAAGGATTCCCATTCACTCTTCTTCACATGGTGGTGTGTCGGCCTGAGAACAGCAGACGTACACGTTGCTCACAATGCGCTGTGGATGCTGCTGTTATTACTAAAGGCTCCAGACAGTGCCATCTTCCTTCAAGTCCATGTTTACTACTTTGTGTTAATAATGCAGATGACGTTGGATCAGAGCTGTGGCTCACAGGTTCGAGCGTTTTCTGGCGTCAATAAGCACTCATTGACTTCATATCCAAAGTGTTCCTTATCAAAGGCTTTGTGTGGACACGGACCAAAATGCTGTATTCCAATACTCACATTTCTGTCTCCTCGCTTAAGTTTCTCCGTCATTATTTTGTCCTCCAGTCTGGCGGTGTTACAGTGAAATTGATGACCTGCCGAAATATCTGACCATCTTGTGGACTTCACATAACTTAACATGGAGGTCTTTAAATAGGTGGCCTCAATACCACTATAGGTTGAACTTCGCTAATAAACAAACCACAAATGGCTTACGTTTGGATACTGACGTTATGTGACGTCACCAATTTCACCGCAACGCCGCCATGCTGAAGCTACAGATGAGGGCTGAAGGCAGGAGGAGGCGGAAATGTGAGGAATTGGGATTGACAATGGAGCAAAGAGCGGAGCAGAGACAAGGCCCAGACACCCAATAGAAGCCAGGAATAGAAGAGGCAGTTAAATATTGTCCAGAGGCCCTACCGTGGTACATGTGTTTAGTGTAGGCCTATGTTTAGAGCTTGTTGTAAACAGTCCATGCAATGCAATGCAATGCATGTCTCCTTTATACTGTTGGTTATTATTATGATACGGCATCTGGGAAAGAGCCTCGTTATGTTGGAGATGTTTTGTGTTTTGTTTTGAATAAAACTTATATTCTGTAGAACGTTTGAACGTGGAGTTTTCTCTGGGCTTGGGGTGTAAGTTTATGCAGCGCTCTCTCTGTTGTAGTTACAACAATAGCTCTGATTTTACTTGTCTTAAAAAAGTCTTAAAGTCATCTTGCAATGGGCCTGGTGTACAAGATACACTACACCTCCAAGATTCCCATGTACCTGACAAACTACTTCTTAAAGGTCAAGGATGTTCACGATCATAACACCAGAGGCAGCTCCACTAATCATCATCAGCGTAGATTTAACACTAAACAAGGCGCTAACTCGTTCTCCTGCTATACCATCAACATGTGGAACGCCCTTCCACAAGCCCTAAAGGAGAGCAAATCCCTAGCCTCCTTCAAAATAGGTATGAAAAGTCACCTTCAGACAGCAGCTACCCGTGACTTGTAAATAGACTAAGCCCCCATGCTCCCCCCCCTTTTTCTTTGTATTCTGCCTTTTGTATTTGATGTTATGCTTTTGAAACTGATATTATCCTAGATAAAGTACTATGTTCTATCCGTCTGTCTTTCAATGTCATATGAGATACTTAAAGTGTGGTTCCTGTGGAAATAAGCCTCGGCTTTCTAGGATCTCCTTTTAGTTGACCTTGTACCAGTGATTTGTACTGTCATGAAACTGTACTTTTTTCTATTGCAAACTTCTAATAAATTCTTCAATCAATCAATCAAATCTATGTCGGGTGGAAACCTTATAATTTTCTTTTCAGGATTCAAAGCAAAATAGTAGCCGATATGCGACAAACGCTGTGCTTCAAGCTTGTAGATCTGCTACGTTTGATGTGTGTGTGACGCTGTAGTTACTATATGATCAAATAGGATAATTAATTTACACAAAAACAAATATTTAAAAATGGATATAAGGGGTTTCTGCCTGACAACAACTAAACTGCTCAAAGAAATGAAGGGAACAAAATGTTCCCTTAATTATTTGAGCTTTCTTTCAGCAATACTACAGTATACTAGTCAATAGTCAAATAAACTCAAATAAATGAAGGGAACATTTTGTCCCCTTCATTGCTTTGAGCAGTATATATACAGAATTACAGATCCATTTCGAAACATTAGAATATTCTGTAAAAGTACATTTTCTTGAAACTTTCATATATATTTTTTAAACTTTCATATGTTCTAGATACATTGCACATGCAGTGAATTACAGAATTCCAAACCTTTTTTGTTAACATTTTGAATGTTTATGGCCTACAGCTCATTAATATCAAAAGTCCATATTTCAAAATATTACAACATTACACAAGACCACTCAAAACAAGGATTTATAATAGAGAAATGTCAACCTTCTGAAGTCAGAGTTGCTTGAAGTCCAGTGGGAAGTCTCCCTAGTCAGTTATGATGTGGGGTGCTATGGTATCTGCAATGCTTTTTTTACACAATTTTCTATTTTTTGTAGATGGATCTGTATAGTGTATAGTCACTGTTGTGTGGAAACCTTGTATGTTCAAAACTACCTCTAACTTTTCAGCAAAAAGGGGAAAAAATGGAGATACAAGGTTTCTGGCCGACGGCAACAATAGATATTGTATATTCAAACTGCCACGGCTGAGCCAACACAGACCAGGCTCAACATGTAAACCAATACCTTTGCATTTTTTCTGCTGCCCATGGAATGCTGCATGCGCACGGGCTCGCACAAAGACACACAACAGTGTGTGTGTGTGTGTGTGTGTGTGTGTGTGTGTGTGTGTGTGTGTGTGTGTGTGTGTGTGTGTGTGTGGTGTGTGTGTGTGTGTGTGCGTGTGCGTGTGCGTGTGTGTGCGTGTGCGTGTGTGTGTGTGTGTGTGTGTGTGTGTGTGTGTGTGTGTGTGTGTGTGTGTGTCACAATGAAGACGAACAACAACAAAAAGACCCACACAAACCACAAGCTCTATTGTTGTATTGTTGCTCTGACACGTTGTTCACAATGACTGTGTTCTGCCCGTCAAGACTTATGGATGTTTTTGGTCAAACTAGACCAGTGGTTCTCAACCTGTGGGTTGGGACCCCTAGGGGTGGGTCCCCAATTTATTTTGGGGGGTCCCCAGATGATTAACTTCTCAATCAACAGTAAACAAACCAACATAAAGTTTAAGTGTACAGAGGGTATCTGCACATTTCTAAAGTGACAATGTAAGGAAGGACTTTTTAATACCTCTAAAATGACAAATTAAACGTTGGCCAAGTTGTCAAATATTAGAGGCTGAAATTGTGAAAATAGCAGATCTACATGCTCACAACGCCTTGCATTGCGAGGCGTTGTGAGCATGTATCTGCTATTTTCACAATAGAACCGTGTGTTGTACAAAATGTCAACTCTTAGTGCTCGTCAGGTTGGGGGGGGTCCCCAGTTAAAATATGGTTATTTTGGGGGTCGTGGCCTAAAAAGGTTGAGAACCACTGAACTAGACCAGAGTTTACCAATCTGTGGACCAGGGCCCACTGGGGGGCCGTGGGGCCCCCAAATAATTGGCAAAACACTATGATTTTAATGATAATATGACATTAAAGGACGCCATTTTCTACTTATCTTCATATACTGAAACTGGTCCTCACTAACGCTCATTACATGCACCATATGTTTCTACTCGTCTCTCTCATAGGAGGGCTGTGGACACTTCAGAAACACGCCTACCAGTGACATCATCATTAGGCAGGTTTTCAAACGTTTTAATTAGATTCTGTATTAATACGAGAACAATGGCCTCCATTATAGTAATGCATGCTAACTATTTCCAGGAATAAAAAAGCTTGTAGTTTCTATTAGCTTGGATTCCCCATTGATGATGTCGCTGGTAGGCGGGTCTCTGAAGTGTCCACAGCCCTGCTCTGCAGGGAAACCTCATTCCCAGCCATAAGGGCTCTTCAGATGAGCAGCGGTTGGCGCAGGGGCTCCCGCTAGGATCAGCGGCGGCCGCGCCGCGGTGAGACACAAACACTTGCTCAGCGAGTTGGGTGCCCTCCACAGTCCACTAGGCGCAGTCACCGCCTCCTAGCAATTCATTTTCAATGAGAGGCGGGCAGCGAAGTTTTGGGGCGGCGAGGCGAGTGGGCGCGGTCCAGTGAAATCCACCTCGTTTGTGCATGCGTACGCGGGCGGTGAGAGATGGATTGTGTTCACCTTGTGAAATACCGCGCAGCGTTTACTCACTGAGCGAGTGTGTTTGTGTCTCACTGCGGTGCGGCCACCGCTGATCCTAGCGGCAGCCCCGGCGGCGACCGCGCCTAGTGTGGAGGGCACCTAAACGCTGCAAGGTATTTCACAAAGATGAACACAATACAGCTCTCACGCCCTCGTGCGCATGCACGAACGAGCACACTCGCGGGGATTTCATGGGACTGCGCCCGCTCGCCTCACCACCCCTAAACTTCTCCGTGCGGCAAAAATAGCCGCCCGCCTCCCATTGAAAATAAATTACTAGGAGGCGGTGACCACGTATCGTCTGTAGGGCCCTTAAGGCGTGCGTAGAAAGGTGGGACTTCCGCCGTGTGATCTTCCCCGGAAATTGTCTTTTTTTCACAGTGCGTATTCCCAGCTGAAACATTTTTTCTGTTCCTTCGGTTGCGCTCGCAATAAACAACATACAAACAAAACATGGATTCTGACAAGGTTACACTCACTACACCTATTAAAGAGCGAGTTAACTCATTGTGTGCCAGGCCCGATAATCCCGAGATTATTTCAATGTCTTTCCCTGACAGGCCCGATAATCCCGAGATTTTTTTTTTTTTGATTTTTTTTTTTTTTCAAAAACATTTTTTTTCAAAAAAATGTTTTGACCCCAAAAGATGTAGTAGGCATGATAGCAATCGCGAAATTGCATGTTTAACCCCCATAGCAACCCCATCTTTCAAACATGGCAGCCATCTTTGTTTACATTTTAGGAAAACATAATGGCTGCTATCTCATGAATGCCTGAACGGATTTCCATTCGGATTTTTTTGTTTGAAAGCTGTGAGCAATGTGGACACACGTGGTGCATTATCTAGGCATGGGTGTGCATGATCCATGCACTATGAATTACATGGAAGTCTATGGAGACTGGAGGCATATGAGAGTACGAAGGTATTGTTAAATGGCAGGGAATGTGTTTGAGCTACAGTGTATTTGTGTTTGTTTCACTGGGGGATGTAAGCAGACCTGCACCGCGTGACGTGACTTCCCACTTCTGCCAAATTGGAGCACTTCTGTTAAGACAACACACATGCAGCGCAGGTCTTGCCCAGCATGTCTGCGGGGCAACTAGACACACATTGTGCCATATCATAATGCTTTAGAGAGGAACAATTATATGACGATAACAACCTTTTTGTGCGTTTTTTCAAGTGGGGCTTGATCCAGAAAAGGCTGAGTGACTGAAGTAGACGATACAATAGGTAGGTATAGTCATGATGTGATGAGATTTTGTTCACTCAATGAGCTCGCTGAGTGAGGACCAGGGCAGGAATTTCATGAAGGCCATGGCCGCCGTTGCCCCTCAGTTTGGCCTTGTGCCCCTCAAACCAATGGCATGACCTGAGGCCACAGTGGCCTTAATGCCCCAGCTGACTGTACCACTTTCTCCTCTGTCTCTTTCTGGTCAATATGTAGACAGTAGACACCGGTGTCTTTTTCTTGTCATGTAATCCCCCGAGTCCCCATCTTTAAACCAATCCAGTGACTTTGATTGGTGCAGGGCCATCATTTATCTATTTCACTGCAGATTAGGTTCTCATTCCTAACCCTTAAAGATTCAACAAATTCTTTCAATGGACTAAAATCTGTTTTATTTTATGGTCTTCCTGCCCTGGCATTTGGCCTTTGTGCTCTAAAAAATGGACAACACCAAAGGCCAAGTGGCCTTGCCCCTAAAATGACGGAATTCCAGGCCTGGTGAGGACAGTATACTGTTTATTTCAGCTGTGGACCACTACCATAATTCCAAGAATCACCTCACCTCCCTCTACAACAATATACTGTATGCATTTAGTATACAAGAAGGCATAACACAGTCATCTCGTTTTATTCATGTTTTTTGTATTGAACATCAAGGATGTTAAAACTGGATTTATGATTTGTTGTGCACTGAAAATAGCTGACCTACAGGCATGAATGTTGCAAGCTTGTAGATATGCTATTTTCAGCGAGCGCACGACACCACATGCAACAAACAAAATATATGAAGCCTTCTTTTTTAAAGGTTATTGTTGGGGCTTTTCTGCCTTTATTGATAGTTTCCGACCAAGTTGGACAGGTAAGAGGGTAAGATAGACTGGGAGAGACACGCAGCAAAGGTCATCTGGAACGGGACTCGAACCTGTGACCTGCTGTCAGGCTATCAGAGCCTAGAGGCCCGACCTCTAGGCCAGGGGTCCCCAAACTTTTTTGTCTCAGGGCACCCCATAAATGTGTGCTTTAATCCGAGGCATCCCTACATTATAATTTTCACTCCCAGCACCTTATATTTATAGCATATCGTCGTTGTCGGGTGGAAA
>NC_137812.1:71030010-71057510 GCF_963921795.1 Nannobrachium achirus
CATTGAAATGTCCACAGAGTCTGTCAAGAGACTCATGTAAGTTCTGGATAAGTTGTCACTCAGGCACACTTCCCAGAGATTTTACAACCACAGTACGTATCTCTGTGAGAGTGTATTTTCCACACTGGCATAAAGCCTACCTGAAGAAAAAGTACAGGGCTGGGTTGGGGCCAGAAAATGAGATGAGACTCTGATTTGGCTCAAAATATCTTCTGCAGAGTACTGTGTTCTGTCTGTCATTCAATGTTATATGAGTTAAAAAAAAGGACCTCAACTGAAACAAACTTGTTGTATCCTTTAGTTGACTTTGCACCAGTGAATTGTACTGTCAAGAACAAGCCTAACATCTTATAGTCCACCCGACACAACAGTGTCATCCTCAGGTTGATTCTTATTAAATAATCAGAGTGTTGGTCCCAGCTGGTTCACAATCAGTTTGAAAACCTCTGTTCTACAATGGCCTACACAGGGGCAAGACCACCAGGTTCATGGACAGCTTTCTCCCGCCTACCTACTAGACTGAACTCGTTTCTTACAGAGGATCGCCCCAATGGTCAATTTCAACACACTAAAGACCATAGCTGGTGCAATAATCCAGCCCCTCTTTGACTACGGAGTCCACGTATGGTATCGTGACGCCCCACAAGCCCTGAAAACTAAACTCCAAACAGCCCAAAATAAACTAATTAGGGTCCTGCTTAACCTTCCCTATCAGACTCACCTCACCGCTACTCACCAGTTAAGAGTGGGGTGGCTCAGAGTAGATGACAGAGTACAGCAACTTGCAATGGGCCTGATGTACAAGATACACTACTACACCACTATGATACCCAAGTACCTGTCAAAATACTTTATAAACATTAAGGATGTCCATAATTACAACACCAGAGGCAGCGCCACAGATCACTTTCAACCCAGAGTCAAAACAAACAAAGGGTCAAACTCTTTTTCTGCTATACCACCAAAATGTGGAAAACCTTACCGAAGGCCATAAAGGAGTGTGGATCATTAGCATCCTTTAAAATTGCCCTGAAAAACCACTTAAAGGCAGCAGCCGTTCGCAACTGGTAAATAAACTAACCTAGCCCAACCCTACCCTCCCCTGCCCCTTCTTTGTATATACTTACTGTTTGTTTAGACTCTTTTTTTTGTTCTCTCATTTTTTTTCTTTACATATCTACTGCATAGTACTGTGTTCTATTTGTCTGTCATTCAATGTTATATGAGATACTTTAATGGTTTCCTGTGGAAATAAGCTTAGTCTTTTCATGGATCTCCTTTTAGTAGACCTTGTACCAGTGAACTGTACCGTCATGAAACTGTACCTTTTCCTATGCAAACTTCTGATAAAGTCTTCAATCAATCAATCAATGAACAAGGCCTGATCAGGGCCTGACACCAGACTGGTCTCTTACTTGAAACTGTCTGTTTTTCCTCCTCATGTGGATATCATCTCTGTCGGATGGAAACCTCCACTGTTACTTTTGATGCTTTTTTTTTGTGTGATGCTGTAGGATGATCAGCTGCCTGTGGACCAGAACTGTAGCCTGGTTCCAGACCTGAATCGCTAGCCACACCCCTTTAAATTTTGGTTTTTCTAAATGTCAATTCAGGCTGAGTGTCAGGCTACCAGAACTGCCCTGCCAACGATAAATATATGGCCTGACAAATTATTTGTGTAAATCATTTAGAATAGCTGACTGACAGTCCAGGGAGGAGATGGACAGCAATGTCGTTGAATTGATAACCGGGTAGGATGAACAAAATAGTTCCATTTCCATTCTTTGACCGTGATGTTTTCACTGTCAACTTTGAGACTTTTGATGAAAAACTTCTCAAACCAAAACTGTGTTTCACATGCCTAAAATGATACATTGTTTCTCTCCATTCCAAGAGACCCTGTGCCATGAAAGAACTCTTGTTAGAAAAGGAGTATCTGCCTTCGGATAAGATATTATTTTAGAAAAAAAAAATAATAATAATTAAAGTGCCACATGCAAGGATGAGGCCTGGACAAAAACGATTACATTATCATTGCTGTGTGCACATGTAATATTTGATTCCACATCATTTTCTGTCAATTGTTATACCACACACGTTATCTTTTATAACAAAATACGGTAGTGTTTTTTGGTCATTTGTTGCCAGTTCCAGGCCCTAAATTAAATTAGCCATTGATTGTACCATCTAATGTCTGTGTATGTTTGGCCCGAGGCCAAACATACTTGCTGACTAGGGGTGTAACGATATAGTAACTGTATTGAAATATCGTTTTTAACTTAAAAAATCGAAGTAGATTGAAATGAAAACAGCTAAAATCTAATTGAATCGTATTATTTTGTATCGTATCGAATCGGCAGTGCAAATAATCGATTGTATCGATACTACCTACTTGTGCATTGTATTTAGCATTTTTAAGAAAGAAAAATAAAAGGAGGGGTTTAATTACGTTTCCTCTCCATATAGCTACACTGGTCTATCGATAAATGTGTGTAATCTCTGGGTTCATGTCAAGGTGCAGGTTTGTCAATATACAATGTCCATGTATTTGGCAGATAGTCACTGTGTTTACTTATTTATATCCATAATGTTTCCCTTAAAAACCTGCACTATCCACACCTTTCACACAGATTTAATTTCTTTGCTAAATAGTTACTATATCGATTTTAAATAATTAAATAGAATCGTATCGTATCGCCATGAATGAACCAATATCGTCCATGTATCGTATCGTTAACTATGTACCGTGAATGATATGTATCGAATCACTATTACAATGTAACGTTACACCCCTATTGCTGACCCCTGAAGTAGGGCATTAAATTACAAAAAAGAAAACACAAAAGGGTAGAATTTGGAGATAAGAGGTTTCTGCCTGACAGCAACACTCACTGTGCAGACTTTATTTGACCTGAGGACCTGCTCTGCCATGTGGAGTTTAGTTTTTACTGTGATGTTTCTGCCCTACACTACAGTATATGTGTTTTTGTTTCTTGCACCTTATGTCTTATCATTCACACACCTGGCTGCTGCTACAATATGTGTTACTAGACTTACTACCAATGTGTTAATACTTTCACACCTTATGCCTAATAATGTATCTGCAGGGCTTGTGCTTTGTGTAGCCTACTCTAGCCTATACATGTAGATATCTAGGTCTTTATGTTGACATGCTCATTTAATGTTAGATGTTTGAATTTCTCTCATTTATCTGCCCCTAGGGTTGGGTATCGTCGGCGATACTTTTAATAGTATCGATTCACTGACACGATACTATCGAGTATCGGTTCACGTAAAAACGAACAATACCTTGTTTCGATAGGCTCTACTTTTAAATGCACCCCTTGCCGGTCGCATCTGTAACAGTTGGGCTACTGAAAGTTTAATGACTGCTTTAGTAGGCTACACTCGTTACTGTGAAAATAGCCGAGAATAGCCTATAATGTTTATTATTATGATAATGATCCAACGTCTATAAAATAGCCCATAGAAAAAGGCAAATAATAATTATAATAATAATAATAAATAAAAAGTATCGAAAATGGTATCGAAAAAGTTATCGTATCGATTCCCAGGTATCGAAAAAGGTATCGTATCAATTAAAAGGTCAACGATACCCATCCCTATCTGCACCTGTAAATCAAACAAAACGGTGATGTGACAACAAAGTTGAATCTTGATTCTTGACACTCGTCCATTTACATGTTTTCCCTTTCATTTAAAATGTGTTGTTTGGCATTCCAGGAGTTGGGGGCTTTTTAAAAAAAAGTATGCACGCTCGCCTGGGGATATTGATTGATTGATTACTTTATTAACAGTTTGCAAAATACAAGAACAAGACAGTAAAACATCTCAGAATACTAAAATAATATGTGTACCCAACCCATGTCTTAAAAACAAAATCAACCCAGTAGCCAGTAGGTGGCTCCATGCACTCGTCTAGTCTGTTTGAGGTCTGACGTTGAGAGAAAAGAAGAAGTGATTTTTTTAGGGGAGGGAGGGAGAGAGAGAGAGAGAGAGAGAGAGAGAGAGAGAGAGAGAGAGAGAGAGAGAGAGAGAGAGAGAGCGAAGGAGGGAGAGGGAGAGACAGAGACACTCACAACATTCAGAGAGAGAGAGAGAGAGAGAGAGAGAGAGAGAGAGAGAGAGAGAGAGAGAGAGAGAGAGAGAGAGAGAGCGAAGGAGGGAGAGGGAGAGACACTCACAACATTCAGAGAGAGAGAGAGAGAGAGAGTGTGGGAGGGAGAGAGAGAGTGTGGGAGGGAGAGAGAGAGTGTGGGAGGAAGAGAGAGAGAGAGAGAGAGAGAGAGAGAGAGAGAGAGAGAGAGAGAGAGAGAGAGGGAGAGAGACAGTAGCCCAGGCAGGCTGCACACAGACAGACATCCAGACAGGCAGCCTAGAGCCTAGTAGACAGAAAGATTAGAAAGGGCTCCGCTCTGGAGGAAGCAGCAGCCGTCTTTGCTCGCCTTGGATCCCGGATCCGTGTACGGGCAGCCACATAGAGGCAGCCCAGCTATAGCAGCAGCATGGCGGGGGGAGCAGGGGGAGGACAGGACTTCCATGCGGGCCTGGAGGGCTCCTCCAACAGGAGGATGAAGACATGGATCAACGTCCTGCTGGGGCTGTTCCAGCTGCTGCTGCCCTGCCAGCTGCAGCACGGCACGGCCCAGCTGCAAGGTATACTGCTGTTATAGAGCCTACTGGAGGCTCTGTGTGTGTGTGTATGCAGCCTGCTGTAGGCTGATCTGTGTGTGTGTGTGTGTGTGTGTGTGTGTGTGTGTGTGTGTGTGTGTGTGTGTGTGTGTGTGTGTGTGTGTGTGTGTGTGTATGCAGCCTACTGTAGGCTGATCTGAGTATGTATGCATGCAAAGACAAAGTACATGTACTAGTCTACTGCATGTAGGCTGATCTGTGTGTGTTTTCTGCTGTGTGGTACATGTAGCCTGCCCTGTTTTAGCCTGATCTGTGTATGGTACACTATATAGCCTACTGTAGGCTTGTTTGTGTATGCTGCTTGCTGCATGGTGCATGGTGTGTGTGTGTGTGTGTGTGTGTGTGTGTGTGTGTGTGTGTGTGTGTGTGTGTGTGTGTGTGTGTGTGTGTGTGTGTGTGTATTTGATTGATTGATTGATTGATTGATTGATTGATTGATTGATTGATTGATTGATTGATTGATGAATGTATTAGAAGATTGCAATAAGAAAAAGTAGGCTACAGTTTCATGACAGTACAAATCACTGGTACAAGGTGAACTAAAAGGAGATCCTAGTAAGCTGTGGTGCTTGGATTTTTATTTATTTATTATGAGGACCATAACATGTCCTTATAAGTCGATAGTAGGGTTTCTTTCTTGAGAAACACATATTGTTCTTGCTCACAAACAAGAGGATGAATTTGTGCATTAGAATGCACAGGGGTCTATACTTCGTTACTTAGTACGGCGATATGGGTCGCTTATTATTATATTGCCCCCCCCAAAAAAGAACAGATCTGCAAGCTCTCAAGGCGTCTATCAAAGCTATCAGCAGACGCGTTGATAGCTGGTAGATCTGTTCTTTGTTGGGGGGGACCAGGACCATGCAGTGGCACGCTTAATTTTTGCTGGAAAATTACGCAATGTATTGTTGAAAAAGACGTTTTATTTTTTACTTTGCTAAAATTAGTCTTTTTGAAAAAGAGTAATTTTTTGGTAAAAAAAACAAAAAAAATGTTGTCGCGAGCGGCAGCAGGCATGGATGCGTGACGCTCGCGCCGAAGACTTTTTAAAAAATGAGCCTTTAAATGAAATAAAAAGCTTCAGGAAGAGAAGAAACACGACATTGTTCACTAATATTACATAATAAATACATAAATACATGTACAGTTTGTGTGTGTACAGCACAGGAAAGACACGGGAACAAAAGAGCTGCAGTTGTTGTCAGTTGGCAGTTGCTATAGCTTAGAGCTGGACAACACAAACAACATGCAGTACATAATGAATGCATGAGCCATAACTGCCCTTATATGGGCTGTTGTGTGTTGGAACACTGCATTAATCACAGAAATTCATTTATGAAATATTATAATATGTTTTTTATCTCTCCATGCTGGGAAGAGGTGAATAGGCTACACAAACAGGCTGTCAGCTAGCTAGCTGTTTAGCTACAGTAGAATAGCTTCCTTATAGCAGTGTTTTTCTCAAACTTTTACCATTTTAAGATCTCCTCTTAACTCTGACAGTGTACAAATGGAACCAAATGGACCCTGAAGGTTCCATTTGTTACACTGTCAGAGTTACAGACCTCTGGGTCAATTTGGACCCCTCTAAAAAGGAGCCCTTTGAGAACCACTGCCTTATGGGTTCAGTCCAAAAACATGAGCAGCTCCTGATAAAAGCTGATGAAATGTGATCAAAACAAGGTGTCCCACTAGTCAGATGAGCAAGGGATTAACGTTAATTACACACGGTTAGCTAGACTCACTGTCTTTTGTCTTTTATGAGAGCCCTAAAGTTGTCCTGCCACCATGCCTACTCGTATCAATCATAAACTCACACCTACACAATGTATTCTATTACTTCTTGACTTAAGTAGTAGCAATAATAATCTGCCAATGTGGTAAGTAAATTAATGTCCTGTGTACAAATTGTCAACTTGAGTGAAAGTATAAAAGTATTGGGCAATGTGGACGAAGTGAACAAAATAAAAGTAGTCTAGTCAGTTTTCTTTTTCTACATTTTGTCAGGCGCTTTTTTTTAAAAATAGCAAACCTACCAGCTCACAACAACGTACCACGATGCGATGCAGTGTGAGCTTATAAATCTGCTAATTTCCGAATAAGCAAAGTTAAAACAGGGCTTACATCATGTAATACTTAGTTACAGGTCAATGTTCTGTATGTTTTGTAATAACCTGCAAAGTAACCAGCAACTAAAGCTGTCAAAATAATTGCAGAAGAGTAGAAAGTAACACTATAATTGCCTCTGAGGTGAAGTGTAGTAGAAATGTACAAAGCATTATGGAACGTAAATATCGAAAGTAAAAGTAAAACAGTACAGTACTTGCGTAAATTAAGGTACTTAGTTTGTCTTCCACCACTGTACTGTATCTTAATGACAGTATGTCACACATGCATATTAACTAAGTGGTGGTGTAGGCCTTATATTGCTTCAGCGAGCCGGTGTGTGTTGCTCAAAGTGTTCTTTCTCAATACAACACAGTGAACACACCACCACCACCACCCAATGTCATGTTCCTTCTTGTTTTCTCTCTCCCCTCCTGTAGTTCTGAGTCATATATCCAGTGGTGTAGTGGAGGTATGGCAGCCAGAGGACACAGACACCTTAGTCCCAGTACAGGTAAGACTTTATGATAATAACTCCTCTAAAAAACAGGGGTCTTCAACAGGGGGTCCGCAGAGTTACTACAGGGGGTCCTCCAAATCTTCCAATCCTTTTTATATTGTTAACAACTTGAACCCTAGTGTCCATTTTCTGAGAACTGTAGCCAAAAATAGCAGATCTACAAGCTCACAACGCCTCGCGCTGCGAGGCGTTGTGAGCTTGTAGATCGGCTATTTTTGGCAAAGAGGTTTGGTGTTGAGGGGATAAAGAGCAAACAAAGTACAGAGTAAAACGTCAGGTTTATTAGGTAATGACGACGCAATTGGTTAAATATCTGAAAACACAAATTGAAATAAACGATGATTGTGCTGTCAAACGATGAAACTATATGGAATCTATGAAAAGGTTGTGGGGATCCCTGCTTCATCTCACTCTCAACTAAGGGGTCCTTGGCCTGAAAACGTTGAAGACCCCTGCTCTAAAACATGGCTGTGATGTGAAAGATGATCCATTCAATAATTTGTGTACAGTACATCCATCCTCCTCAACACTGCATAAGCTAGACAGAGCAACATTGTCATGTCAAGGACCACCACAACTGATATGCACGGTACTAGGGCCCCCCATCTGAAAATATTTAAACAATGTTATGTATCCCACATTTTTGAAACCCATTTTTCACCCAGTGCCAATTGCTAAGTGTAATCCTGGGCGCTACACTCCCTCTGCCAACCTGGGGAGAGCAACGGACTGACCTCATGCTTCCCTCTATGCATGAGGAGTCCAAGCTGCTTCTTTGTAAAATAAGTGGCTGAAAAGATGTTATGCCAAGGATGGACTCCCCCTCTACAAGCTCACAAAGTGTCTCATTGCTGTGTGCTTTGAGCTTGTAGATTGGTTATTCTCAAATAGCCTAATAATCATAACATAGTGAGTTGGAGCACTGGTTCTCAAAGTTGGGTCAGTGCAGTGGGACGGGGGCTTTCCAGGGGGTCCCCCCTGCAAAAAAATAAGGAACAGTTTAACCACTGAAAGCCACCATTTTATTTTTTCGGCTATTCGAAAATAGCCTATCCGAAACAAGCTCCACAGCAAGCTTGTGTGTTTTCGACAAAACATGTTGACAAATCTTCTCTTACGGGGAGAGTCCCTGCCACCAAAAAAAAGGGGGTCCACCGCCAAACACACATCATTTTTTGAGGGGGTCCTCCTTGTCGTGAACATGTTTGAGAAGGGCTGCTCTCAGAGCAAAGGCCAGCTAGGCAGCAGCAGCAGCAGCAGCAGCAGCAGCAACACAGCAGCATGCTGCCTGGCTGTCTGTCTCTCTCCATGCTCCATGCTGCAACCCTCCATTGTTCAGGGTTTTTTGGCTCCACATTGCAGCCTATTGTGCGGCGCACATGGCTCCTTCACTGCACACTGGAGGGACGGAGAGAGAGAGAGGGAGGGAGAGACTTTGTATTGCCTCCACCATGTGCTCCTTCCTTGCGTTTTAGGCCTAGAATTATGCTTTAGCTATAGAAAAATAGCAGATATACAAGCTCACAGCGCGGCACCGAGTGCAGCGCTGCGAGCTTGTAGATCTGCTATTTTTGAAAAAGTCGTGAAAATGTGTGCAAATCTTTGAATATATGTATTTTCAAAGCGAATGTTTGTAACTCAAGTTTTGTTTCTGGGGGGTGGTCCCTGGAACTAGATATTTTGAGATGGGGGTCCGTGGCCAAATAAATATCATTTTGGGGGTCCTTCACATGAAAATGTTTGAGAACCCCTGACATAGTAGTCTCTCAAGAACAGACTAACTGAGCTCCAGTTAAGTGAAAAGGATCTTTTCTTTGACGATGGCTGGCCAGATTGCTGACAATAGAAACATAGGTTTTTCAAAAAACCTTAGAAGGATTCAAAAGACACTTATAGAATCGGGTCAAAATACTAATGTTCACGATTTTTCAAAAATAGCAGATCTACAAGCTCGCAGCGCTGTGAGCTTGTATATCGGCTATTTTTCAATGGTTAAAGCACAAAATAATGATACACAATAATGTGTACCCATTCTGAATGGGTTTAAAAGATGGCAGGCAGGCTGGTTAATAATGGTTTTATGGTGAAGGATTAGTCGCGAGCCACACAATGCCTACTGTATGGTTACACTTATAATCCTATAGCCAAGCGTAAAGGACTTTGCCAGCAGTTTGAATAGTAGGCTGTGTGCGTGTGCGTGTGCGTGTGCGTGTGCGTGTGTGTGTGTGTGTGTGTGTGTGTGTGTGTGTGTGTGTGTGTGTGTGTGTGTGTGTGTGTGTGTGTGTGTGTGTGTGTGTGTTGCGCATGATGAGGATGTTTTGTCCTTCTTGCACATGGCATGCAGCTGTCTCTCTCTTTCTGAGTGGTTTGAGGAAGCATTGTCGTCTCTGGTCGGGTGGAAACCTCGTATGTCCAGAACTGTGAAACGTTTGGGATTCAAAACATAGCAAAAGTGGCAGATCTACAAGCTCGAAACGCGACGCGAATCGACACGCTGCGAGCTTGTAGATCTGCTACTTTTGATGCTTTTGTGTGAAGCTGTAGTGTGATCAAGTAGGCCGTTGACATTTAAAAAAGTTTAAATATGGAGATAAGAGGTTTCTGCCCGACAACAACGATATGGAAGTCGCACTGCGTATCGTCGCCGACGGGTGGAAACCTAGTCTGTACGTCCAAAGCTGTTGCGTTTCAGGAAATATGGGGAAAACAAACTATGTTCCAACCCAGGGGTGGGCAACTTTGATGATGGAGAGGGCCACTATATTTCTACACTCGCTCCAGAGGGCCACTATATTTCTACACTCACTCCAGAGGGCCACTATATTTCTACAGTCACTCCAGAGGGCCACTATATTTCTACACTCACTCCAGAGGGCCACTATATTTCTACACTCGCTCCAGAGGGCCACTATATTTCTACAGTCACTCCAGAGGGCCACTATATTTCTACAGTCACTCCAGAGGGCCACTATATTTCTACAGTCACTCCAGAGGGCCACTATATTTCTACACTCGCTCCAGAGGGCCACTATATTTCTACAGTCACTCCAGAGGGCCACTATATTTCTACACTCACTCCAGAGGGCCACTATATTTCTACAGTCACTCCAGAGGGCCACTATATTTCTACAGTCACTCCAGAGGGCCACTATATTTCTACACTCACTCCAGAGGGCCACTATATTTCTACAGTCACTCCAGAGGGCCACTATATTTCTACACACTCACTCCAGAGGGCCACTATATTTCTACACTCACTCCAGAGGGCCACTATATTTCTACACTCGCTCCAGAGGGCCACTATATTTCTACACTCACTCCAGAGGGCCACTATATTTCTACACTCACTCCAGAGGGCCACTATATTTCTACACTCACTCCAGAGGGCCACTATATTTCTACACTCACTCCAGAGGGCCACTATATTACTACACTCACTCCAGAGGGCCACTATATTTCTACACTCGCTCCAGAGGGCCACTATATTTCTACACTCGCTCCAGAGGGCCACTATATTTCTACACTCACTCCAGAGGGCCACTATATTTCTACAGTCACTCCAGAGGGCCACTATATTTCTACACTCGCTCCAGAGGGCCACTATATTTCTACACTCACTCCAGAGGGCCACTATATTTCTACACTCACTCCAGAGGGCCACTATATTTCTACACTCACTCCAGAGGGCCACTATATTTCTACACTCACTCCAGAGGGCCACTATATTTCTACACTCGCTCCAGAGGGCCACTATATTTCTACACTCGCTCCAGAGGGCCACTATATTTCTACACTCGCTCCAGAGGGCCACTATATTTCTACACTCACTCCAGAGGGCCACTATATTTCTACACTCGCTCCAGAGGGCCACTATATTTCTACAGTCACTCCAGAGGGCCACTATATTTCTACACTCGCTCCAGAGGGCCACTATATTTCTACACTCACTCCAGAGGCCCACAATGCATATGGCAGAAACCTCTCATCTCTGCATAAATGTTTGCCCCACTTTTTCATTCTATGTCACACAAAAGTAGCAAAAATCTACGATCTACAAGCTCAAAACGCATCACTCTCGATGTGTTTTGAGCTTGTAGATCTGCTATTTGTGAATTGATATCCTGTATAATTTTGAAATGGAATCCTGGAAAATTTGACATAAAAAAGACAATAACATTTTAATACTAGTCATTAAGCAACTAATAGAGACTGAATTAATTAAAGAGGGTTGTGTTTGCATGTTTAGAATTGTAACAGCTGAAATAATATATCAGTATATCAGTATCAGTATTACAATATTAACAGCCGATCTCCGTGTTATCCTCCCTTGGTATGGGTCTGTTTTCACCCCTGTCATGCCTTGGCCAAGGCTCAGTAGTCGGACTACCAACTACCAGGAGCTGGTAGATCCGTTATCGCCCATAGACTTGTCATTGCAATGCGCATGCGCCAATGCACGTTCACAGGAACAGTATACTGGTCGCTCCGTCAGTGAGAATCGAACCCCGGCCGTCGGATTACTAGTCCCCGACGCTACCGACTGAGCTAACCAAGGCAGCTGGCGAACTTTTGTTTTTTGCTTGGTTTTACACATGACTCGGTAACGGGAGCAGTCCCCTGGTCAAAATTTACTATTCTGTCCATAACGGCACATAATTCGGTAACGCCGCTGAGTCGGCTCATGCGCCGTTCGCACCGTTCGCCGCGGCGACTCGGTCGCTACCGCTCCCTCGGCGGCGGCTCTCGGGGCTCATCGGCGCCTGAGACGGCGCGGCTCCGTCGTTTATAGTGGCGTGAACGGTAGCGTCGGGTGGCTGGTAACCACCTCATAGCGGTATCGAATCCCGCTTCGGGAACAATTTTTTTTTTCTTTCTCAAGGCTGATATTAAGGTTGATATTGGGACTACCCAGCTACTGGTAGTTGGTAGTCTGACTACTGAGCCTTGGCTAAGGTATGACAATTTTGATAACAGTCCCATCCATAGGATATGATAACACGTGTATCAGGTGATATTAACCTGAGAGCCGCATTAAGTGAAGGTGAGGATCCAATGTATCTATTATTCACTCACAAGCTCCTGTTAATACTTTGCATTGGTTAAATGTTTATAAAACCCATAGACAGATTGAACTACTATCAACCTGGCATCCCTATTTTGGGCATGTCTCAACAGCAATGATATGATATCACATTGCACATGAAGTCGGGAGCTTTGTTTGCTACTTTCTTTCTTTCTTTCTTTGCATGCTTCTAGTGTTTGTTCCTCCCTGCAGCAGCAGTGTAGTGTTAGTGTAGTGTCGGTTTGGTTTGCCAGCGGCAGACAGGGGCGTCACAAGGGGGGGGGGGGCCCTAGAGTTACAGGGGCGTCACAAGGGGGGGGGGGGGGGGGGGGCCCTAGAGTTACTAGGGCCCAAGGTGGAGGGGCCCTGGTAACTTTAGCTATTGAAAAATAGCAGATATACAAGCTCACATCGCGGAACCGAGTGCCGCGCTGTGAGCTTGTAGATCTGCTATTTTTGAAAAGTCGTGAAAATGTGTGAAAGTCTTTGAATATTATGTATTTTTAAGCGAACATTTGTAACTAAAACTTTGCTTCTGGGAGGTTCCCTGGAACTAAATATTTTGAGATGGAGGTCCGTGGCCAAATACATATCATCTTGGGGGTCCTTGACAACATGAAAAAGTTTGAGCACCGCTGACATGGAAACATAGGTTTCTCGCACACATTTGCACGATTTAAAAAAAAAAAATAGCAGATCTACAAGCTCGCAGCGCGGCACTCGGTGCCGCGCTGTGAGCTTGTATATCTGCTATTTTTCAATAGTTAACATTCATGGGGGGCCCGCAGTGAATCCTTGTACCCAGGGCCCAGAATTTGGTGTGACGCCCCTGGCGGCAGGCGGAGGCCTTGACACGGTGACAGTCGTCGGGTGGGTCCGTGTGTCTGTCTGTCTGTCTGTCTGTCTGTCTGTCTGTCTGTCTGTCTGTCTGTCTGTCTGCTCTGTAAACGGTTTCCTGGGAGGGTTATGTAATGGCCCAGCGCTGCGCTGCGCTCCGCTCGGTCACAGTGCGGTCGCTGAGTGTTTGCTGATAAACTTGTCATGAAGTCACCAGCTGACTGTAGTGGACTGGCCTTCCTGGAGGGGTGTGGCTGGCAGGCAGGCAGACAGACAAGCAGGCAGTCAGACAGACAGACAGGCAGGCAGACAGGCAGGCAGGCAGGCAGGCAGACAGACAGACAGACAGGCAGACAGACAGGCAGACAGGCAGACAGACAGACAGGCAGACAGGCAGACAGACAGACAGACAGACAGACAGGCAGGCAGACAGACAGACAGGCAGGCAGACAGACAGACAGGCAGACAGACAGTCAGGCAGGCAGACAGACAGACAGACAGACAGACAGACAGACAGACAGACAGACAGACAGACAGGCAGACAGACAGACAGACAGGCAGACAGACAGACAGACAGGCAGGCAGACAGGCAGGCAGACAGGCAGGCAGGCAGGCAGTCAGACAGACAGGCAGGCAGGCAGACAGACAGGCAGGCAGGCAGGCAGGCAGGCAGGCAGGCAGACAGGCAGGCAGGCAGGCAGGCAGGCAGGCAGGCAGGCAGGCAGGCAGGCAGACAGGCAGGCAGGCAGGCAGGCCGTCAGACAGGAAGGCAGGCAGGCTTCTGCAAAACATGTGAAACCGCCGTGATGAAACACTTTCACCCTGGCGTCTACTGTATATTTTGGGCATGGGGGCATAATGTGGGGAACACCTTCAAACTTTTTCAGTTGTTGCACGTTGCACTTGCACCTACACTATATGCAGCTGTATGAAAAAGTCAGGCACACCAGTGCAGCCAACTAAAAAGTTCATCAGGAGCCCTGAGTTAGCTTTTCTGTGGATCTGGAACTAGATTAGTTTGGTTCCAATGCGTCATGTGACCAGACTGTGACATCAGTCATTTATAACCTCATCAGCAGCAGTGGCTCAGGGGTAGAGTTGCCGTCCTAGAAAACAGGAGGGTTCCCGAAGGGTTCCCAGTTCGATCCCCTGGCTCCCCCAGAGTTAAGCTGGTTGCACAGTGCACTGTGTTTACCTGAAAAAAAAAATGCTTTCGAGGCCAAGAAGAGAGAGAGGAGAGAGAGAGAGAGAGCAAAGGACCCAGTGGCGACACTTGCAAAAATCGGAAAAAATCAACCCTGGTCCGAAAATAAATACGAAACGGGCGGCAGTGTGCAAAGTCTGCAAACGTGATTGACATAAAGTGAGGTTGATTTTTTTATTTACGCGCTCCGAAATTCACCCCGATATTCGGCCTGAAAAACGCAGCAGTGTGCAAAGACCTTTAGTGTCGAAAAGACTCTCAATATTTTATAAAGAATAAATCATATGTGGAAAAACTAGTGTAGATACTATAAGTTTGCCTAGCGGCAGTCATTTTGCTGCACCAAGCGGTTTGCCACGGTGTAAAGAAACAGGTTTAAAGTAAACTAGCTATTAGGCCTTATTATTTCGGGTCGAGTAGGTTTTCCATAATGTTACATAATGTTTACCATACATCATACAGTGTCTCCAAACCTGTCTAACCTCTAGGAATTATGTTATGACGCTGTGCGTGTAATTATTACTGTATGTACGCACTGCATGTATCCAGGGCAAAGGGCAACCGCTGGCAGAGTGGATGGACAGCTATGATAAATGGAATAGAAATATGTGGAGGAGTAAACTAAAGATCACAATAAGAAGAATCAGCTGATTCTTCTAGCCAGATGTTTGAGTTGATTACCTCCACTCAGCAAATAGTAATACTGTACGTATCACACGTGCACACACTCATGCACGCACACCATGGACACATGCACACACTCATGCACGAACACACATGCACACGTACTGTATTCATGCACTTATACGGTACATGCACGCACAAAGCTCACACTACATGTGTGCAGTGCATGCATGCACACATGGTACATGCACGCACAAAAGCACACACACACTACATGCGTGCACGCGTACAGTATGGTACATTCACGCACAAAGCACGCATGCGACATGTTTGCAGTGCACACATAAGGTATATGCACGCACACTTACTTAATTACTTACTTACTACTTACTTACGCACACACACGCATGCACGCGCACACACACACACACACACACACACACACACACACACACACACACACACACACACACACACCTTGCAGAGTGAGTGACAGGGTAGATTAGAGGGTGGATGTGTTGACATTGTGTGGTGTCATATGGAGGTGAGGGGGCGGGGTGCAACGCCTGGGTTACAGAAGATATAGGTGACACAGCGTGACTGACTGCTGCAACCGCGGTTTTCCCAATGACCCTGAGCGCAATGGTGGGGGCGCTCGGGGGGGCTGCAAGGGTGATGACGACGGAGGCGCGCCGTCTCAGGCGACCATGAGCCACGTGAGACACCGCCGAGCGAACGAGTTGCCGTGTCGAGCGCTGCGACGGTCGTATGAGCCGACTCAGCGCCATTGCCGAGTTATGGCTACTGGTTGTAACAGTTTTGGACAGGTTCCACCCGTCAGAGACAGAATGTTCCTGTACATTAGATTAGGGCACTAGTAGGAAGGGAGCTTAAGGCTGATTTCATACTCATACTGCTCCCCGTGTCGCATACCGGCGAGGAAAATAAAACGCAGATCTACTGTACAAGCGACAACGCGTACAGTCATTAATTCGGCTGTTCACGGTGCTTCCCGAGATTCTGTGACTCCCCGAACTGAACGAAATACCTTTTGCTCCAAAAGTGGAGTATGCTTTGGCCCTTAGTGTGGAAGTGTCCTTGAGCAAGACACTGACTGAACCCCTAATTGCTCCCGATGAGCAGGTTGGTGCCTTGCATGGCTTCCTCTGCCATGTGAGTGTGAATGGGTGAATGTAATTCACTATCATCGTAAAGCACCTTCGATAAAAGACGCTGTATGAACGCACCCACCCACTGCCATTTACCATTTCCAAGCTCACATGGCGTCGCATTGCGACAGGGTTGTGTGAGCTTGTGTGAGCTGCCTCTCTGCAGCGGAGTGGAGAGAAGCACTCACTAGATAGATAGATAGATAGATAGATAGATAGATAGATAGATAGATAGATAGATAGATAGA
Source organism: Nannobrachium achirus (assembly GCF_963921795.1). Classification (NCBI taxonomy): domain Eukaryota; kingdom Metazoa; phylum Chordata; class Actinopteri; order Myctophiformes; family Myctophidae; genus Nannobrachium; species Nannobrachium achirus. Next base: position 71,046,497 of record NC_137812.1, read on the forward strand.
TAGATAGATAGATAGATAGATAGATAGATAGATAGATAGATAGATCACTAGATAGATAGATAGACAGATAGATAGATAGATAGATAGATAGATAGATAGATAGATAGATAGATAGATAGATAGATAGATAGATCACTAGATAGATAGATAGATAGATAGATAGATAGATATCTATCTGCCAGCCCAGCCCAGGCCAGGCCTCTCTGCAGCGGAGTGGAGAGAAGCACTCACTCAAGGTGATGAAGTATAATACCTAGTGGCAGTGCAGTGGTTCTCAAACCACCCACAAATTGATATATATATACCGTATATATATTTGGCCGTGGACCTCCGCACCTGAAAAGGTTTTGTGCCAGGGATGCCCAGAAGAGAAGCTTTGTGTAGAAAAGGAAATCAAGATTTTTTAAAAACATTTTCAAAAATAGCAGATGTACAAGCTCCTGTGATGCTCTGTGAGCCAACATATAAAGTGATTAAAAATAATTGCGATGCTGTATTAATACATTTAGCTGGGGACCCTCTGGAACCCCCCTAAGGACCCCTAGGGGTCCCCAGACCCCACTTTGAGCTTGTATATCTTCTATTTTTGAATAGCCAATCTATAACGTGGTCAAAACGATTGCGATGCTGTATTAACATAGGTAGCTGTGGACCTCCTGGAACCCCCTCTAAGGGGACCCCCTGGGGGTCCCCGTACCCCTACTTTAAGAACGGCTACGGATAAGGATTCCTTATTGATTGACTGAGTCAAACTTTAGCATTACCAACTGAAACACAGAGAATGTTCTGTACCTTTTCTGTGCGACAGAAATGCGCCAGTGAAGCACTTTGTAAACTTCTCTTTTATTTATTTATTTCTACCCATTTAGAACGGGAACGCATTATAGTGTATCATTATGTTATGCTTTAACTATTGAAAAATAGCAGATATACAAGCTCGCGCTGCGAGCTTGTAGATCTGCTATTTTTGAAAAATCGTGAAAATTAGAATTTTGACCAGATTCTATAAGTGTCTTTTGAATCCTTCTAATTTTTTTTTGAAAAACCTACGTTTCTATATGTCAGCAATCTGGCCAGCCGTCGTCAAAGAAAAGATCCTTTTCACTTCAACTGGAGCTCAGTTAGTCTGTTCTTGAGAGACTACTATGTCAGTGGTTCTCAAACCTTTTCATGTCAAGGAGGACCCCCAAAATGATAGGTATTTGGCCACGGACCCCCATCTCAAAATATTTAGTTCCAGGGACCACCCAGAAGCAAAATCTGAGTTACAAACGTTCGCTTTGAAAATATATATATTCAAAGATTTGCACACATTTTCAAGACTTTTTCAAAAATAGCAGATCTACAAGCTCGCAGCGCGGCACTCGGTGCCGCGCTGTGAGCTTGTATATCTGCTATTTTTCACTGGTTAAAGCATTCAATAATTCTAGGCCTAAATGGGTTAAAAGCCAGACAACGAGGAGTGTCCACAGCAGTGGTTCTCAAACGTTTTTTTTATATATTTGAAATCTTTTCATTATCTTTCAAAAACATTCAACAATAGCAGATGTACAAGCTCGCAACACGGCATAAAGTGATGCACAAAGTGAGCTTGTAGATCTGCTATTTTGGAACAGCCAACATCTAGTTGTTAAAAACAGTGTGATTCTGCTTTGGACATCATTTTCTTGGTGTCACTCTGTAGTTGTGTCACTCTATGGTTGTGTCACTCTGTGGTTGTGTAATCTTTCCAGCGAAAAGATGACTTCTAAAGTAGTAAATAAAATCAACCAACGGACTCGTTTCTTACAGAGGATCGCCCCGATGGTCAATTTCAACACACTGAAGACCATAGCTGGTGCAATAGTCCAGCCACTCTTTGACTACGGAGTCCACGTATGGTATCGGGACGCCCCACAAGCCCTAAAAACTAAGCTCCAAACAACCCAAAGCAAACTAATTAGGTCCTGCTTAACCTTCCCTATCAGACTCACCTCACCGCTACTCACCAGTTAAGAGTGGGGTGGCTCAGAGTAGATGACAGAGTACAGCAACTTGCAATGGGCCTGGTGTACAAGATACACTACACCACCAAGATACCCATGTACCTGTCAAAATACTTTAAAAACGTTAAGGATGTCCACAATTACAACACCAGAGGCAGCGCCACAGATCACGTTCAACCCAGAGTCACCTCAAAGAAAGGGTCAAACTCGTTCTTCTGCTATACCACAAAAATGTGGAAAGCCTTACCGAAGGCCATAAAGGAGTGTGGATCACTAGCATCCTTTAAAATCGCACTGAAAACCACTTACAGGCAGCAGCCGTTTGCAACTGGTAAAAACAAACATAGCCCAGCCCTACCCCCCCCCCCCCCCCCCCCCTGACCCCTCTTTGTATTTACCTACTGTATGTTCTTTTCTTTTTTCCCTGACTATATCTACTGCATAGTACTGTGTTCTATTTGTCTGTCATTCAATGTTATATGAGATACTTCAATGGTTTCCTATGGAAATAAGCTTAGTCTTTTCATGGATCTGCTTTTAGTAGACCTTGTACCAGTGAACTGTACCGTCATGAAACTGTACTTTTTCCTATGCAAACTTCGAATAAAGTCTTCAATCAATCAAACAATCAATCAATCAATCAATCAATCAATCAAACAAACAAACAGGACAGTGACATTGATGAGTGGCACTGCCCTCCCAAAACGTTTAACTGTTTTCTACTGGAGGCACCCAGGGTGTCTGGCAAGAGGAGCCCTACCTAGCGTGTCTTCGCTATAGAACTCAGATGTCAGAATAGCACTGGCAGGTCAAAACATAAACAATCTGAGGTGGCCTGGTACATAAAACTGCATGGTGATACAACGTTGTTGGAAATAGGGTTGTGCGTAGTTAGTCAATTAATCTGTTAAACAGTGCTGCCCCTAATAATAAGCGTTTACTAAATATAGTCGCTTAAACCAGTTGTTCTCACACATTTTGGGCTTCAGTACCCCCTTAACATCAAAAGTCCAGCTTTTGGATATGTAAATATACAAAAGTCTAGAGTTCAGGCCGCTGCGCGGCCCTCACCGCCATGTTGCGGCAGTGTGGTGTGTGTACTGGCCAAATATGTTTTTTTTTGAGAATAAAATAATTTTTGAGAAAAAAAAGATTTTGAGAAAAAAATAATTTTTTTTGAGAAAAAAACATTTTTGAGAAAAAACATTTTTTTGAGAAAGATTTTTTTTTTGAGAAAAAAACATTTTTGAGAAAAAAAAATGTTTTGAGAAAAAAAACATTTGAGAAAAAAAACATTTTTTGAGAAAAAAAACATTTGAGAAAAAAAATTTTTTGATAAAAAAAAAATTGAAAAAAATTTAAATAAAAAAATTGGGGAAAAAAAAGTTTTGGAAAAAAAAATGGTGATGCGATGACGTGGTGTATACGGATGTTACTGCGATTGAGGTGAAAGAGAAAAGTGGAAAGTTGTGAGCTAACTATTAGCTATTTTTGTGTGTGTGTGTGTGTGTGTGTGTGTGTGTGTGTGTGTGTGTGTGTGTTCTGGCTACGCCAACGGGTAGGCCAATGATAGAGTTATGGGCGGTATTATTCCCTACGTTCTCCCTACATCTGATCTAGCTATGAGTTGAAGTGGAGGCGAAATGGGCGTGAATGGGCTTGGAAGTGGGATGCGGCTCTAAGAGGAATGTAATAGTAGATTGAAAATAAAATTAGTAGCATCCATCCATCTTCAACCGCTTATCGGGAATCGGGTCGCGGGGGTAACAGTTCCAACTGAGACCTCCAGATTTCCTTATCCCGAGCAACTTCCTCCACTCCCTCAGGGAGTATACCGAGGCATTACCAAACCAGTTTGGAGATATAATCCTTCCATCTGGTCTTGGTGGGACGCGCATTGAGGACCTTCCTAGGAAGGCGCTCGGGGGGCATCCGTACTAGATGCCCGAACCACCTAAGCTGACTCCTTTCCAAGTGTAGGAGCAGCGGTTCTACTCAAAGTCTCTCTCGGGTGACTGAACTTCTCACCCTATCTCTAAGGGAGATACCAGCCACCCTTCTGAGGAAACCCATTTCGGCCGCTTGCACCCGCGACCTTATACTTTCGGTCATGACCCACACTTCATGACCATAGGTGAGAGTAGGAACGAAGATTGCTCGGTAGACAGAGAGCTTTGCCTTACGGCTCAACTCTTTTTTCTTCACCACAGTGCGATTTAGCGACTGCAAAACCGTTCCTGCTGCTCCGATTCTCCGGCTGATCTCCTTCTCCGTCTTCCCCTTTCTCTCATTCGTGAACAAGACCCTGAGATACTTAAACTCCTTCACCTGGAGTAAAGCCTCATTCCCTACTTGGACTGCACAATCCATCGGTTTCCTCGATACTGAATAGAACACAATTAGTAGCATATTGTGTTCTATTCAGTAACAGTTTTGCTAGTCAAGAGTCTTACTTAATTTGGTTTAAAGCTTTACATACTGTAGCTGCACTTTCACATACAGTACATGTCAATGTTTTATCATCAAACATAACAGTAAAATCAATGTTTTCCATTTTCTCTCCCCCTGTAGTAGGTTTAATATACAAGTCTGGTTTGTAATGGAACCAATAAAATGCACGTATGCAACATGTATCAGTGTATCAAGAAGAAGGCCATTTGAGGCCACAAGGTTTCTGCCCAACAGTGGCAATAGACTGCACTGACCATACTCACACAGCTCTGTCTGGTTGTGTGTGAGTGCTCTTGCATCATACTGGGGGTGGTTTCCTTCCACCCAGTGCCCATGAGTTTACCACACATGAGCAGAATGGTGTGATACTGTATGGTGGGTCAGTGTTTTAAATGGAGTGATAGTGTATGCTGGGTCAGTGTTTTAAATGGTGTGATACTGACAGTATGGTGGTTCAGTGGATGTAAAAGTTTAGTCTGGTTCACCTTTTCCACCGTCAATGAATCAATTAATTCAAATGTCATTCAAACCACCAACCGTCCAAGAATAAACCCGTAAACCAGGGGTCTTCAACAGAGGGGTCCGGGACCCCTAGGGGGTCCTCAGAGGTACTGCAGGGGGTCTTCCAAATCTTTGTGTGACTTTTTTATATTAACCACTAGAACCATTGTGACCATATTCAGAGAACTTAAGCCAAAACGAGGCGTTGTGAGCTTGTAGATCGGCTATTTTCGGCAAAGAGCTTTGGTGTAGAGGGGGAAAAGAGCAGACTAAGTACAAATTGACATGAATCCAAAATACACTGACGATTGTGCTGTCAAACAATGAAACTGTATGGAATCTATGAAAAGGTTGTGGGGGGTCCCTGCTTCATCTCTATCTCAACTAAGGGGTCCTTGGACTGAAAACGTTGAAGAGCCCTGCCATAAACATTGACTTTCATTGACTGTTTGATAGGATCGATGTTTCACTTCTTATTGTGGGAGAATATACAGTCTTCCTTCCTGAGAGTGGACTGTAACATGACAGCTCAGTCCACCTCTCTCTCTCTCTCTCTCTCTCTCTCTCTCTCTCTCTCTCTCTCTCTCTCTCTCTCTCTCTTTCTCTTTCTCTCTCTCTCTCTCGCTGGCCACAGCCCTGCTAAAAATACATCCCACTAATCGGCTATGCATGGAATTCTCAGAGAAATAGCGCCATGTTTTCATAAGTGGATGTGTGTAATAGCTTTGCTTCACGCAGGACAAACATACAGGGACTCTCTACGGAGGCTGTTGGTCGGCCTTGAGCTGTGGCGGAAAGTAACTGAGTACATTTACTCAAGTACTGAAAACAAGTACGATTCTGAGCTACTTTGACTTGATATGTCCATTTTTCTTTTTTGGGGGGGCTTTTATGCCTGTATTGATAGGACAGTAGACTGACAGGAAATAGGGTGAGAGATGGGGAGTGACACGCAGCAAATGTCATCCGGATCAGGAATCGAACCGGCGACGCCGCCAGGCATCCATGCCTATGTGGCAATGCCTATGTGGCATGCACCCGGACCAGTAGGCCAGGCAGGGGGTGCCCCTATATGTCCATTTTTCAATACTTTATTCTTCAACTCCACTACATCTCGGAGGCAATAATTGCCTCCGAGATGCTACAATTATTTAAACATTTTAGTTACTATAGTTACTTTCTAGATATATATTAATTACAAAACATACATTATACACCAAGTTTATACTTTCGAAAGATCTTTTGCACATTTTGAAAACCATGCGAAGTGGGACTCATAATGAGTACTACTTGTACTGTTGGTACTTTAAAGTGCATTTTGGTGCCAACAATAGTTTTGTCCTTTTACGGAAGAAAAATCTTTTGAATACTGGACAGATCTATCTCTCTCTCCACTGTGGGATTGCTACTTTTAGTTGGAAGCATTTCTTCCAGCTCTGGCGTAGAGATGGATCAGGGACGGACGGTTTGGTGGAACATATTGATCTTGTATTTTCCGTCCCACAAACTGTCCTTTTTCAGTCTGAGACAGCCATCCTGACCACTGCTGCTTAAATTAAACTGTACTTTAGAATAACACAGCAGCGTTCAAACATAAACACACTTCATGTACAGTATGGAAAGACAGTGCAGAGCGTGCGTCATCAGCGCTGTATAACTGAACACATGGGAACTCTCTTTCACTGACATCTCTCTGCACTGTGACCGCTCTGGCTCTGCGATTTATAAGCAGCTATTAACAGGTATAAATATATACAGTACATGTGGTCAACGGCGTGCGCTAACGGTATTCTTTTATTAACAGGTGTAAATATAGTCATAGGTGTAATCTATCCTCGCTAGTAGTGTGTGGGAGAGACCACAGTTGGATAATGAAGAAATATACAATCTATGCTATACCTCTCGCGCGCACACGAGCACACGCACTCTCCAAGACCAACAGGACCACGATGGAAATATGATTTTAGCTTTCTTGTATCTGTCCTTTTGACACTTAAAGGAGTAGTTCACCCCCCAAAATGACTTTTTTCCCTATTGATTGCTCATGCCATGGAGACTTGAGTTCAAAACATTTTTAGTTTTTTGTTGCATTCCTAAGACAATAATTTGATTACAATAAATGAATTACCCTCATTGATTCCGGATGGGGACCCGAATGAATTTGGGTCTTCATCCGGAATCAATGGGGGTAAATTTACTATATCCAAAATTGTCTTTTGTACGAATAAGAGTATTATAGAACTCAAGTCTCCATGGCACGAGTAATCAATAGAAAAAAAGTCATTTTGGGGGTGAACTATTCTTTTAATGTGTACATTGCTTTGTTCTGTGAATATTGTCAATCAATCAATCAATCAATCAACTATGTAACATACAATACTGTATGTATGACCTGTATTATGTCAGCGGTGGCTCAGGGGTAGAGTGGCCGCTTGGCAACTGGAAGGGTTCCCAGTTCGATCCCAGGCTCCCCCAGAGTTACTGTCGAAGAGTCCTTGAGCAAGACTCTGAACCACTAGCTGCTCCTGATGTGCAGGGATTCCTCCGACCTCGGTGTGTGAATGTGTGTGTGAATGGGTGAATGTAATGAATGTGTGTGTGAATGGGTGAATGTAATGCTCAATCATTGTGAAGCGCCATGAATAAAGGCGCTATATAAATGTTTTTATGTCAGGCAGGACATAGTGGAAATGAATGTTTGGAAGGAATTTCCTCAATGCAAGTGTACCATATATACATACTCTATACAGACGCTTGTTCTGGAAAGTGAATTCCATGACACACTGGTTAGTTCTCCAGCCCCTACAGACAGACAATACTAGAATCAGAAATTGTGAAAATAGCTGATCTACATGCTCACAACGCCTCGCAACGCAAGGTGTTGTAATCATGTAGATCTGCTGTTTACACAATAAAACCGTATTATACAAAATGTAATGCCTCAACTCTTAGTGACTCTTAAAATATGATTATTTGGGGGGTCGCGGCCTGAAATGGTTGAGAACGACTGGACTAGACTACTATACCAGTATCGACTGCTAGGGCTTATAAAATGTGCCCAGTAAGACAGACAGACATAATGCTACAGTCTGTGTCTAACTAGTAGTCATTGTGGCCACAGCGACATGCGTTCATTTGTCTCCCATGCCGCACATACTGCTGTGTGTGTGTGTGTGTGTGTGTGTGTGTGTGTGTGTGTGTGTGTGTGTGTGTGTGTGTGTGTGTGTGTGTGTGTGTGTGTGTGTGTGTGTGTGTGTGTGTGTGTGTGTGTGTGTGTGTGTGTGTGTGTGTGTGTGTGTGTGTGTGTGTGTGGTGATCAGTTGTACAGTACTTTAAAAATGCAACTCTGGTTGTTTGAAGACGCAAAGTTGCTCTTGGTTTAGACAGACAAGACAGATGCAGACAGACAGGCAGACAGACAGACAGACAGAGTGTCAAACAGACAAACAGACAGACAGACTTGGAACCTCTTCCTGTTTATCTCAGTATGTTTAGCAGTGTGGGCCATCCATGTATCATCCATGTCATCCTATTGTACTGTACTGTGCTGTGCTGTGCTGTGCTGTGCTGTGCTGTGCTGTACTGTGCTGTGCTGTGCTGTGCTGTGCTGTGCTGTACTGTACTGTACTGTGCTGTGCTGTGCTGTGCTGTGCTGTGCTGTGCTGTGCTGTACTGTGCTGTACTGTGCTGTGCTGTGCTGTACTGTACTTTTGGCTCAGGGCACCCCTATAAATATATTTTTCATCCGAGGCACCCCTACATTATATTATAATATTACCTACATGACAATCATAATTTTCACTCCCAGTACCTTATATTCATGGCATATTTTAGGGATTATGTTGCGAGGAAAACATTGAGATAATTACTATTTTGGTCAAAACTTACAGAAAATAACTCTGTACTTCAAGTTTAAAATGATAACATACATTTGTTTAAGTGTTCAAATAAATTCCAAGTATTATCAAATGATCTCGCGGCACCCCTGGACTGCCGTCGTGGCACCCCAGGGTGCCCCGTCACCCACTTTGAAAACCCCTGCTGTACTGTACTGTACTGTACTGTACTGTACTGTACTGTACTGTACTGTACTGTACTGTTCACAGTGTTCAGTTCGACAGCAAACTTTGTATGTAGTTAAAAGTGGCTGTGGATGACAGGATGTTCTGAATGGAATGTCATCTAACTATCTACTGCAATGAGCACAGCCGCACGCACACACATTCAATGGAATGTAATCTATCTATCTACCTTGTTGAGCCACTCTCTCTCTCTCTCTCTCTCTCTCTCTCTCTCTCTCTCTCTCTCTCTCTCTCTCTCTCTCTCTCTCTCTCTCTCTCTCGCGCTCACACAACCCTAACCCTAAACCTAAACCTAAACCTAACCCTAACCGTTGTGGGGACCTACTATTTTGTCCCTACACTGTCAGATGTCCCCTGCAGGTGACTGTGTGAACATGCGTTTAGTCCCCATAAGTATAGCTAGACAAACTCTCACACACACACACACACACACACACACACACACACACACACACACACACACACACACACACACACACACACACACACACACACACACACACACACACACACACACACACATTCAATGAATGGGAGTTTCTTGCTGGTTTGATTGGTTGTGGTTCGGTCTGCTGTTCTTTTATGTGTTGTGATGCATTGCAGTAGATGTGTAAATGACATCAGACTTTGGTGCTCTATGATGTAGTTACGATGCATGTTCAGGTGTTTGGTGTGTAGTCGGTTGCTTCCATCGTGAACTAAACAAGGAAACCGTAAACAGTAAACAAGTAAACAGCAAAAAAAGTTCATATATATAATATTTTTTTATATAATTTTTATCCCATGATTTTGCAACCCTTTTTCACCCATTGCCAATTGCCTATGTAATCCTGGGCTCTGCTCTCCCTCTGCCGCGCCTGGGGAGACAACGGACTGACCTCATGCTTCCTTCAATGCATGAGTAGTCCAAGTTGTTTCTTTTCACCTGACAGGGAGGATTTCCCCAGGATGGACGTAGCGCGTGGAAGGAACACGTTATTCCAACCAGTTCCTTTCCCCTTCATCAAGCGTTCAAAAAGTTCATATTTGACGCAATATGAAAAACAGTCTATGTGAATTCAGAATGGGGGGAAGAATTGGGACACTGTTAGGATGTGTAAATGACATCAGACTTTGGTGCTCTATATAAATATAATGTACTTACGATACATGTTCTGGTGTTTGGTGTGTAGTCGGTTGCTTCCATCGTGAACTAAACAGCCCTGCATAATTATGAGGGAACACAGAAGGGCTCCGACAGGTTCTTTTTTAAACACAGCTCAGCAGCTATAATACAGCCACTGACCAGAGCAAAAGTCCAGCGCTAATTCCATGTCATCAGCTTAACTCCAGCCTCCTGTAATCACCACTCACTGACTGAGTGGAGGAATATTAGCTTGCGAGAATAGGACATGTTGTGTGTGGAGGATAAGTGTGGGCTTTAAGCTAAGCTTTCAACAAGCCTGAGTCGTCTTAGCGTGTAAGCTCCTTAACACACCCCGTTATGGAGATATTATGAGAGACCTGAAATCAGCCTAATTACTGTGATACTGAGACGCCACAAAGTACAACACTATGTGTAAGCTCAGCTGTTTCTCTCTGTTCTGAGGAGGGGTGGGCGATATGGAAACATACAATATCACAATATTGTTCCAGGCGATATCACAATACACACGCCATGGAGACTTGAGTTCAATAATATTTTTGGGTTTTTGTCGTATTCCTAAGACAACATTTTTATTATGATAAATTTACCTCCATTGATTCCGGATGGGGACCCGAATTCATTTGGGTTCCCATCTGGAATCAATGGGGTAGAGTTTACCATAATCACATTTTTGTCTTAGGAATTCGACTAATACAAAAAATATTATTGAACTCAAGTCTCCATGGCATGAGTAATCAATCTTTAACAGTACAACCACCTACAAGGTAACAAAAACTAAAAGAAAAAGATCCTTTTGGGAGGTCTAAATTTGACCCTTACATTCTGACAGTATACAAATGAAACCAAAT
>NC_137812.1:71062510-71067510 GCF_963921795.1 Nannobrachium achirus
GAGCAGGGACCCCCACGACCTTTTCATAGATTCCATGTAGTTTAATCGTTTGTGTGTGCCTGTGCCTGTGCCTGTGCCTGTGCCTGTGCGTGTGCGTGCGTGTGCGTGTGTGTGTGTGTGTGTGTGTGTGTGTGTGTGTGTGCGCGGCGCGCGCGTGTGCGTTTGACCCATGCAGCAGATATCAGAGCTATGAGGTCTCATTATGTGGGTTATCAGCCACTTGTCTGGACTGTCATCACTCTATACACAGCTGGTGTCTCTCTGCCCATCTCTCTCTCTCTCTGTCTCTCTGTCTCTCTGTCTCTCTCTCTCTCTCTCTCTCTCTCTCTCTCTCTCTAGTTTGAAGTCAGTCAGTATTTGGATCCAACAGAGTTCAGTTGGTTGGAACATTGTTATTTCTCTATAGTAGGCGTTCCCGCATAACGTCAGGGTATGATGTCACGCGCATACCCTCTATAGAGCATCGCAGTTGAAGCCCCACCCCGTCCTCACTCTGGTGTCGGAAGCGTTTTCCGCATTCATTTCTTCCATAGACATTTCATAAAGTATTTATTTAAACGTTTTTAAGCCTTGGACAAAGCCACCTCGGCTGGAGAGGGATCATGTCAATATTCACATTTTTTTTAATGCAAAGATTAATTAGAAAGCTGAAAAAAAGGGCAGGGTACAAGACTGTGTACATCATTATTTTTAAAATTGCGGAAACTACACTCCCAGAATGCATTGCGAATGTTGTTGTTGTTTCCTGAAATAAAGCCCTTAAATCACGCTCAGTTTAGTTATCCAGGCCAGCATATGGCCTGAAATGTAGTGATTGTCATCTCTGTGGACGCTCTTATCGTCATCCTTAACATAGTGCATCATATTTGTAAAAGAAAGACGATCGCTCACGAAGTTCTGCTGACGTGCAATAATCCGCCGGGAAGACAGGGGGCAGTAGCTACTTCCGCGGTAACCGCAAGATACATGAAAGAAGAAGAAGCTAGACCAATCACAGACGTCAATTTCACCGGATGTACATGTTTAGCAGTATGGGAAATGCAGTTCTTCTCCGTGCGATCTTGATTAAAACGTGTTTTTACTAAAACTAGAGTGATTGCATACATACTTGGGGGTTCTACAGGAGCATATAGAACCATTTTACAACCACCAGCCTAGTGGTAAGTGTACATTGAATTGCTACGACTTTGTGGCTGATAATGAAAAACGCTATGGTGAAAATGAATGGGTTGTTTACTTCCGACACCGCACTGCGATGCTCTATTGACACCAGGGGAGAAAATGTGTTGCAAAAATCATGGGACTAGTACACAACACATATTGTTGGAGTATAGTGGAATATAGTATAGCCGATAACGAGAAAATGCAGATAATTTATATTGAATGGCAGATATTGGAGCAGTGCTAGCATAGTGTTCTTGTCCTTGTACAGTAGCCTATTAGTACAGTGTTGTGCAGGGACGTGCTGGGCCCCTGATTCAGCCCGGGAAAAAGAGTTGGAGAGGCCCTCATTGTGCGCTATAAAGAGAGTTCTCTCTCTATAGCGCTGCTGCTACTCAATATTTGCCATTTCAGATCATGACAAGTGACAAGCCAGTGGGCCAATTACATGAGTTATATTTCGTCATTGTCAGGTGGAAACCTTGTAGGTCCAAAACCGTTTATATAAAAAATGATTTAAACTAGTGAAAACAGCCGATCTACAAGCACACAACGCCTCGCGGTGCGAGGCGTTGTGTGCTTGTAGATCTGCTGTTTTCACTACTTTTGTGCGACAGCCTTGTATGATGAATGATCAAATGTGTACATTTTTTCGCTGCGAAAAAATGTACACATTTGAAACTTGGAGATACGAGGTTTCTGCCCGACAGTGACGATTTACTTTGTTGGCCCCCCAGCTCCCAACATGGAACGAAGGCCGCCATTTTATTTGTAATTTTTTCCTAATGGTCGGCCTGGACCGGCCTGGAATGAACCGGCCGTTCGGGAGTTGTCCCGCTTTTCCCAATGGCCAGCACGTCCCTGGTGTTGTGTCTTTGTACAGTAGCCTATCAGTACAGCGTTTTATTTATTTCATTTCATCAGGAGATGAAGAGGCTGCAGTGGATGATCATGTGTGTCAGTCACCTTAAAACCTCCGTTGGGGAATGTCAATAATGCAAGACTGAGCCTGCCGCACTTTTACTGCTATACAGGACCATACGTGCAGCACTCCCTTATCATTGCTCTGTGTGTGTGTGTGTGTGTGTGTGTGTGTGTGTGTGTGTGTGTGTGTGTGTGTGTGTGTGTGTGTGTGTGTGTGTGTGTGTGTGTGTGTGTGTGTGTGTGGGGGTGTGTGTGTGTAAGGCTGTCACGATTATGACATTTTACATGACAATTAATTGTCACTCAAATAATTTGTGATTAACAATTCAATTGTGTTTTATGTTGTTGACAATTACATTTCTGTTTGGCTTTTAGGCTTTGAAGTCGCACATAGCAGATATGACATAAATATACAAAGACATTGTGACATATTTGACAACTTTATACTTAACAAATGACATTAACAGTGGAAATAGCCGAACTACAAGCTCACAACGCGACGCGACACGTTGTGAGTAATAGTGGAAATAGCCGATCTACAACTCACAACGCGTCGCGGTGCGCTGTGAGCTTGTAGATCTGCTATTTCCTCTATTTTTCAACATGGAAACGATTATGACCATTACGTCAAATAATCGTGATTAGACTATTATGTAATGATTGTGACAGCCCTAGGTGTGTGTGTGTGTGTGTGTGTGCGTGCGTGCGTGCGTGCGTGCGTGCGTGCGTGCGTGCGTGCGTGCGTGCGTGCGTGCGTGCGTGCGTGCGTGCGTGCGTGCGTGCGTGTGCGTGTGCGTGTCAGTGTGTGTGTGTGTGTGTGTGTGTGTGTGTGTGTGTGTGTGTGTGTGTGTGTGTGTGTGTGTGTGTGTGTGTGTGTGTGTGTGTGTGTGTGTGTGTGTGTGTGTGTGTGTGTGTGTGTGTGTGCGTGCGTGCGTGCGTGCGTGTGCGTGTGCGTTTGTGTGTGTAAGCAAACAGGCCAAGTGAGGGTGGGGTGTAGCTTGCAGTATCCAGACTCCTAGATGGATATCTGACCATCTGGGGAACAACTAATGAACAGTAGTTCAAGAACCACTGTGGACATTTCCTGTTCTAGCCCCGCAAGGCCCAGCACTTGGCAACATTTTTATTTGATAAAAAAGTGTTTAAGTTTTCCTTATTGTTCCAAACACCCACAGAGCATCAGTGACCACATCATGAACCCCCCCGTCATATAGTGGTTTTATTTCATGTTTTTATCACACCTCCTGATGCTCCGTCCTGCTAGCTAGCTTAGCAGAGCGGAGTGTAGAATGCTATAACGCTGTCACCAACACTCACACACGTTAAAACATAAGTGTGTGGCAGTTAGCAGTGGTGGAAACAAGTTCTGGATGTCTTTACTTAAGTAAAAGTGTCAATACTGTAACACTCTGTTACAGTGGTATAAAGTAACTAAGTACATTTACTTAAGTACTGTGTACTTAAGTACAGTTTTGAGGTATGTGTACTTTATTTGAGTTTTTCCAGTTTTCAGTACTTTTACTTCTACTCCACTACATCTCAGAATCAAATATTGTACTTCTACTCCATTACATTTATTTGAAAACTTTAGTTACACGTTACTTTTCAGATATAAATTATAATATTATAAAACACTGTAGCACATGTTTTCAAATGTACAAAGAATCTTCAAAGCGGAAGATTTGTGAGCTTATAGATCGGCTATTTCCAAAAGGCCGAAATGTATATACAGTAGGACTGAAGTGGTTAATGTATGTTTTTGGTAATAATAATCAAAATCTAAGTAACTAGTAACTAAAGTTTTCAAATAATTGTAGTGGAGTAAAAGTACAATATTTGCCTGTGATGTAGTGGAGTACGGAAAATTGGAAATACTCCAGCAAAGTCAAAGTAGTACTTGAAGTAAATGTACTCAGTTACTTCACACCTCCATAAGTGTGTGGCGGTGGTTCTGCGGTGACTGAGGTGATATAATGTTGCACTAATCGCCTGGGGATCAAACCCGAGACCGCATTACCCCCACATTAATGGCCCGGGCCACCGAGACCGCATTACCCCCGCGTTAATGGCCCACCGGCAACAATCTGCAAAGAGTGTCCTCTGACACTCAGATTAGACCTCTCAGTGTGTGTGTGTGTGTGTGTGTGTGTGTGTGTGTGTGTGCGTGTGCGTGTGCGTGTGCGTGTGCGTGTCGCTCCTCCATACCATGACAGCGTTGGGTTACTAGGATACTGTAGGTGTAATCCATACTGGTGTTTATCTTTGGCAGCCTATAGCACATGTACTGTACATTACACACTGTGGGTAAAAGGCTAACGTGTCATCTAGATCAGGGGTCTTCAACAGGGGGTCCGGGGACCCCTAGGGGGGTCTCCAAATTATTTTTAGGGGGGGTCCCCAGATGATTAACTTATTGTGCAACGTTGTTTTCTCACTGCACAGTAAACAAAACAAAATAAGGTTTAAGTGTATACAGGGTATCTGCACATTTCTAAAGTCCCAGTTTAAGGACTTTTTAATACCTCTAAAATGACAAATTAAACATTGGCCAAATTGTCAAATATTAGAGGCAGACATTGTGAATATAGCCGATCTACATGCTCACTACACCTCGCAACACGAGGCGTTGTGAGCACGTAGATCTGCTATTTTCACAATAGAACCGTGTTATACAAAATGTAATGCCTCAACTACTTAAGTTCTCGTCAGGGTGGGGGGTCCCCAGTTCAAATACCGTTGTTTTGGGCTGAGATTGCACTTACATCACTTTGTCTGCTGACCTCACTCAGCAACGAGATAAAAATAAAATAAACAACAATAAAAATAAAACAATTCACAGGAGGCAAGCAGTGATCACCCCATGATGTGCACTGCAATGTAGTTTCAAATGCACTACATTGCAGACGCTTTTTTGA
>NC_137812.1:71072510-71087510 GCF_963921795.1 Nannobrachium achirus
GTGTATCATTATTTGATGCTTTAACTATTGAAAAATAGCAGATATACAAGCTCACAGCGTGGCACCGAGTGCCGCGCTGCAAGCTTGTAGATCTGCTATTTTTGAAAAATCGTGAAAATTAGAATTTTGACCCGATTTGACCCGTGTCTTTTGAGATTTTTTTTTTAAAAACCCTATGTTTCTATGTCATGTCCTTTTCACTTAAATGGAGCTCAGTTCGTCTGTTCTTGAGAGACTACTATGTCAGTGGTTCTCAAACCTTTTCATGGTGAAGGACCCCCAAACTGATATTTATTTGGCAACGGAACCCCATCTCAAAATATTTGGTTCCAGGGACCACCCAGAAGCAAAATTTGAGTTACAATCGTTCGCTTTGAAAAATACATATATTCAAAGATTTGCACACATTTTCACGATTTTTTTCAAAAATAGCAGATCTACAAGCTCGCAGCGCGGCACTCGGTGCCGCGCTGTGAGCTTGTATATCTGCTATTTTTCAATAGTTAAAGCATAAAATAATGATACACAATGATGTGTACCCCGTTCTAAATGGGTTAAAAACAAAACAAAAAAAAGATGCCATTACAAGAAGCAAGAAAGGGTCAGAGGGTTCCGTTGTCATCATTATTCTCCCTTATTGGTTTACTCTGGTGTTGATGTGAAACAGAGTAATTTGATAACGAGGCTCCTCCGTATGAAAACACTGTCCTCTATGTGCTGCGCTGGCATTATTGGGTGTCTTGGACCGGCTTGGTTCTCAGTAAGGCGATAGCCATGGCTACAGTAGAACGTCTCCAACGTGTGACGTCTTCTAGGTCAAGCAGTCATGTGCCGTGCATGTTTTCTCTGTGAAAATGACAGCAAGGAGAGAGAGACGTTTTTTCGGAGCGGAACTCGAGCTCAGGGGAGGGTTTGTTGTCGATGGCGTTTTGAAAGGGAATACGGCTTCCATTTAGGCCTAGGATTATTGACTGCTTTAACTGTTGTAAAATAGCAGATATACAAGCTCACAGCGCGGCACTCGGTGCCGCGCTGTGAGCTTGTATATTTGCTATTTTTTTGAAAAAGTCGTGAAAATGTGTGCACATTTTTCAATATATATTTTTCAAAGCAAACTTTTGTAACTCAAATCTCTGTCTCTGGGGGGTGGTCCCTGGAACTAAATATTTTGAGATGGGGGTCCGTGGCCAAATAAATATCATTTTGGGGGGTCCTTCACATGAAAAGGTTTGTGAACCACTGACATAGTAGTCTCTCAAGAACAGAAGAACTGAGCTCCAGTTTGGTGAAAAGGACCTTTTCTTTGATGATGGCTGGCCAGATTGCTGACATATAGAAAAATAGTTTTTTTCAAAAAACCTTAGATGGATTCAAAAGACACTTATAAAATCAGGTCAAAATTAAATTTTTCACGATTTTTTAAAAATAGCAGATCTACAAGCTCGCAGCGCGGCACTCGGTGCCACGCTGTGAGCTTGTATATCTGCTATTTTTCAATAGTTAAAGCATAAAATAATGATACACAATAATGTGTACCCGTTCTTTAATACAGTGCAGCTAAAACATAAACACACACAGACTCTGTGTCCAGCACCAACTGGATGTGCCCAACCCACTGTTTTCAACTAGTTTGTTTACTGCCGCTATGGCTGCAGGGACACAAAGCTCCTACTAAAGTCATTTAGACCGGGGCACCGAATGCCGCGCTCAGTGTCACGCTGCGAGCTTGTAGATGACCCGATTCTATAAAATAATGTCTTCTTAATCCCTCTTCTAAATCAGTGGTTCTCAAACTTTTTCATGTCAAGGACCCCCAAAATTACATGCATTTGGTCGCGGACGCCCCATCTCAAAACATGTTGTTCCAGGGACCCCCCAGAAGCAAATATTTGAGTTACAAATGTTCACTTTTAAAAAGATATATTCAAAGACTTGCAAAACTAAATCACAGGTTGCAGTGCGGCACTTGGTGCCGCGCTGTGAGCTTGCATATCTGCTGTTTTTTCAATAGTTAAAGCATGAAATAATTCTAGGCCTAAATTAAACAAGCTTTTTGTCTCTTGGTCCAGATGCCATGAGTCTGAAGTGACCACGTAAGGGCACGTGAGGCGTTGTGAGCTTGTAGATCGGCTATTTTTGAGCTAAGAGGCTTGGTATAACATTCGACGTTGTTTGCCGCTTCACCTACCAATGTATGAATGAATAGACCATTGTAACACGCTTGGAGTTCGCAATTTGCTTAGAAAAGCGTTATAAAAATGCATTGCATTATTGCAAATGCATTGCATTATTATTATTGGCTAGAGCGCACTCTCACATCGCATGCATCGAAAAAGGTCAAGTTTACTAAGTTGTGACGGTTCAAGTGGTTAGCTGTCTGAAAATACACGTTGACATGAATCCAAATTAATAATGCACTATGCAGTCAAACACGTCTATAAAATATATCTAAAAGTTTATTCTGCAACACGATTCTTTACAGCATAATATAGTAGGGGTCCCTCATCTCTCTCTCAGCTAAGGGGTCCCTGCTTCATCTCTCTCTCAACTAAGGGGTCCCTGCTTCATCTCTCTCTCAACTAAGGGGTCCCTGCTTCATCTCTCTCTCAGCTAAGGGGGTCCCTGCTTCATCTCTCTCTCTCAGCTAAGGGGTCCCTGCTTCATCTCTCTCTCAGCTAAGGGGTCCTTGGGCCTCTGCTCTAGTGTATATAGAACAGTGTGTGAAAGGTAGATGTCAGTCATATCATCCTCATCGTGCAGGGAGCAGAGAGCAGTTTCCTGAGTGAAACTAGAGCTCAGGGAGCCAGGCTTCTGTTGTCACTGCTGTTTTGAAACCAAACATGGCTTAAGATCTCATGCACTGCAACCCAGAACACACACGCACGCACACACACACGCACGCACGCACGCACGCACGCACGCACGCACGCACGCACACACACACACACACACACACACACACACACACACACACACACACACACACACACACACACACACTCACACCAGGCCGAGACCCCACGGTTTCTGTGTCAACGTCTGTTTAGAAGCTGGAGGTCCCCTCCCCTCCCTTCCACTGGTGGAAAACATTTTTGAGCGGTGGTAGACCGCTCCATAGCATGGCTGTGTGTGTGTGTCTGTAGCCAGATTCCTGTCATGTTTTGCCATAGCATTGTGTGTGTGTGTGTTTGTAGCCTGTACATCCTAGACTTAAATCCTAGTTTGAAGACGTTATGCAAGCACGACCACCGCTCACTTCACATTGGGTGTGATTGTTTTACTAAAATAAAAGTATCAATACTGCAATGCAGAAATACTCTGTTACAAGTAAAAGTCCGGAATTCAAAATGTACTTGAGTAAAAGTATGAAAGTGTTGGCATCAAAATGTACTTAAAGTACCAAAAGTAAAAGCACAAACATGTTCGAAAACAGCTGATGTACAAGCTCACAGTGTGAGCTTGTAGATCGGCTTTTTTCAAACAGCCACGGTATCCACAACTTTCCAACATCCCATCATGCATTGCGCAGAAGTTGCACGGAGCTTCCGGCGCCGCAGCCGAGCGTGATCTACAAGCTCACACCGGTTGCATCTGCGGCGCGACGTGAGCTTGTATGTCTGCTTTTAACCGGAAGTGTGGTGCAAAAAATTGTCCAGTAAATTCCTGCGGAAAGATGTGGATACAATAGGGCTAAAGTGGTTAATGTATGTTTTGTGATATTATAATGTATATCTGCAAAGTAACTAGTAATGAATGTTTTCAAATAAATGTAGTGGAGTAAAAGTTGCCTGGCTCCAGCCAATAGACCCGCCCACTCTCTGAGTGGACTGCTTCTCTTGGTCTGGTTTTGTCATATGATGCGTCTCTTTCTATCGGTGTCTTGGCAAACCGACCAATGAAATCAATGCAAGACGGAGGAGGGGTGGGTCTAACTTTTGAAAATCAACAGAAACAGTGGAGGGAGGGGTGGCTCACCAGAGCTCTTAATTGCTCCCTTTGAACTTCAAAGGGGTTTGAACTGCAGTCATTGAAATAGCTTGTTAGTGCTTCTCTCTAATCAATGAAATATCAAAGACAACAACTTGATTCCTGTCATACAGGGGGAAGGGGGAATGTTGTGTGTACACATGTCAAACACAACCCCTCCCACCAGATCTCTTGTGATTGGGAATTTCAAATTTTAAATCCCCTCCCCTTTTAAATCAAATAGAATAGGGACAACTTCAGACTCAAGCTCCAGCGCAGAGTCTGAAATCAGGCTAGAGTAAAAGTACAATAATATTTGGATCCAAGATGTAGTGGGAGCAGAAGTGAAAGTATTGGAAATTGGAATTATTCAAGTAAAGTATGAATACCTAAAAACTGTACTAAAGTACAGTGTGCTTTTGTAAATGTACTTAGTTACTTTACACCACAGCACAGCAGGCCAAGACCCTACGGTTTGTGTGTCAACGACTGGTTAGAAGCTGCAGCTCCCCTCCCCCTCCCCCCCCCCCCTTCCAACCACAGTGTGAACTGAATGCACAGAGACCTCCATTCTCATCTCTGACAGTCTTTTCATCATTTCTGACAGCTGTTGGTTTTGCATAATTATGCTTAACGTGGTAATTACGCAAAACAATGCAGTGTGCTGACTGTTTGTTTAGCTTGACTCCTTACTGTCACGTCAGGAATGAGGATGCCAGGATCTCCTGGTGACGGTGATGTTGACACATCAGAGTGTTCCCTGCAAAATGATGAAGAATTAACATAGTAGTTTCCAGGTATATAATTAATTAATTTAGCTTGTGCCAGGGTTTTTCCAGTGTTTTTTTAGGCTAGTTTTAAACAAGTATGCAATCTGGAGATAGATTCCGAGATGAAATCATTTTCCTGCGTTACACTTCCTGATTCCATTTTCTCCCGATGGATTATGGGGATTTGAGTTTTTTACTTCAGTGCCGGGTGCCACAGAGCACACGCTGTGGTTTACAATAGGAAACATTATATCCTGACTTAGCGGTCCGGGCACCAAGGCTCCTAAGTAAGCCTGACAGTGCGTCGCGGGTTCGAGCCCCTTTCCTGACAAACGTTGCTCTATGTCACTCCCTGTCTCTGTCTGTCTCTGTCTGTCTGTCTGTCTGTCTCTCTCTCTCTCTCTCTCTCTCTCTCTCTCTCTCTCTCTCTCTCTCTCTCTCTCTCCTTGTTTCCTGTCTATCTCCACTGACAAAATAAAAGGCTAAAAGACCCAAAAATATCTTTAGCAAGAACAGAAATGTCAAATCTCTGTTAAAATAACAGCGTTCCCTTCCCACGGTCATGACATTCCTGGAAATATTTAGAACTGATAAATACTATTTTCCAGTCCTGGAATTAATCATGTGTTTTTGGAAAATGTTTGGAAATACTGTATGTAACATGCAAGTAGAATGTAGTGCTGCGTGTGGTGCAGCCTAATGTAGGTTTTACAGGACAAAATAATAGATCTACAATTTAATTTAATGTTGCACCGTGATACGTTGTTAGTTTGCAGATCTGTTCTTTTTCTTCTCTCCAGTCTGTCCTGGTGCATTGATAGAACATTGATGCAAAGAGCATCATTATTGCACTGTATGATCTCTATAGGCCTGGAAATTAGGTTGAAATACTTTTAAGATTCATTGTTCAAAATGTGTGGCTACACTGAAATAAAAATAAATAAAATAAACATCGAAAAACATGTCAGTCGTTAAAGTCATTATGCTGAGAATAGCGATGGAAATGCATGTGTCAAACATAATGATGACATGATGGGTTTTCCACCAGGCATCTCATCCAGCAGTCATCATTCTGTCTTTATGAGATCCTTGACGCAAACCAGACGGGACCTCAGTGTTTATTTGTTCTACTCTGTGCATGTTTGTTCTTGCACAGAGGGGTGTGTGGGGGGGGGGGGGGGGGGGGGGGATCTGTTTTCCAATGGATCCAGTGTAGATATGATTTAGTTACAACTTCATGACATTGGCCGAGTTTCCCAAAGAGATTTTAGCCCATCGTAGCTCATGCATGGTCGTAGAGACCAAGCCCTGAGCGTCATGTTCCCGTGTTCACATGGGTTTGGGCAGAGCGACTTATTTAGCCCCCTACAACTACACCATCATTCAGATTTCACAAAGTGCTTAATAAAGTCTCACTACTGTCTAAATATGGTATGGCATTCTATAATTACCCGTATCCTCCGTGTTCTTGACTTTGATAAGAAACCTTTTTATCCGATGGCGTTCTGTTTTCCCATGTATTTCCTGGCCTTCCCCATGTGCACCAACCCCATTGAGATAAACAGACAGTGTTCGGATAAAAAGGCTTCTTATTAAAGAAAACTGAGGATACGGGTAATAATAGAGAGCCGTACCGTATTTAGACAGGTGTGAGACTTTATTAAGCACTTTGTTTGTGAAATCTGAATGATGGTGTAGTTGTAGGGGGCTAAATAAGTCGCTCTGCGCCAACCCATGTAAACACGGGAGCATGACGATCGGGGTTTGGTCTCTATGACCATGCGTTAGCTACGATGGGCTAAAATCGCTTTGGGAAACCCGGCCAATATCTATAAAATCCACTGATAGACTAAACCCTCTTTTCACTTTCAATGTGGAAAATAGCTGAAGTAGCCGATCTACAAGCTCACAACGCGTCACAATGAGATTGTCGTGAGCTTGTGGATCGGCTGCCACGACACTCTTGTATGATGAAGTATGATTAATTTACAAAAAATCATAAAATGTTGAAACATGGTGACAGTAACGATATACCGTAGTCCAATGCATCGTTGTTCTGTGTGTACAGTATGTCTGAGTTAGGGCTGTGCCACATGGACAAAATATTATTTATATTTTACCCCAATACCTTTATCTATATAGTTATGATATTATCGTATTGTTACGATCCTGTAATGTTCAGGTGTTCATTTTTTTAAATATTAGATGTTATGACAAATGTAAAACTGACTTAATGACTCTTGAAGGCCAAATGTCGATCAGAATGAGAGAAATAGACAGATTTTTGCTTAGTTGTGCGTCGGTGTTGCGCACGCCGTAAGCTTGTAAATCTGCTGATTCTTTTTGGCTAAGCTGTAGCCAAAAAGCTATAGTGATAGAAACGTGTGTGTGTGTGGGTGGCAGTGGCTCAGGGGTAGAGTTGCCGTCTTAGAACATGAAGGGTTCCCGAAGGGTTCCCAGTTCGATCCCGGGCTCCCCCAGAGTTAGTGTGGAAGAGTCCTTGAGCAAGACTCTGAACCCCTAGTTGCTCCCGGTGAGCAGGTTGGTGCCTTGCATGGTTTCCTCTGCCATCGGTGGGTGAATGGGGGAATGTAATGCACAATCTCTGTAAATGTACCATTTACTATTTATTCTACTCCTAACGGTTCCTCTTCATTCCTTTGCAGATCCTCTCCTTATGCCCGGGAGAATGGAAGACCTCTGCATTTCCAGCCTCCAATGCTGGACTTTGGCACACAGTAAGTGCTGTCTATCACACACGCACGCACACACGCACAGTCGCACACACGCGCACACAGGGCACTGATTTCAAACCACACACAGCTCTCATAAACAGAGCATCATGATGTGCACTTATTCTTCGCACCTTGTACAGGAAACATAAACATTTGGCATGCCGTCGCTTCAAGTAGATTGAACCTTTCCCCGCGCCTCCCCGTTCCTCGTTTTTGTGTAGAGCAATAACTTCCAATCGTATGACTTCTGGAATGGTCGACACATCGGTTAAGAAACGCGGTGTCAGAGATTCACGTTAGGAGGAAGCAGATCAATATCTGATCTGTTTATCATTATTTTCACAGAGGCAAGAAGCCCCTCTGTGAGCGTGCTGTTATTTTCTTTCCATTTCATTCAGGAACACTTCCACTTCCTCCCTGGTGCTTCTGTGTTTAAGTATTCCTATAGAGCATCGCAGCGGAAGTGGTTTACTGGGGTCACTTAAACATCGCCCATTCATTTTCCCCATAGACTTTTACAAAATATTTATAACAATTATGTTAAGCCTAGAACCAAGCCATCCAGGATGGCAGTGAATCATGAACATGAGACCTTTGTTTCTATGAAAAGAACATTTTGAAAATCGCTAAACAAAGGGTATTTATTAAATGTAGTAGGCTATATCAAATCATTTAATATTAAAATATGTTTTCACATAGGATCAAAGGTTTTATGGTCATGATTCACTGCCATCCTGGATGGCTTGGTTCTAGGCTTAACATAATTGTTATAAATATTTTTGTAAAAGTCTATGGGGAAAATGAATGGGCGATTTTTAAGTGACCCCAGTAAACCACTTCCGCTGCGATGCTCTACTGAGAACACTATACATGTTTAAAGGAGTAGTTCACTCCCAAAATGCAAATTACTCATGCCACGGAGACAATTTTGATTACAACACATTTACCCCCATTGATTCCGGATGGGGACCCCGAATGCATTCGGGTCCCCATCCGGAATCAATGGGGGTAATTGGGTAAATGTACTAAAAATCTAATTTTTGTCTTAGGAATGCGAAACAATACAAACAAACATAGAACTCAAGTCTCGTGGCGTGAGTAATCAATAGGAAAAAAAAGGGGGGGGGGGGGCTCTGCTGTAAACATTCCCCAGCGGGTGGGGTTCTAATGGGAGCTCTGAAGTAGACAGACAGACAGCCTAATATGGCAGCAGGCGGACTCTCTCTCTCTCTCTCTCTCTCTCTCTCTCTCTCTCTCTCTCTCTCTCTCTCTCTCTCTCTCTCCCCCATCATCATCCAGTGGCAGGTCAGTGAGGTTAAGAACTCTGCTGTTTTCTGTTTGGCAGCAATACAACAATATCATTACTAGAAATACTCTGTCCCCAAACGCCTGCATTCAAACCTTTTACTCCAGTATTAACTCATTGGTTGTATACAGCCGAGGAACCGAAGATTTTTCTATGTCTTTCACTGCTGGCTTCTCCTACCTGTTAACGCGGGCGCTAATCCAGTTCCCATTGTGCGCGACACTGCTATGCATCGTGTGTTCGCGTATTCCATCAGCTTCTCAAATCCGTTGAAATTTTTAAAATTGATCCGTCCTCCATCTGTAAGCCGTGGTGTTTACACAGAAAGCTAACGGGCCGGAATAGAGGACGGACCATCCACTTCCGGTTTGCTGCCTCAATGTTAATCGGTCCGCTCCATAATGTGTCCGTGTAGAAACTGATCCCGGAGCATTAGTTCCGGCCTATTTTAGTTCAGCTTCGATAAAAAAATAATAATAATTAAAGCTTACTAAATCTTCGGGTTCCTCGGGCATGGCGGAGAAGCCCTACAAAGGGGTCTTTTTTTGGCAGCAGTTGTGTTAAAGAAGTAGTTCAATAATATGTTTAATTTTTCTCGCATTCCTAAGTGAACAATTTAATTATAATAAATGTACCCCCATTGATTCCAAATGGAGACTCTCCATCCGGAATTACAAAGAGACTCCTCAAAGTATTGTCTTAGGAATGAGACAAAATATAGATATATTATCTATATATGGAGACTTATATAAGTCTCCATGGGGTGAGTAAAAGATAGGGAAAAAAAGTCATTTTGAGGGTGAACTGCTCCTTTAAACGGATACTTTAAACACGCTCACTTCGTCAGCCCGGTCTGTATTTTTTGTCAGCCTGTTCCCTGTTGCCATTTCTCGCTGAGAAATCTTGCGACACGCTCCCATTTCTCGCTTGAGATTAATGGCGAGTCACGTGGTTGCTTCTGTAACATTTCATTGGGAAAACACTGACCGGGCTGACAAAGTGAGTGTTTTTTAAAGTATTGTTTCAACAAATCGCTTGGATTACCCCCGCCTCTAAAAAAGTAGAGATGCAAGGGACGGGTATAGGACCATTGCTTTTTGGATACAACGCTTGGTGACGGTAAGAGCGGTTGATAACCTGGTGAACTACCCCCCGGAGAAACCTTATTTGGGCATGCTGTGAGCAGGAACCACATCTCGGAGCGGCAGAGCCGCGGAGCCAGTGGTTCCGAAAGGAGCTACTTTCAAAGAAGAATATCGCACATCCTCCGTGGCTTGGTGCTGAGCTGAAACTGCCAGAGCAGTATTACTAAGAAACAAAAAAATGTCTCGTAACTCACTTTCAGTAGCTCCAATATTTATTTTAGACAACAAGCAGCATAGCATACAAATAAACGTTCCCACCGTACTTGGTCTTCTTCAGTATATCCGGAAACCGGGAACTGTGTCATTAAATACACATTTGGGGTTAATAATGATTGGCCCCACCTGGTGAGCAGGAGCTACACCAACAATAATATATTTACAAACTTGATTCAAGAACTGGGACATTACAACAACATAATGTTACATGATTCTTCTAAATGTGGATTGTCCCTGTGACATACTAGTGTCATATCCGGCTTGTACATCAAGCCGTCTCACGCTACAGAAACAGGAGATACTGCAGGCTCCTGCGCTGTGAGCCTCAGGGCTCGGCAAGGCTTACTTATTGTACTTTCATTAACAGTAAGAGGAGTAAAATAAATAGTTCTATCCCTGCACACTGAGCTGCTCACACAGAAAACACTGACCTCACTGCCACAGAGGTTAAGAGATCCAATGTTCAGACTGTATGAGAGCTCCCAGAACCTCCAGAATAGCTGCTCCTCTCTCTCTCTCTCTCTCTCTCTCTCTCTCTCTCTCTCTCTCTCTCTCCCCCCCCCCTTCCTCCTTTGGGGTTGTGTTTGTACAGCAGGCTCTGAGTTGATGCCATAAAAAAATAAAACATCTCAGCATGAATTCCACATATTTTGCTTCCCTTTATAAACAACCATGAATGTCCAATGTGTCGCATGACGTAAGGTAGCTTTTTTTCTTCATTTTTTTTACCCACAAACGGAGGGCAGGAACTTAAAGGGATATTTTCCTCCAAAAAAAAGTGGTGCTGAGTGCCATATGATGCATACCAAACTTTTAAAGCATTTTCAAATAGAGAAAAAAGGCCACTAGACAACGTATAAAATAGGGCGTAAGTGGTTTAACCTGATTATCATGTTATAAAATGTCAGCAAAGGCAACGTTTATTTGTCTAGCACTTCCAAGTACTTTACTATTCGTTCGTTCACAACAGGCCGTTTGGTTTCTGCCTAAAGCGGAAACCACTAGAAGAAGCGGCGTCACTTTGATTTGGTTCCCCCCGTTTGTTTCCCCAATCCGTATTACAATGCTCGAGTAGCCTAGTGTAGTCTTTGGACTAAAAGATGCATACTGTATATCAAACACATTTTTCAAAAGCAAAACTACTCCGCATCAAGGAGTTTATTATAGGCCCTAAAAGTATGTCCTTGAGCACAGGGGAATTATTTTGGGTTAAAACTGAATCCGGTTTGATCTTTCCGGCCAAAAAACAACCCCGAAAAGTGAAGTGATCCCAGACTACTTTACTATAAATCAATAAAACATTGAGACATTAAGACACAGAGCATTAAGAGAGACCACAAGACACATTATAAAAGGGACAATTTGAATACAATAAAATAAAAAAATATCTTTTTAAATACAGGAATGAAGGAATGATAGAAAAATAAATGTATTTTGCTGTGTGGTTTGCTGTGAGTTGTTCCAGATATGTGCTGCTTCCCACGTCTAGGGCAGAAAGCAGCCTTTTGAAGAATCGTGTTTTATTTTTATTTGACCTTTTATTTATACAAGCAAACTCATGTTGAGAAACAACAAGATCTCTTTTCCAAGGCAGCTCCGTAGCAGCAGCTCTAAAGACAGAGCTTTCATGACCCATATATTACTATAGTGTTATTTACTTAAGGCAAGCAGTTCCCTCTGCTCTGCTGTGAAGTGACTAATCCTCCTTTCAGTCTCTGGAGAGCACCAACTTCAATGATGTGCTCCATTGTTCGCTCCTTGAGAGTGTCCATTTTGGACACCCATAAGGGTTTTATTTGTACATCAACAATGGTTGATTTAGAAAGATAGACCTTCCCAATTGGAGCCACTGGAGGTGTAATGCTACACAAACCCTACTGATGGTCTCCTAAGTGTACGCCGCCGTCTTGGCGGCGGATCTCACAAAGAGTTGGGACAGAGACAGGTCGATGTTAAAGTTGAGTTCTCAAATTCTGCCCGAACCTGACCATACCCGAACCCGACCGATAGGTTAGGGTAGGGCCTAAAATGTATGCTAATTAGTCGTGCCGGGTAGGGCCTCGGGCTCAATGAAAAAATAAAACATTTGTTTGTATTATTTTATTACTATTACTATATGATAGACCCGACCATACCCGACCCGACCCGAAGTTTTCGGGCCGGGTAGGGCCTAAAATGTATGCTAACTAGTCGTGCCGGGTAGTGCCTCGGGCCTGCCCAGTTAGGGCCCACTTAGGGCCCAGTTAGGGCCGGGCCTTAATTTTCAGGCCCGTTGAGAACTCTAATTAAAGTTACTTAGATTTCCTTCCTGATTTGTCTCTCTGAGAAAAAAAAACACCTTGGGAAGATTGTGTGGCTTGTGATGATCAACGTTCAGTGACATCAGGGATAAAAAAGTGGTGTAGCCGTGTTCACGTTCACTCTCTCATTGGAATGAATAGACTCCAACCTGCTTCTAGTCTCTTAAAAAGGTGGTCGCCTACAGCAGTGGTTCTCAACCTTTTCAGGCCGCGACCCCCAAAATAATCATATTTGAACTAGGGACCCCCCACCCTGCACAAGCACTTGGAATTGTAGGAGTTGGCAGTACATTTAGTTTGACTTGATCTATACCATTGTGAAAATAGCCGATCTACATGCTCACAACGCCTCGCAACATTTCCGGTCTATAATAATATTTTTAAATTTTACCGATGTTTGACCAGAGGTACTAAAAAGGTCTTTAAAGTCCTTAAATTGTCACTCTAGAAATGTGCTGATATTATGTATACACTTATACTGTATGTTGGTCTGTTTACTTCTTGAGTGAGAAAACAACGTTAACATTTAGCTAAACATCTGGGGACCAACCCACTGACCTACCGTACAGTACTTCATTCAGAAATAGCATGTCTTTCTTTTTCTTTGTTCTTGGGTTAGTTAGATTAACAGCGTAGCTTGGGGATTTTTTACAGTGTACAAAGCTGGGGGTCCTTGGAAGTTAAATAAAAAGCTTGAGAATCACCGAACCAGATGGACTGTAATGAAAACACCTCTTGGAGAAGGGCATGCATTGAAGGCTGGGGGGATCAGAATGATGTCAGATGTGTTTTTGGACGAAATGCCACTCAAAACAAAAGACAGGGTCTAATAGAGCATCGCAGCGGAAGTCGATGCCTGGGGTCACTTTCACTTTCACCATTCATTTTCGCCATAGACTTTTACAAAAATATTTATAACAATTATGTTAAGCCTCGAACCAAGCCATCCAGGATGGAGGTGAATCATGACCATATAACCTTTGATCCTATGTGAAAACATATTTTAATATTACATTATTTGATATACTACATTTAATAACTACCCTTTGTTTAGCGATTTTCAAAATGTTCTTTTCATAGAAAAAAAGGTTATATGATCATGATTCACCTCCATCCTGGATGGCTTGGTTCGAGGCTTAACATAATTGTTATAAATATTTTTGTAAAAGTCTATGGCGAAAATGAATGGTGAAAGTGAAAGTGACCCCAGGCATCGACTTCCGCTGCGATGCTCTATAGCGGTCGTGCTTTCCTCGTGGATCTCGCGTCTCGCCCCCCAAATCTGGAGGGATCGCGATGGCAGCACGGTGGATCTGACATTATGAATTAAAGAAAACGTGGACAAATATTCAGGCATGTACTGTATTCCCTTGGTCTTTACTGGAAGCATGGAACATAAATATGATGCTGATCAGTTCAGTGGTTTGCAAGATTAGCAGACAGACAGGCAGACAGGCAGGCAGACAGACAGACAGACAGACAGACAGACAGACAGACAGACAGACAGACAGACAGACAGACAGACAGACCGACTCTCTTCTAATTGGCTCCCGTAACAATCAAGTATCTTATTTATAATACCCATTTAGGCCTAGAATTGTCTAATGCTTTAACTATTGAAAAATTGCAGATATACAAGCTCACAGCGCGCCACCGAGTGCCGGCTGCAAGCTTGTAGATCTGCTATTTTTGAAAAATCATGATTTTTTTGGGGGGTAAAAGTCTTTGAGTATAGCTTTTTAAAAGCGAGCATTTGTAACTCAAATATTTGCTTCTTGAGGGTCCCTGGAACGACATATATTGAGATGGGGTCTGCGGCCAATGTAATTTTGGGGGTCCTTGACATGAGAAGGTTTGAGAACCACTGATTTAGAAGAAGGATTTAGAAGACATTTATAGAATCGGGTCCAATTCTTTTTTCTTCAAAAATAGCAGATCTACAAGCTCGCAGCGCGGCACTCGGTGCCGTGCTGTGAGCTTGTAAAAATATTATACCTTTTTATAATTAGCAGTTGCACTCGTTCTGTTTTTTCAAAGTGACTGTCGCCACTCACTCGGCAGTTTTCAACTGGATTTAACAGTGTACAAGCACACATTTTACCTACCATTTAATTTCATAATTGACTATTTACTTTTCAGAGCCTCTGAGACCTTGGTGTCAAGCCCTGAGTTAGAATATGTAGATAAGAGGTTTCATATCCACTGGCTCTATGAAGTTGTACAAGTGCTGTCTTTGTGTAAAAGGCCTCAGTTATACTTGGTTTGTGTGCGGGTGCCGTGCTCTGTAAATAAATAGCAGATCTATATCTGCTGTTTACTGCATGCAACTATAAGTTATAAATAAGGCTTTATTTGGAGAGTTAGTGCGAACAAACAACAGATGTCTATAATTGACTGACTGGCTCTTAATTCCATCATCATCTAACTTATCATCAGCCACTGGTGACTTTCTGTCTGTCTGTCTGTCTGTCTGTCTGTCTGTCTGTCTGTCTGTCTGTCTGTCTGTCTGTCTGTCTGTCTGTCTCTACAAACAAACCCTGATCGTCAAAATCATCACAGAGA
>NC_137812.1:71097510-71185010 GCF_963921795.1 Nannobrachium achirus
CACCCACTTTCCAAAGTAAAGTGAAGCGCGTCTTGAGAGAGAGAAGCCACAGTCTCCACAAACAGGAAGCAGGATGGCATTTACACAATGTGAGCAGAACCACCTCCTACTCACTGCCTGCACTACTACCCACAATGCACCTCTGCAGGCCGTCTGTCAACATCTGCCTGACAGACAGACAGAGCTACTGAACCACTTACATTGCACATATGTGGTTATTGCGACCGTCAGGTCGCAGTTTAGTATCAAAACCTCCACCGGCCGTCCGTCCGTCGGTCGGTCACACGTCACACGTCACACCTTTGCCCTGCTCATACCTCCGCATCAGTATGACATCACACTGCTGACATCAGTATGACATCACACCGTACACAAATGACCCTTATAGAGCATCGCAGCGGAAGTTGATTCCTGGTGTCACTACGTCATTCCCCATTCATTTTCGCCATAGACTTTTACAAAAATATTTATAACAATTATGTTAAGCCTCGAACCAAGCCATCCAGGATGGAGGTGAATCATGACCATATAACCTTTTTTTCTATGAAAAGAACATTTTGAAAATCGCTGAACAAAGGGTAGAACTTAAATGTAGTATACCGGTATCAAATAATGTAATATTAAAATATGTTTTCACATAGGATCAAAGGTTATATGGTCATGATTCACCTCCATCCTGGATGGCTTGGTTCGAGGCTTAACATAATTGTTATAAATATTTTTGTAAAAGTCTATGGCGAAAATGAATGGGGAATGACGTAGTGACCCCAGGCATCCACTTCCGCTGCGATGCTCTATATAAGACCGGCATTATCTACCGACAGATTAGTAACAAGATGTCAAAATCGTCTAGGAAGGATGGTGTGAGTCATGCTGGCACCCTTCGCGGCAGGAGGAAGCTGGTGCAATCGACCCCTTGGCTTGTCGGGACCCCTGCCTACTAACGGGGTGGCAGGCTATCACCTCAGACTAGAACCCGTACGGGGTGGCCGACACCAGCCCATTGACAAGAGAGAGGCCTTGATGTCCCTTTACTCTTTGATGGGGTGGCCAGTTGACTAAGAGTTTCCGTTCGGGCCTTCTCGATATTGTACAGATTTCCACGGGAAATCTGGGGGTGGCTGTTACAAAGACCCTCACTCACCTTCACGTCATGTGGCTAGTCGTTAGGTAGCCATAGTTACACGTTGAAGGTTGAATCTCCAGATATGGAGATAACCAACACATCCCTCCATATATGGAGATAACCGACGAATCTCACTAAGTCTGACCTCACAAGCCCCATATTTGGACACGAACAACATATAACTCCATATATAGAGACATAGCTGCTGACATCAGTATGACATCACACTGCTGACATCAGTATGACATCACACCGTACACAAATGACCCTTATATAAGACCGGCATTATCTACCGACAGATTGTGGAGATAAGCGACCAACGGTCGCTTATCTCCCGATTAGGGAGTCTTACTGGTATATATTATACCGGTATGCACCTTTGTGCACATTACTTCAGTGTCTCCCCAAACTGTGGTTCTGGGACCCATCTTTGGGTCAAGGGCAGTTTTATGGGTTGGGAGTAAATATGCCTTTATTTTTCCTTTAGTACATTTGGTTTTGAATCATTATTATTTAAAGTGATTTTCTAAACCTAGCCCCCACCCTCACAAATTCACAATTCTGTCCATACATTTAGAACACATTTTACTTTTTTATTATTTTTATTATAATAAATATTAAGACACGTTGTGAGCTTGTAGATCTGCGATTTTCACTAGTTTGGGTCCAGGGGAGACACACCATTTCTATTGGTATGGATTTAAACAGTCTGGGAACTCCGGCATTACATCACTGATCTGAATATCTTCTTCCAATTGTTTCCTTCAAATTGTTAGCACTTTTGTAGCGATCCAATCTGGGAACCCGTCATCAATGTGTCTGGAGAGATGAATGTAACTGTGGACTGTGTGTTGATGTGTTGACAGGAAGATGAGATGAATGTAACTGTGGACTGTGTGTTGATGTGTTGACAGGAAGATGCGTCTAACATCACCATCCTGGGTCTGGTACTGGAGTGCAGCTTACCCAAGACTCTATTTAGCAGTCCTCAGGTACGTACTGTACTGTGTCCTTAAACTCTACTGTACATACATACTGATCCAGTCTGCACCAACCTTG
Source organism: Nannobrachium achirus (assembly GCF_963921795.1). NCBI lineage: Eukaryota > Metazoa > Chordata > Actinopteri > Myctophiformes > Myctophidae > Nannobrachium > Nannobrachium achirus. The sequence goes on from NC_137812.1 coordinate 71,099,696, forward strand.
ACACATACCCTGTTAACGGGTCTGCCATGAAAAGACTCACATCAGGGGCCCCACAGGGGCACAGCCAGGGGCCCCAAGGGGCCACAGGTGTGGTCCGTTCTCCAATCTGCACCAACCTTGACACATACACTGTTCAGGGGTATGCCATGGCAATAGTCACACCAGTTCATGGAAAGGATGCAGACAACCACATGTGTCCTCTGGTGCACATGGCGTCACAGCTAGCCTAGCCTCCCCTGGAGGGACAACACCACCACCACCACCACAGCGTCTGTGTGGCATCTCTCGTTTCCTGTACTTCCCTTAGAGGATTCATTAACCCAATTAAAGCCTCTATTCTTAGTTAAAAACACACCTGAGCTGAACTGTAAGCGGAAGTGCTGGAACTATGTTTTTGGACGCACCCGACTTATTTGTGTTTCCCAAAGGTCAAATTAGCCTTCATGATTTTGGGCCGGGGGATAAACAATTACCTCAAGAACAGAATGCTGATATTTAATTTAGCATGTTGAATAACAGTTGAATTAACAGTTGAATCACTTTTAATCCCATTTATCTGTTATTAATATATTTCCTAGTTACTGCACTTTGGCTTTAGGGTAGTGTACTTAAGTTGGAAGGCTTTTTTCCCCGTCTACACCAAATCTCTTTGCCAAAAAAATTGCCGTTCTGCTATTTTTTGGTGAATGTTCCTCCCCTCCAGAATTAGCCCTATTCACGGCCCGCCCACCTACTTCCGTTTCTCAGTTTTCCCCGGGTGCTGACTTCAATTTAGATGGGGAAACTATACTGGACTTAAAGCCAACAAATCATTATTTCTAACAGTAAAGTAAATTATAGTGCTTTGTGCCGTTTAGTATCTTGTGTTCTTGATCATGCTAGCCGTATTTTATACTTTACTATTCGGAAATTGCATTAAATTTGCGATTTCTGTGCTAACTCCATAGGCTATGGTAGGATTTACCCCTTCAAAATGTGACTTCAGCACCCGTGGGATGCTTAGTGGGCGGGCCGTGAATTGGGCTAATAGGGACGCTGTGGTTCAAGTGGTTAAACCAAGTAGATGTGTGTCTGTGCTAACATGAGCAGGAGGACAGACAGAAAGACAGACTGACAGACAGACAGCTGGGCCTGTGTTGATGTTACAGTTAGTTTGAGAAACCAGTTAAATTGGGAAAGGAGCACTTGTTTTTCTTCACCTAGATGCGGAAGAAGTTCACCTGGATGCATGTGGAAGAAGCCCATGCATTAGTCCCACGCTGGTGAATGCCAACCTGGGGAATGCTACTATGCCTAAACCTAACCCTAACCCTACCCTAACCTCAGTAAAACTATGCCTAAACCTAACCATATAACCCTAACCTCAGTAACACTATGCCTAAACCTAAACCTAACCCTAATCCTAACCCTAACCTCAGTCAAATTATTCCTAGTTCCCCGAAGGAGGCACCGCCTGCTCCACCTTGTGCCCAAAAACGAGCGCTCCTGTTCTCAATCTAACTGAATCTCAAACTAACTGTGACATTGACACTATGAGCAGACAGACACAGACAGACAGACAGACAGACAGACAGACAGACAGACAGACAGACAGACAGACAGACAGACAGACAGACAGACAGCTGTGTTGCATCATGCTGACAGAGAGACATCTCATCTCCATCAGGTTCATTATAAAGTCCACAGAGAGCAGCAATTAGAAGCCTGCTGGGAAGTGAAGTGAAGTGAAGTCAGCCTTCTGTTCTGGCAGGAGAAACATGTCTGTCTGTCTGTCTGTCTGTCTGTCTGTCTGTCTGTCTGTCTGTCTGTCTGTCTCTCTGTCTGTCTGTCTGTCTGTCTGTCTGTCTGTCTGTCTGTCTGTCTGTCTGTCTGTCTGTCTGTCTGGGATGCACCTGCTCCTCAATGAAATAATAATCAAAAATCAAAATATCTACTGCAGTGGTTTTCTACCTGTGGTTTCATTTACTTCTTTCTATTGTTTTAGAGATTCTTATTTCAGTGGTTGGGGGCATGCGTACAAGTGGCTAAATATGTCATTTTACACAGAATGAGCCCATTCCCAAGATACAACGCAACCTTTCATGGTTGGAATTGACTTATGGGGGCTAGAAGTGAAATAAAGAAACTGTTGGCTTATTGTGTCTAAAAATACATATTTGGCCACTTGTACGCATGCCCCACATGCGTATGCATGCCCCACATTTTAACACGGTAAACGCGATAAAATAATAGAACGAAGCAAATGAAAACATTTTAACACTCACTTTTTCTTTTCTCTAATCACAATCTAAAATATGAACCCTTGTTGTAAAAAAAACAAAGTTGTCCTTTAACAGTAAACAGAACAACATACAGTGTATACAGGGTATCTACACATTTCTAAAGTGACAATTGTCAGACAAGTGACAGAAATTAGAACAGATCGAAGTCAAACTAAATGTAACACCAACTCTTATTTTGGGGGTCATGGCCTGAAAAGGTTGAGAACCATTGTTTAGTCAGGAACACTCACGTCAAAGTAGATTTAACAATTTATTGCATGCTATGAATACAGTTAATCTCTGCGTTAAAGGGCTCCGCGTTCGGAGATGTTCCCTGAATTTTGTGCACACTTTTTGAGCATGTTAAGCCCCATAGGGATACATAATCAACAGACATATCCACAAGTATATGAGCTTAGCCAGACTAATCAAAGGTGGAGGCTGGGGAGGAGGAGGCAGCTATAGCAGCGAGAGTATCCGAGGCTTTGGATAACCAAGCATAGGTACAGAAAGCAAGCCGTATTTAACCCATTTAGAACGGGTACAAATTATTGTGTAATCATTATTTAATGCTTTAACTATTGAAAAATAGCACATATACAAGCTCGCAGCGCGGCACCGAGTGCTGCGCTGCGAGCTTGTAGATCTGCTATTTTAAAGAAATCGTTAAAATTTGAATTTTGACCTGATTCTATAAGTGTCTTTTGAATCCTTTTCAAAAAGATTTTTGGAAAACCCTATGTTTCTATGTCAGCAATCTGGCCAGCCATCGTCAAAGAAAAGGTCCTTTTCACTTAACTGGAGCTTAGTTAGTCTGTTCTTGAGGGACTACTATGTCAGTGGTTCTCAAACCTTTTCATGTCAAGGACCCCCAAACTGATATTTATTTGGCCACGGACCCTCATCTCAAAATATTTAGTTCCAGAGACCCCCCCAGAAGCAACATTTGAGTTACAAAGGTTCTCTTTGAAAATACATATAGTCAAAGATTTGCACACATTTTCACGACTTTTTCAAAAATAGCAGATCTACAAGCTCGCAGCGCGGCACTCGGTGCCGCGCTGCGAGCTTGTATATCTGCTATTTTTCACTGGTTAAAGTATTCAATAATTCTAGACCTAAAAGGAGCCTTCCCTACTGAATGAGAGGTTTGATTGGAGGATGAGAGTGTGATGTAATGACTAGCAGATATGTGATAAGAGCGTGTGTCCCTGTGGAGTGTTTATTTGTCAGTGCAATGTGTTGTTTTTCCCCCTCAGGCTTCATGTCTGCAGACGGAGGAGCAGCAGCTCAGCCTCCAGATCAACCTATCAGAGAGAGGAGAGATCAACCAATCAGAGAGAGGAGAGCATCCCTCCCACCTGGACAAGCTCAAACCCTACGTCCTGGAGCACATCCTGCTGCTGCTGGCCGTGCCCAGAGCCACTGGTCCCAGATCAGCTGGTGGGTTTCCTAATATAAACCTTTTACTGTAGCTCCCAGCACCGCTGGTCCCAGATCAGCTGGTGGGTTTCCTAAAAATACTATGAAATAGTATCTTTTAGCTTCCAGCACTGCTGACCCCAGATCAGCCAGTGGGTTTCCTATCAGTCAAGACATCGTCAAAGAAAAGGTCCTTTTCACCAAACTGGAGCTCAGTTAAGCCCTTTGCACACAGGACAGTTGCGTTTTTTTCGTTTGCGGCATGAATAAAACGCATTGGATTTGGTGTGCAAGGCTGTGCGGTATCGGCGCTGCGGATCCAAAAAGGAGTCATAAAAGGAGTGATGAGTTTTTTACCGCATGCGACAAGACGCACGAATCGAACTGGGTTCGATCGAGAAAAAAACGCACGGCGGCAGCCACTCGTCGCACGGCTAATTCGGAGCCGGTGTGCATGAGGTCGTAGAGAATCATTGTTTTCTTTTCAAAAAATGATATTGTCCGTTTTATCCGTGCGGTTAAACGCGCCTGTGTGCAAAGGGCTTTAGTCTGTTCTTGAGAGACTACTATGTCAGTGGTGCTCAAACCTTTTCATGTGAAGGACCCCCAAAATGATATGTATTTGGCCACGGACCCGCATCTCAAAATATTTAGTTCCAGGGACCACCCAGAAGCAAAGTTTTAGTTACAAACGTTCGCTTTGAAAACACATATATATTCAAAGATTTGCACACATTTTCAAGACTTTTTCAAAAATAGCAGATCTACAAGCTTGCAGCGCGGCACTCGGTGCCGCGCTGTGAGCTTGTATATCTGCTATTTTTCACTGGTTAAAGCATTCAATAATTCTAGACCTATAGTGTACAATGTTACAGAACATGTAGCTAGAATTCAAAGCCAAAGTCGGTAAAGAGAATGTAACCATGACACAACCTACCCAGCCCAGTACATAATGTTCCAGCGTGTCCAGACAGACTCTCTAGTGGTATCGCACAGCCATCGCTCAGACACATTAACATGATGTTTACATTGTGATGTAAAGGACTGCTCTTAACGAGCCTCCTCTCGTTTCCTGCTGTTTGCTCTGATCTTAGATAAACAAACCCTCTGCTGCTTTGATGCACGCTGAGTTTGGTAAGAAAGTGTAGTTTTCTGCTTGTCAGACCTTAGCAATAGAATACATGTTCAATCTTTTCCTGAAGACACAAATTGGTCTCTGATATTTTATAAAGGCAAAGGTTTAACCATTATTTCCTGCTTTAACGATAAGAAATTGCAGATATGCAAGCTCGCAGCGCGGCACCGAGTGCCGAGCTTGTAGATATGGTATTTTTGAAAAATATTGAAAATGTTTGCAAATCTTTGAATATATATTTTTCAAATTGAACATTTGTAACTCAAACCTCTGCTTTCTGGGGGTCCCTGGCTGGAACAACATATTTTGAGATGGGGGGGTCCGTGGTCAAATACATGTAATTTCGGGGGTCCTTGACATAAGAAAGTTTGAAAACCACTGATTTAGAAGAAGGATTTAGAAGACATTTATAGACTCGGGTCAAAGACCTGCACACATTTTCAAGATTTTTCAAAAAAAGCAGATCTACAAGCTCGCAGCGCGGCACAGAGCGTGTATATCTGCTATTTTTAAATAGTTAAAGCATATCAAATAATGTTTAAAGTTATAATGCGTAATAGTTGGCTGTACACTGTAGCTACCAAAACAAGCAGTGGGGCTCCATTCACGCTGTTTCACTGGCTAGAAGTGTGGAGGAGCGACGCTTGTTCTCAGCAACAAAGGAGAAGAATTAGCAAGGCTATGAAACAATTAAAGTTTGAACACTGATCGTTAAAAAGCTCTCAGGCAAGGTTTATTAACGATTAACGTTGTGATGCAAGGTCTTCTTCAGAATGAGGTACAGGATACAAACAACACTCCTTATAACGGTAACAAGTTGTATGTTGTTAAAGGTAACAACATACAATACAACTTGAAAATACAATTACTAAAACAAACTTGTATAAAAAAACAAAACATTTGATATACAAAAAGAAAATCAGTATATGAAGTATTTAAGACGGTGAGTAATACAGACCATAATTGTGGTCAAAGCTACACTGAAATGAACTAATAAAAACAGGGACCAAACGCAATGCAGTTTATGCTACTCTTATTTTAAAGGTAGCAGGCTAAAACCAAGACCCACATGATGGGATGTGATACAGCCAAGAGGAACACAGTCACAGTGGCAAGGACCTTGGGGAAAACATGGATTTACCGGAAAAATAAGTAGATATTAAAATCAGGAAAATAGACAAAAGGACATGTAGGGTTTTCTTCATCACATTATGTAAAGGACATTCCTTCATCAGTTTGTTCTCTGTGTCCACAGGAGAGCTGAAGATAGGAGTTCACATGTTCACATGTTCTTTATGTTTCACAGGAGAGCTGAAGATAGGAGTTCACATGCTGAACTCTGGAGGCAAGAAGCTCTATGTGAAGGTGAGACGCTCTTTCACTGGGACTCAGCACTTTTTCATCCACGGAACCCCTGAATTACACTGTTATTTAAAAAACAATAATCTAACTTTCATCCACAGAACCCCTGAATTTCACTGTTATTTAAAAAAGCAATAATCTAAATATGCAAATCTTTCTCCCTACGATACAGTATGTCACGCCACAGTGAAACATCTGTTTCCATCAGAACTGACTGAAAATAACTTTATACTTGACGTTTAACCACTTGAACCCCAGCATCCCTATTCTCACAACGTCACGCATTCTGAGCTTGTAGATCTGCTATTTTTGGTGAAGAGAGTGGGGTAGATGAGAAAAAAAAGAAAACTCCAGTAAAACTACAGTGCAAATCAGGTCTGTTACTAAGCATAGAGGGTTTAAGTGGTTAAACATACTGAAGTGATATTGATGAATTCCAAATAAGTATCAACGTATTCTGATGCACCCCTGGACTGGCATCACGGCACCCACTGATCTATTACTCTGCATTTCGTCGTTGTCGGGCAGAAACCTCGTATCTCCAAGTTTCAAATGTGTACATTTTTTCGCAAAGCAAAACCCTGCTTCATCATACAAGGCTGTTGCTCAAAAGTAGTGAAAACAGCAGATCTACAAGCACACTTTAAATGACAAATACAAAACAAACGGTTTCGGACATACAAGGTTTCCACCCGACAACAACGATATCTATATTTAATAGCTTTAATTTCTGTTTTTCTGTTCAGGACATGTCAGTGCTGTCCAAGATGGACGCCAGCCTGGACTTCAAACAGGTTCTGCTGAGACCTGAAGCCAAGAACTTCACACAGGTGGCCTCCCTGGCCTGCTCAGGTACACACACACACACACGCACTCACCCCCGCACACACTCACGCACGCACGCACACGCACGCACACACACACACACACACACACACACACATACAGTACACACACCACTAACCCTAACAAACAGTAGTACAGTAAATGTTTTTGCACGCTGCTGCGTTTCTTTGGCTGAAGAATATCTGAGCAAATTTCGGAGCATGTAAAAAAAAAAAAGAATCGTCCTCACGTTATCAGTTATCAATCACGTTTGTAACTGCCACCCGTTTCGTTTTTATTTTCGGACCAGGGTAGATTTATTTTTCTGATTTTCGCAACTGTCACCACTGGGTCTCTCTCTCTCTCTCCTTGGCCTAAAAAACGTTTTTGCAGATTTTGTGTGCAACCAGCTTTAGTCATGAATGATCAGAAACAACACAACTAAAGCATGAATCAGTAGAGAGTAGAGAGCTAACACATGAATAATTCAAAGCATCACAACTAACTGATTAATCATTATGAACACCACAATGAGCTCATGAATCACTACAGAGTTAACGGCAGAGCTTTGAAGAGCACTCATCACATCACGTCTCTGTCGGGTGGAAACCTTGTATGTTAAAGACTATCCCCCGTTTACTTGTCAGTAAACGGGGGATAAAATAACCTGTGTTCCATTGGATCCAATGTGGTTGTTAGCTTTTGTTAAACCCACAGACACTTACAGTATAACCACTTATATTTCAAAACGTTTGGCCTGTACTGCTGGCCTAGTGGTCCTGACAGCGTGTCGTGAGTTCGAGACCCAATCCCGACAGCCTTTGATGTGTACGTGTCACTCTCTGTCTCTCTCCATTTCTCCTTTCTACCTTACTGTACTATCAATAAAGGCAACAAAAAAGGACCCAAAATATAGTGACAATATCAGATCGCGACACGCTGTGAGCCGTGAGATCTGCTTCTTTTTTTTTGTTGCTACTTTTGGGCAACACTCTTGTATGGCAAAGTAGAGGATTTAATTCACGATGAAATAGGGGTGGGTGATAATTATCGTTGAGACGATACAATGTCTCCACGATATGCCTTTTCAGAGGCATCGTATATATCGTGATACAATGAGGGAGCCTTGTAAAAAATCCTGTTTAATCGTTAATACAGAGATTCATTGCAGAATTCAATTTAAACCTGCATTTTGGTCTAAATCAGTAGTTCTCAAAATTTAAAATGTCAAGGTCTCCACTTAACTCTGACAGTATACAAATGAAACCAAATGGACCCTTATGGGTCCATTTGGTTTCATTTGTATACTGTCAGAGTTACATACATGTAAAGTTGAATTTAGACCTCCCAAAAGGAACCCAGAGAGTCTAGTTTTTGTCAAGTAACTTGAAAAATATCCATAAAAACCAACTTGAAAAAAGAATCGTGATAAAATCATGTATCGTGATACAGCTTGGAAAAATATTGTGATATTGTATTTTTTCCATATCGCCCACCCCTACGATGAAATGGTAACAATTTTAGAAATGGATACACAAGAATGCTCTCCTGACATCAACGATATGATATGATATGAAGGTACAATATTAAACTGTGTGTGAAACGGTTTCTATGAATAACAGCCAATCACGGTCTGTCTCCAGGAGCGTTGCCGGGCAACAGCAGAAGATGCTCTACTCATATCAGCCTGCAGATCCTGGACAACCACACACACAACACGTTTACACACAGGTAACACACACACACACACACACACACACACACACACACACACACACACACACACACACACACACACACACACACACACACACACACACACACACACACACACACATGCATGCACAGACGCACATGCAGGGCTGTACATAAAAACTATAATATAACCACCAACAATTAAAACCAAGGAGTGCAAAGTTCAAGTTTACATAGGCTACACTCGCACATAGTAATTGACAGTATAGGTAAACATGAGTGCAATGTACATGCATGCATAGATGTGCACAATACATAGATATACAGTATGTATATATCATACATATCATATGTACACATGAACATACATAAAACTCTGTAAACAAAAGATAAAAGCTACACACTGCGTAACGGTAAACTGCTGCAGGTTAAAATGATGTCAAATTTTGACGTGAATAGGTGTGTTTTGAATCTGCTCTTAAATAGGTCAACCTAGCTTGACTCTTGAATATAGATTGAGAGGTGGTTCTAAAAACGAAGGGCTTTCTAAGAGCATGCTCTGCCACCTGCTGATATTGCATTTATTTGGGGAATGAATGGGTAAGAGACTAGTAAGTATTAATGTGCATTTGCTTTCTCTTCTGCATGGATTAAAAGTCTCAGTCGCTTGGATTCCATAGAAGCCACACTGTTTCACAAATGGCACACAAGGACTTACACAATTTTATCATTTGTGCAATCTTATTTTTACATTAATCCGTGACTTTGTGGCAGTGCGTTAGGACATGGGACGTGTCCAGGGATAATAGTGTGTGTTTGATGTGTCCTCCCTGACAGAGCATTGGGGTGGGACATAGTGTAATGTGTGTTTGTTTTGTCCTCCCTGGCAGGTCGTTGGGGTGGGACATAGTGTAATGTGTGTTTGTTTTGTCCTCCCTGACAGGGCGTTAGGGTGGGACATAGTGTTAATAATGTGTGTTTGTTTTGTCTTCCCTGACAGAGCGTTGGGGTGGGACGTGTCTGCTGTGCTCCAGGTGAGACAGAAGGGGACGGACCAGGTGGACCTGTGGCTGACCAACCCTCTGCCTGTGTCACTCACTGTCACCAACGCTAGCCTTTCTCACAGGGCCCAGGGCCTCAAGGTAACTAGCATAGCCTCTCTCACAATTCCATTGGTATGCTTTACACTATAACCAAATCTCATAAATGTGTCTCATGACAAATCCTCTAAACCATGGTATTGTTATTTGTGAGTGTCTGCTCTCAACACATGGTACAACTAAATTAGACTTACAGGGCTGTATTTTGATTGTCTTAAGTACCAGCTCTTATGCCTTAACTTAAAGGCCTTTCCATCCATACTGTCTCCGATCACCAAACCTTTCGTCTGAGAGTTTTGACTTTCCAACGTGCAGCTTTCCGAACTATAATTCGGGGTAATACTTTTCAGAAGATGCAAGCGACATCATTTTGTAGTTGAACCTTAACTTTCTGATGAAAGGTTCAGTGGTCGGAGACAGTATGGACAGGCATTTAAGTTAAGGCAAACATTTTGGTTTAAAAAAAAGGTTATCTGTGACCAACGGTACCCCCGTGCTGCCCCCTGTCTGTCAGGTGGTGAACTTCAGCGGTGCGCTGACGGTCCCTCAGGGCTGCTGGAGGGTCCTGTCCCTGCGCGTCCTCAACAAGACCCTGCCGGTCAGCCTGCGGTCCACCCTGAGACTGGACACCAGCCTGGGGACCGCCCTGCACCTGCCCCTGCACCTCACCTCCTCTGTAGACAAGGTAGAGTAGACAATACCTCCCCCTTATCCTTATACCTCCTACTGCACCTCACTTCCTCTGTGGACAAGGTAGCTGTAGCTCCCTGCCTCATCTTTGCACCTCGTGACCGATTTGAGAAGTTACTGATCTGATTAGCAGTATGTACTGTATGATTACCTGCATACAGACAGACAGACAGACACACACACACAGACAGGCGATAAAACATCAGGGATGTCGATGTGTGTTGCTTGACATGCCCTTGCTTTCCTGTCATTCTTCCGTGTTCTATAAGACAACCTTTACCAAAAAACTTTCATGCAGGAGGAATTTCATGGAGGCCATGAAGGCCATGGCCGTCGTTGCCCCTCAGTTTGGCCTTGTGCCCCTCAAACCAATGGCATGACTTGAGGCCACAGTGGCCTTATAATGTCCCAGTTGACTGTACCACTTTCTCCTCTGTCTCTTTCTTGTCAGGGTTAGGGTTAGACATAGACAGTAGACACCGGTGTCTCTTTCTTGTCAGACATCAGTGTTTTGTTGTTGAGATTCTGAAATCTTAACTCCCCTGAGTCCCCATCTTTAAACCGATCCAGTGACTTTGATTGGTGCAGGGCTGAGCATGGATCAGATTGCAGATACCATCATTTATCTATTTGTTCACTGCAGATTAGATTATCTTCCCTAACCCTTAAATTCAGTTCATTTTTTCAATGTACTAAAATATTGTTTTATTTGATGGCCTTTGTGCCCTCAAAGAATGGACGTGGCTAAATATAAAATGACAGAATTCCAGGCCTGGTTGGCATTATACTGTAACTACTTGTGAATGCAGTAAAATGAATGTATTAATGAATGAATGAATGTATTCATTCTATGAATGGATTAATTAAAGTGTGTGTGTGTGTGTGTGTGTGTGTGTGTGTGTGTGTGTGTGTGTGTGTGTGTGTGTGTGTGTGTGTGTGTGTGTGTGTGCGCGTGCGTGCGTGCGTGCGTGCGTGCGTGCGTGTGTTCAGCAGGGGGAGGTGCTGTTGGAGGTAAAGGGACAGTGCAGTAAACTCTGTCCTCTCAGGATGTCTGAAACAGGTGAGAACATCTCTATCATACAAACACATACATTTATACCAGCGTTACTCAACCTTTATTCTGCATGGGCACACTTTTCATGTCCCAAGAATCCATGGGCACACCAACATAATACGGGGGTGTAAATATCGTCACTGTCGGGAAAGAAACCTTGTATCTCCAAGTTTTAAGTTTGTACGTTTCTTCGCAAAGTAAAGCCCTGCTTCATCATTCAAGGCTGTCGCACAACAGTAGTGAAAACAGCCGATCTACAAGCATCTACCTACGCCGCGAGGCGTTGTGTGCTTGTAGATCGGCTGTTTTCACTAGTTTAAATCATTTTTAAAATGATAAATACAATACTGGCTTTCAAGCAGTTTCATGGGGCACACTTGACCCTTCTCAGGGGCACACCAAAGGTCACCAGGCACAGTGGTTGAGAAACACTGATTTATACAGTATACAGTACATACAGTACATACAGTACATACAGTACATACAGTACATACAGATAGCTCGTGTGAAAGCAGATATGTCCTAGGAATGGGACCATAAGTGATATTATCGTTTATCGTGATAATAACTGTATCGTGGAGATTTAATGTATTGTGATATCGTCCTCCGTCATGCACTGGGATCAATTCACCTTTTATTTTGCGGAGCTGCATATCCGGTACCACTTAAACTCTACAATTGGTAAAATGGCCTTTTTTCAATCTCTTTGCCAAAAAAAATACCCGATCTACAAGCTCAAAAGGTGTCGACTTGCGATGTGTTGTGAGCTGCTATTTATTGGCAAATGTTCCACCCAAGGATAATGAATATTGGGGAAATCGCAATTATTTTGATCACAATAATCGGGATATGACATTTTAACATTGTCCCATCCCTAATACTGTATGTACATAGACATTTAGAACATTAGCATCATATGCAGGTGTGTACAGGGCAGGGTATATTGAATCATTAGCATCATATGCAGGTGAACAATAGTAGCAGGTACAGTGTTTCAATCGGCAGGTGCCCATGGCAACCCGCCATTTTACGTTCCTTTGAGGTCCTGGCAAAAAAGTATCTTGAGTAAATGTAATCCAAGTATGTCCTGTTTATTTTCACGATAATAATTTCTTTCAGTCAGGACCATTTTTAAACAATCGCGGGCCACAGCACTTTTGTAGCAGCCGGTAGAAAAGGCTGCGTTTTAAAGGTGATTTAAAAGTTAGATTAGGAGAAAAATGCATGTTTGTGCAGCAGCGTTACGGGGAAGTGAATCAGGGAGACAGACCTCCCGGTCACGTGATCTCGCGCTGCATTTCAGGAAATGCAGTGTTTTTCGTTACCGCGGTAGCCTGGTACAGTAGCTACAGTACAGTATAATTTACTGTACAACGCAGCAAACGCGTCAATGGGCACACAGAGACATCAAAGAGTTTGGCGTGTTGACACGTCGTGGACCTCTAATGAGTTAAGGTGCTGTTTCAAACAGCAGTTTGTGCAGCAGGGAAAGGTAAAAGAATCCCACCTGCTGTATGTCAACACTCCAGGCAGGCGGAGTTCATGTCTTGTTCAACAGTCTGATGGTAGCAGACAGCTTTCATCTGTCTGATGATCTGAGTGAGTGGGAGGACTTGGATCAACCCATTTAGGCCTAGAATTATTGAATGCTTTAACTATTGAAAAATAGCAGATCTACAAGCTCACGAGCTGCGAGCTTGTAGATCTACTATTTTTGAAAAAGTTGTGAAAATGTGTGCAAATCTTTGAATATATGTATTTTTAAAGCGAACGCTTGTAACTCAAATTTTGCTTCTGGGTGGTCCCTGGAACTAAATATTTTGAGATGGGGGTCCGTGGCCAAATACATATCATTTGGGGGGTCCCTCACATGAAAAAGTTGACATAGTAGTCTCTCAAGAACAGACTAACTGAGCTCCAGTTGAATGAAAAGGACCTTTTCTTTGACGATGGCTATGTAGCCAGATTGCTGACATAGAAACATAAAAACCTTAGAAGGATTCAAAAGACACTTATAGAATCGGGTCAAAATTCTAATTTTCACGATTTTTCAAAAATAGCAGATCTACAAGCTCACAGCGCGGCACTCGGTGCCGCGCTGTGAGCTTGTATATCTGCTATTTTTCAATAGTTAAAGCGGTCAATAATTCTAGGCTTAAAGCTGTCTCTCTCTCTCTCTCTCTCTCTCTCTCCCTCTCTCCCTCTCTCCCTCTCTCTCTCTCTCTCTCTCTCTCTCTCTCTCTCTCCCTCCCTCCAGGTATGATCCAATGGCATCGCTCCCTGCTCCCAGACTCCTCCTCCTCCTCCTGGTCTGTTGACAGCAAGCTGGCTGCAGAGCTGTGCTCTCCATGGCACAGCCACAAGGAACAGCTCCCCTGCAGGTCACACCGGGGCACTGAAACTGTCTCTTATTTTCTCACAGATTTGTCTATCTGCATTAGGGCTGTCACAATTATTACATAACCGTCTAATCGTGATTATTTGACATTATCGCAATTATTTTGTCATAATCGTCATAATCGTGAATGTTGAAAAATGTCCGAAATAGTGGAAATAGCAGATCTACAAGCTCATGCGACGCGTTGTGAGCTTGTAGATCGGCTATTTCCACTATCAAAGTTATTTTTTAAGTAGTAAGTTGTCAAATATGTCAGTAATTGCTTTGTATATTTAGGTTATGTGTCATATCTACCATGTACAACTTCAAAGCCTAAAAGCCAAACAGAAATGTAATTATCAACGACAAAAACATTAAATCGTTAATCGCCAATTATTTGAGTAACAAATAATCGTCATGTAAAATGTCATATCGTGACAGCCCTAATCTGCATATTCAATTACAGCTGTTATTTAATTTTTGATTACAGTAACTGTTGCACCCTTATTTAAGACACATCCATTGATTAAAAATCGAACTGCATTCCTCAACAGTCAAGAATGCAATTTACTGCAAAATGTTAGCCTGTTGAAATAAGTTTACAAACAATTTTGCACAATCATCAGACTTGTTATTACGGTGTTCATACAGCCATATGAATAGTGTTGTGTTGTATGTCCTCAGATGGCCCAGGCTGCCTGCAGATTATTATAAGATAATATATATTATATTAATATTATATTATTGTATTGTATGTCCTCAGATGGCCCAGGCTGCCTGCAGATCCTGATCAACCTCTAGACTTTGGCGCCACGCCGCTGAATGAGAGCAAGGTGGGTTCAAAGACAAACACCTTTTGTCACACTTTGAGAGCATATCCTTTGTCATAATAAAGACATAGTTAATAATACATGCCAAACACATGTGACTTGGTTCCTGTGCAGGTGAAGCGGCTGACCCTGAAGAACCCCACCTCCTCTGTGGTTTCACTGGAGATCAGAGCGTTGTCCCAGTACCCTGCTCAACTAGAGGCTCTGGACCTTCTCACTAAATGGTACCTATCTACTGTACCTACTGTACCACACACACACACACACACACACACACACACACACACACACACACACACACACACACACACACACACACACACACACACACACACACACACAGTACCCTGCTCAACTAGAAGCTCTGGACCTGCTCACTAAATGGTACCTATCTACTGTACCTACTGTACCACACACACACACACACACACACACACACACACACACACACACACACACACACACACACACACACACACACACACACACAGTACCCTGCTCAACTAGAAGCTCTGGACCTGCTCACTAAATGGTACCTATCTACTGTACCTACTGTACCACACACACACACACACACACACACACACACACACACACACACACACACACACACACACACAGTACCCTGCTCAACTAGAGGCTCTGGATCTGCTCACTAAATGGTACCTATCTACCTACCACACACACACACACACACACACACACACACACACACACACACACACACACACACACACACACACACACACACACACACACACACACACTATAAGATCACTCTTAATCCTCTGAGACTTTCTCTAGAAATACCTTTACATTATATTCAACCACGGAGGTTGTGTGTTCACAATGGGCTTGTGGAGGGTATTGGTCACTGCATGTACATGTACTCCTACAGAGAGGGGTGGCATCTGTCAGCAGGGTGATATTGGTCAGTACGATACAACAACGGTGACAACACAGAAATGTGTGTGGGGAGGAATTCATTGGCATTAACGACTAAATTGCTCAAAGGCAACCCCCTCTGTGAAGGTCCTTCCGTGACAAGTTCTTTGTAGTTTTGAAGTCGCTTTCATCTTGCAACGCATTGTTTTACACTTGCTTGTTGCACAAGGCATAATGTGTTCCTCTTTGTCTATGATGGAAAAATATTAATATCCAGTCAGGGTGAAGTCAACCATTTATTGAAGATTTTAGCAACAGAGAATCAGCATCAGAGAAACAGCATACAGCATACAGAGCTCTGACCTGCTGGCCAGAGCTCTGCCCTGTGGGGCAGAAGCCTCCTGATGTGTCATATACACCTCTTATACACCAAGGTGCTCTCCCTAGATGGAGATACACATGAACATGCTAACTAAGTACCATACAGTATATAATAAGACTGGCTGGTTAAGTTATCAATGACCATGTATAGTCACACTTTAGGACAGATTATATGCAGACACATAGAGGTAGAAGTCACAGGAGGATGTCAGCAGTTGGTTTGACAGCTGCAGGCAAATCTACATTAGTGTGAGATTTGCTTTAAACTAAATTCTACAAAGTTGAATATGAAGTAAGATACATACACATTTGACAATCTGTCTTCTAAACTGTTTTTTTTTTTTTATGTGAACAGGTTTAACATCAGTCCTCTGTCTGTCAACATCACCACTACGGAGTTCAGCCTACTCACCAGCCTACCCACGGTACGTGCACGCGCACACACACACACACACGCACGCACGCGCGCACGCACGCACGCACGCACGCACGCACGCACGCACACACACACACACACACACACACACACACACACACACACACACAGTTAGTATTTGAATTATTCAATCTCAAAGTATTCGAATATTCGACTGGACTGACCAAACTGTCAAATATTAAGGCCTCGCGTTGCGAGGCATTGTGAGCATGTAGATCGGCTATTTTCACAATATTTATCTGTGGAACATTAGTCACATTAATACCTACAAATCCAAGTGCTTGTCAGGGTGGGGTCCCCAGTTAAAATATGTTTATTTTGGGGGTCACGGCCTAAAAAGGTTTGAGAACCCAGCTGGTATAGAGCATTAACAAATTCATCCACCAGGGGCATTGACAACTCATTGTTATGACTTCCTATCTAGCCAAGCTTTATAAACTATATATTTTTTAAAGAGAAAACAATGAAAAAAAAAAACTTTTAGTGTAATGGAAAATGTAGATATTTGTATGTGGTGCAGTGTGGTGTGGTGTGGTGCTAAAGCAGCAGTCGAAAAGGGGCTTATAAGTGATTCAAGTACTGTTAATTCAACTGTGCCTCTGTGTACCAACTGACTTCCTTCCTCGTGTGTGTGTGTGTGTGTGTGTGTGTGTGTGTGTGTGTGTGTGTGTGTGTGTGTGTGTGTGTGTGTGTGTGTGTGTGTGTCTGTAGTCTCTAGACGGGGTCCAGGGGGTGAAGGGGTCGGGGGTCCTCCGCCTCACCCTGCAGCCCTGGGAGAGCAGAGAGGTGGGGGTGATGTTCACCCCCTCTGAACACAAACACACAACCACCATCCTCATCATCAGGTACACACACACACACACACGCGCACACACACACACACACACACACACACACACACACACACACACACACACACACACACACACACACACACACACACACACACACACACACACACATTAGTAATGCATAATGAGTGTGTTATATTTTGGAGTGTAAATGTTGCAACACTGCGTTGCCTACAGTGTTGATTTGGTCGACTGCGTTTTTTTCACTGACAAAAACTGAATAAAAACAAAATAAAAAGTAAGCTGTGATGACTAAAACTAAGACTAAATATATTGACAATTTCGTCAACAAAATAAAAACTTGACTAAAACGTGGAGAAGAGTCCACGTTTGATGAGCAATGTTTGGTTGCTCTCAGGTGTTGTGTGCTGAAAATAGCAGATCTACAAGCTCACAACGTGTCACAGCGTGATGCGTTTTGAGCTTCTAGATCTGCTATTTTCAGCACACAACCAAGTGTAAAATCAGTCATCATGATGCCATCAAGGCCTGCCAAATGACATGTCAGTTGACTAAATCAACTGTAGATTTAGTCGCCTAAAATCTTATGATATTTAGTTGACTAAAATTAGACTAAAACTAATACTTTTCAGGTGACTAAATTATGACTAAAACTAAATGACATTTTTATTCAAAAGACTATGACTAAAACTATAATCAAAAGTTGCTGTCAAAAACAACACTGGTTGCCTAACTGTCCATGCTTGTAGTAGTACACACCCACCCATGTGGCTCGGGGCACACCTAAATCTAACACACCACTTGTTAATCGTTATATCATTGTTTGGCTGTCATGCCAGCAGCTGCATTGCTTAGTAGCCTGCTGTTTTTAATATGCGGTCATTTTTAACCTGAACCCCTAGACCAGGGGTGGGCAACTTTGATGATGGCGAGGGCCACTATATTTCCACCTTCACTCCAGAGGGCCACATTGCATATTGCCAAGTCCTACTTTGTCATTCTAGTATCTCATACAGCGCGATGCGTTTTGAGCTTGCAGATCGGCTATTTTTGCTTCTTTTGAATTGGAATCCTGAATAATTTTTTGTTATTTTTGAATGGAATCCTGAAATTTAACATTTTGATTTAATTTCAAACACATGTAGTATATACTCATGTTAACTTTATGAATTAAGCTACTAATATAGACTGATGGAATTAAAGCAGGTCATGTTTGGAATTGTAACAGCTGAAATCAATTATAATATCAGTATTCCGGTATTTACCTGCGGGCCGCATTAAGTAAAGGTGGGGGCCGCATGTGGCCACCGGGTTGGGGTGCCCATGTATGCCCTAGACAAACTACACAATCAGGGGTTGACACTAGGTCTCAGCTCTTCAAGTGCTGGTCATGTTCTAGTTGCCCAAAGGTCATACCCACTTGCCCGAAAAAAGAATTTTCCATTATAAAACCATAGGTAAATGGGGACAATAATGTTAAATCCAATGGATAACTGCAGAGTGGCGCTGGTCACTTCAGAATGAGTGCAACTACCGGTTGTAAAAAGGTAGTTCTTCATAAATAGCCATAATATTTAATTGAAGACAGAATGCACTTGCCTGTCGGGCAAACCTGAAAGCAAACTTCTCTTACCCAGACGGTTTAATTTGAGAAACCGTGAAAACCAGTCTAAGGTTTCATGCCCCTAAGGGGCAGATACCCTTAACGCTACCGCCGCCAATCTCACCAGAGACGAGATAAGAGGTTACCATGGTAACCAGGTAAACAGGCGCACTACATACTAGGGCATCAACGACTTGTGATTTTTGCAAGTCGACTCGACTTGGTAAAAAGTTGAGTTGAAGTCGACTTTATTGTTTGATGACGTCATCACATCACACACCACCCCCCAATTATTTTGGACAGGACAGTTTGCGTTTTTTTCTCAATCGAACCCAGTTTGATTTGTGCGTCTTGTCGCATGCGGTAAAAAACTCATCACTCCTTTTATGACTCCTTTTGGGATCCGCAGCGCCGATTCCACACAGTATTGCACACCAAATCCAATGGGTTTTATTCATGCAGCAAACGAAAAAAACAAACAAAAAAACACAACTGTCCTGTGTGCAAAGGGCTTTATGGTGGCATCCGATGTGTTAACATTGCCTGTGTGTTATTATGAGTTATTATGGTGGCATCCGAAGTGTTAACGTTGCCTGTGTGTTTGTGTTGCGTCTCCAGGAACAACCTGACGGTGTTTGACATGGTGACGGTGAGGGGCCACGGGGCCAAGGAGCTGCTCAGGGTGGGGGGGAAGCTGCCGGGGCCCGGGGCCTCCCTGAGGTTCAACGTCCCCCAGTCCACTCTGATGGAGTGTAGAGACGGTAAGACACACTGCACAAAAAGTTAGGAAACCTAACTTTGGTCCATTATATCTCCCCTTTAATAATACCAATTGGTATTGTGTTTTATGTCATCTTTATTGTTCTTTAGTCACCTTTACTATAGACCTTATTCACACCGCGGCCATCTTGGATCACATGACTTCCTGGGATAGCAGCCATGGCCGCGGTGTGAATAAGGTCTATGAGGTACAGCTTGTATGCATCGGGCATTCGTGGAATCGGGCATTCGTGGAATGGGGTAGCACCCCCCTAAAACTGTGTCAAAATGGCCTGCAATACCTTTCTGTATTGTTCTGTATTGTTCTGTATTGTTCTGTATTGGTATTCACCCTCGTTGCTTGGTGCATTGAATGATTGCACTCTCCACAACAATAAGGAAAAGAAAAGAAAACAACACATATTGGCCATTTTTACTCTTTGTACATTTTAAACTCGGTGTCAGGGAAGACCAAAACGAGAGTCAATGCCAGCAGAATTATATGTAAAACATCATTACGCTCATATGAGAAACACCTCTTATATGAGATACATTACATTACGGTATTATTCTGTGTAAAAATACTAATTGTGGAGAATGAATTGATGACAAAGAGTTCTTGATTGATGTTCACAGAATCTACTAAACTGTCCCTCTCTCTGTCCTATAGTGTGTGCCAACGGTGACGCAATTGTAGTCCTATAGCGGCCATATTTTGGGTCAAACACAGGTGTTTCAATTGTTTGATTGGCATAGAACTAATACTACTACTCCAATCAGAACACCTGTGTAAGCAGTGTTTGACCCAAAAAATGGACGCTCTGGGACTACAATTGGCACACCCTATAGGCCTGTGTACCAACAAGAACCCTACTAAACGGTCTCTGTCTCTTCTGTCCCTACAGGCGTGCGTACCAACAAGCCTCTGTTTGCCATCAGGAAGAGTTTCAAGGTGGAGAACGCGGGGGAGCTTCCCCTGACCGTCATGTCCATGAACATCAACGGCTACAGCTGTCAGGGCTTCGGCTTCGAGGTTCTGCAGTGTCATCCCTTCAGTCTGGACCACAACTCCTCCTCGGAGATCACCATCGCGTAAGTACAGTACAGTACAGTACACTGTAGGTCTGTTACGTACAGTAAGTACAGTACAGTACACTGTAGGTCTGATACGTACAGTAAGTACAGTACAGTACACTGTAGGTCTGTTACGTACAGTAAGTACAGTACAGTACACTGTAGGTCTGTTACGTACAGTAAGTACAGTACAGTACACTGTAGGTCTGATACGTACAGTAAGTACAGTACAGTACACTGTAGGTCTGATACGTACAGTAAGTACAGTACAGTACACTGTAGGTCTGTTACGTACAGTAAGTACAGTACAGTACACTGTAGGTCTGATACACATAGGGCTGTCACATAAAAAGAAACAGATCTAAGCGTTTCAAACTTGCAGATCTGCTCCTTTTCATGCTTTTGTGGTTGGGGACCACAAAAGCACCATCCCTTGGGCCGTTTTTTCAAAAATGTTTTTGGACCTCCAGAAATGTAATAGGCATGATCGAGATCGAGGAATTGCATGTTTAACCCACATACCAACACCATCTTTCAAACATGGCAGCCATGTTTGTTTACATTTGAAGAAAACATAATGGCTGCTAAATCATGAATACCTGAACAGATTTCCAAGCGGATTTTTTTGTTTGAAAGCTGTGAACAGCGTGCACACACGTGGTGCATGATCTAAGCTTGGGCGTGCATGATCCGTGCACTATGAATTACATGGAAGTCTATGGAGACTTGGCAGCTTGGATCTTCAAAGAGATTTTTTAGATTGCAACGAATGTGTTAACTTAATGTGCAACTTTGTTTTCTCACTCAACAGTAAACAAACCAGCACAAAGTTTAAGTGTATAGAGGGTATCTGCACATTCCTAAACTGACAATTTAAGGACTTTTTAATACCTCTAAAATGACAAATTAAACATTGGCCAAATTGTCAAATATTAGAGGCAGAAATTGTGAAAATAGCAGATCTACAAGCTTGTAGATTGTCTATTTTCTCAATAGAACCGTGTTATAGAAAATGTAATGCCTCAACTCTTAGTGCTCGTCAGGGTGGAGTATTATTGTCAGGCCCAGCCTGACTGGCACCCCAGCAATTCACCTCTAAAGCCATTTAACAAACCTCTACAGCGTTCTAGCAACATATCTACCGTACAAGCCTCGGCTGTCCAACTCTCAATTCCTGCCGTTTACACATTTATTTGAAAATAAATGTATTTCTTTATAGAACACATTATTATCCTGCTGTAGCAACTTTATGTTCCAGCCCGGTCAGTCGAACACTTTTTTTTCCCTCCAGAATATTTCACAAAAATATTTTGTGAAAATATTTCACAATAATTGGGGGGGGGGGGGGCTGCGTGTGTGTGTTGGAACAGCATTTTACTGTTTTTACTTCCTCTTTCACACGTACTACACGTCTCCTTTCCATTAAACTGTGACAGTTGAGTCCTTTCATTCCTATGTGAACCATGATGACATTATTTCATAGAGCACTTCTCTGGGTTCTCAATTGATAGAAAATGATCATTTTGATTCATCAAAATGACCTAGGCGGCAGTGGATCAGGAGGTAGTGCGGCCCGGGCTCTCCCAGAGTTAGTGTCGAAGAGTCCTTGAGCAAGACACACACACACACACACACACACACACACACACACACACACACACACACACACACACACACACACACATTTAATCATTTATTTATGTTCACATTTTACAAGAAAACATCTTGAACACAAATACTGGTAGATGCACTCATCAAGTTCAGAATCTCTTTGATACTGTATGACTAATCATAGTCTATGGATACAAGAAGCACCGTCTCCTCCATATATCCACACACACACACACACACACACACACACACACACACACACACACACACACACACACACACACACACACACGCGCGTGCGCGCGCGCGCGCGCGCGCACGCGCGCGCGCGCGCACATACTGTACACACACACGCACACACTTTCACTTCCCCCTACCAATCCCTTAGGTTTCCAAATCACCACAGTGGACATTATTAATTCACTGTTATTACACATTACGAGGAAGAGTGTTTTAAATCACGATGTATAAAATATCCGCTTGGAGGAAGTGGATTTTCAGGCTTTATCGAATAAACTAAATGTGCATTTGTGAATGGAAACGGGGCAGACAATACATGCGAATACGTTATGACGTTCTGGGTCCATATCGTCCGCCAACTTAACACTTTCCCCTGCCGCTTAACGTCCATTGTATAGCGTTAGCCCACAAAACAAACCGGTTGTTTGTTACACACAGAGTGACACGGACTGTGTGTAAATTCCTCACGTTTTCACCTCCCGGAGTCGAGCCATCCGTGGCTAACCCTTCCTCATCACACGGTGTTGCGTGCCAAAAGTGGCCGATCTACAAGCTCACAGCAGCTCGCATCCGCGTCTCCGCGCCGGGCTGTGAGCTTGCAGATTGGCCACCTTCCAGAGGACGCTGAAACTTGCAGGATGAGCACTCTGTCAACCCATGCGACCTTCGCTAATTCGAATGACACACCCGCAAATGGAAACAGGCTAAGTTCGCTTTGTATTAATACGCATTTCTGATAATTGACCAAATTCACGTTACGCAATTTCCTGGCGCTGACGTCACGGTAGAAGGGGAAAAACTACTAATATCCCATAGAGTTAACACAGAAATCGCAAATTTAATGCAATTTCCGAATAGTAATGTATAAAATACGGCTAGCATAATCAAGAACACAAGATAGTAAAAGGCACAAAGCGGTATAATTTACTTTACCGTTCGAAATAATGATTTGTTGGCTGTAAGTCCAGCGATTTCTATGTTATTTTACCCTCCAAAGCTGACGTCAGCACCAGGAAGTTGCTGAGAAATTCGCTGAGTGCGCATGCGTGGGCGGGCTGTGAATAGGGTCTATTCGCTTCCCTAATTCGAATACGTTTATGGAAACATGGCTAATGTCTCTCTCTCTCTCTCTGTGTCCATCAGGTTCACTCCAGACTTCACCTCCTCCTGGGTGATCAGGGACCTGACCCTGGTGACCTCCAGGGGGTCCTCGTTCCCCTTCACCCTCAACGTGACGCTGCCCCACCACATGCTGCCGCTGTGTGCCCAGGTGGTCCCCGGACCCAGCTGGGAGGACACCTTCTGGGTGTTCACCCTCATCTTCACCTGGTCAGCACCCTGCCACCACCACCACCACCCCACCCATGCCATGCACCAGGGTTGATTTTGACTGCACATTTGATTTAGTTTTAGTCTTTTGACTAAAATTCCATTTCGTTTTAGTCGTATTTTAGCCATCTGAAATGTTTCAGATTTAGTCTAGTTTTAGTCGACTAAATACCACAAGATTTGAGTCGACTAAATCTACAGTTGATTTAGTCGACTGAGATGTATTTCGGCGGGCTGTGATGACGCCGTAACGGCTGAAAATGTCTGATCCACACAAGCTCACAAGCTTGTAGATCTGCCGACCGCAACCAAACATAAAATGACTTGTCTTTAAGTTCTACTGGATCTCTTCTCCACTACTCCCTCCCTAATTTAGTTTCTAATTTGTCAGTATATTTAGTGTGTGTACTGTGTGTTTTTACAGTTTCTCCTTGCTGGGGGTGTGTCTGATGGCGTTCCACAGGGCTCAGTGTGTGTACTGTGTGTTTTACATTACAGTTTCTCCCTGCTGGGGGTGTGTCTGATGGCGTTCCACAGGGCTCAGTGTGTGTACTGTGTGTTTTTACAGTTTCTCCTTGCTGGGGGTGTGTCTGATGGTGTTCCACAGGGCTCAGTGTGTGTACTGTGTGTTTTATATTACAGTTTCTCCCTGCTGGGGGTGTGTCTGATGGCGTTCCACAGGGCTCAGTGTGTGTACTGTGTGTTTTATATTACAGTTTCTCCCTGCTGGGGGTGTGTCTGATGGCGTTCCACAGGGCTCAGTGTGTGTACTGTGTGTTTTACATTACAGTTTCTCCCTGCTGGGGGTGTGTCTGATGGCGTTCCACCAGGCCCAGTACA
This sequence comes from Nannobrachium achirus, assembly GCF_963921795.1. Taxonomy (NCBI): domain Eukaryota; kingdom Metazoa; phylum Chordata; class Actinopteri; order Myctophiformes; family Myctophidae; genus Nannobrachium; species Nannobrachium achirus. The sequence goes on from NC_137812.1 coordinate 71,124,417, forward strand.
TCCTCACAGAGTTCTCCTCTCCAGGCATCAGGATCAACCACAGCAACGCTGCTCTGTCCAGAGAACACAACCCCCCGGTCAACAACATCACCCCCAACGGAGTCAGGTACCACCAGCTCAGTGCTTATATCAGGGTTCCCAAATTAGTTTTCCCCAACTAAGTGCCGAATTATGTCTAGGGTACCAAGCCGAGGGCCACAACATTGTAGGGGGCGACGGTGGCGTTCCGACTACTCCAGCAACAGTTTTCGTCGTTGTCGGGTGAAAATCGTGTATGTCCAAAACCGTTCGTTTTGAAGTTATCATTTTAAAAATGATTTAAACTACTTTTGTGTGACGGCCTTGTATGATTTGCGAAAGAACTTACAAATTTGGAGATACAAGATTTCCGACAACGACAATATACTAGTGTTGTTGCTGCTCTTAATACAATTTAAGCATTTAGCAGACACTCTTAATCCAGAGCGACTTACAATAAGCAAGGTAATCAATACATCAACATCAGTACATCAACATTAATACATTAAATGGAAGAAATAGTAGGACAATCTAAGAAAACAGGTAGACCAAGCACCTATTCAATAAAAAGAAATCATAACAAATTATAACACAAAAATTAACAATGCTATTAAATTACATGTATTGTCGGGGGTAGGCAAGTTCTACGGTAAATGCTATGGGCTAACGTGGAGTCTGAATAGGTGAGTCTTCAGACCATGGTGGAAGCTAGGGATTGAGTCTGCAACTGGGAGTTTATTCCATAGGAGGGTGAAGAGTTCCAACCAGAATCACCCCTGAAGGGGGTGGTATTTTTTTTTTCTTTTTTGATTAATACTTTTTTATTGCTTTCAGCTTTTAGTTTAACATTCACATTTGACAAGAAATGCTGAACATATCTTAGAAACCTTTATACAACAATATCACAAGCAGTTTTATACAGAAAAAGAAAGAAAAAAGAAAAAATACAGTACCTCATAAAAAAGTGAAAATAGCGTATCGACAATCTCAAGTCTTGTGAACTTTTAAATCTGCTATTTTCACTAGTTCTTGCTTCCCGGAACTCTAGTACAACCTCCTGAGCAGGAGCTATAGTACTTTGTTGCATTTTATGAAATGAAAAGTTATGTTTTAGACTTTTCATAATACACTACCTTATTGCTGTGTGTGATACTTATTCCACCATCAGAAGATGTGCCACTCACTATAGACCCCAGTTTCTGTTACGAATGACTTCCCCTTTTATACAGAGATCCCACACTTGTGGCATAAACAATATCCATCATTATGCTGGCTTTGCCACACCACAGAGCCAAACAAAGCTGGCCTAATGCCACCCCCTTGTGGACTAGTCTGAACTGCATGTAGGTGTTCAAGAATCAACTCAGCAGCATCATTTAGCATCAGTGTCTACTGTCTAGTGTTGTTAAGATGCCTGTTGTCAGTAGATTCATACAGCCACATTTCACAAAATGGATTAATATGTTGTCATTAGGCCTGTCACAATTATTACATAATCGTCTAATCGCAATTATTTGAGATAATTGCAAAGTAATTGCAAAATCTTTACAATCGCTTCCATGATGAAAAATTCCAGAAATCTAGCAGATCTACAAGCTTACAACGTGTCACTATGAAGAATTGTAAGCTCGTAGATCAGCTATCTCTGTTATTTCCATTACATGTTTTTAAAGTTTAACATTATTAAATATTTCGGTAATCTGCCCTGTGCAGTTTGTGATTATGAAGCCTAAATGGCAAACATAAATTAAGCTTGCATTCATAATGATGTTCCAGTCTTCAATGCCAAAAACACGATTAAATCCTTAACCGTAATTATTTGTCTGACAATTAGTCGTCAGTTTAAATGTGTAATGGTGACAGCTCTATTTGTGTGTTTCTAAACAGTAAAACCAAGGGCAGCTGCAAGAGCTACGTGGACTCGGGCCACACCTCCGACAAAGGGAAGGGGCGGGGCTCTCCGGCGCTGGCCAATAGCGGCAGCGCGCCTCGGTCCCAGTCCTCCAATAAGAAAGGCTCGTCCGGCTCCGGTTCCGGCTCCGGCTCCGGCTCCGGCTCCGGCTCCACCTCTTCCTCCCAGCCTCAGAAGAAGCACAGAGTCTCTCTGTTCTACACCAAGTACAAACCTGGCTCCTCCCCCTCCTCTACCGTAACCATGACGACCGCCGCTGCCGAGGAGGAGGAGCAACGCGAGGACCTCAGCCCCGCCCCCCCGCTGACGCCCGACCCCGACGTCTGCAACAACAACGAGCCCCTGTTCCCCCCCGCACCGCACCACAAGACCACCACCACGACCACAAGCACGCACTTTAACCCTGTGAGTAGCAGTGTTGATTTCGTCGACTAAAACTCTGATGAAAAATGTTTGTCGACTGCGTTTTTTTTCATTGACGAAAACTAAATAAAAACGAAGCTGTGATGACTACAACTAAGACTAAATATATCGACAATTTCGTCAACAAAATAAAAACTAGACTAAAACGTTAGGGAGGGACTAGTGGGGAAGAGAGTCATTTTATGTTTGGTTGCTCTCAGGTGTTGCATGCTGAAAATAGCAGATCTACAAGCGGGACCTGTGGGCAACGGGTCGGCCCGCACATCACTAATATGCACTGACTATTTTGATCTACAGTAGGCTAAATGTGTATCTATGGGTTAAGAGACGGTCGCACTGAGGAAAAGACAGGAAGCAGAGCTGGAGGTAGCAGAGACTAAAATGTTGAGAGAATCTGGGAGCAACAAGGATGGATAGGATCAGGAATAAGTACATCATAGGGACAGCACTCGATAAATGTTGCAAATGACTGCAAGGACTCCTATACCTGCCTAAAGCACCAGGTTTATAACTGGCAGCAATGACTGGCAGTAGCACTCGTCTTGCCTCGTTTAGTATGCCTTTAATTTAGCCTCATCTAGTTGGCATTTAGCTTCTCCACCATTGTTGTTTTTATCACTGTTTGGAGCAGGGACAGCCCTGCTTCTGAGTTGGGCCGGTCAGTGTGTGCAGTTCCAAACGCACCCTAAGTATAAAGGGTTTACGTGGTTAAAGTATAACTTATATTATATACATAAGATGAAAGGTGAAAAACAAAACATCCTGACTGTGTTTATAATTGCGTGTCTCGCAGGGTTTTAAGGAAGACTCGGAGATGCAGCTGCAGTTGGAGCTGGAGCCGGCAGAAGACAGTATGTTTCCCATGGAAGCGCCTGCCGGGTTCCCAGACAACGTGACGGTGGGCCCGGGCCCCAGGCCGGGCCTGCTGCTCTGCAGCCCAGCGGCACACAGCCTCAGCAGGCCAGACAGCCTCACCGTGGGCCCGGGCCCCAGGCCGGGCCTGCTGCTCTGCAGCCCAGCGGCACACAGCCTCAGCAGGCCAGACAGCCTCACCGTGGGCCCAGGCTCCCGGCCAGGCCTTCTGCTCTGCAGTCCCGCTGCACACAGCAGCCTCGGCAGCACCGAGAGATACACCGACAGCAAGACTGACTCAGCACAGCTGGAGGTGGGGATGGAGGACTTCTCATTATTTAGATTTTGTGCTTCTTTATGTCTGACATTTTTCAGGGATGCAATGGCAAATCGAACTAATCGATTTAAGAGATTATTAACAAATTCATTAAATATTACTAAATAGTAGTCTTCAAGAGACAATAAGGTGGCCACACACACTGGTAGTCAATGTGCCAATACTTATTTTTTGGACGCAGAGTCAAAGAAACTGAGTTTCTTTTTACTCTGCATCAAAAAATAAAGTCTTCTTTTGTCTCTTGAAGACTACTGTCAAGTTCAAGGTGGACGTGATTTAATTTAGCTTTGTTTCTGCCTTTGGCCCAAGGCAGTGAAAGCGGCGATAGTGAGACCACGCTTAAACACAGCCTGCCAAAATAACTGGCAAAACCTCTGTGACAAAATGTCAGCAATTTCATTGTGACAGAGGGATATCCAGGTGGTAGAACCACTGGTTCTATCATTGTAATCTACACTACAAGATCTAACTCTGAGAGTGTACATTTGGTTCAGTTTGTTATTTACATGTTTGTGTCTGTGTCTCCAGACCAGAGACGATGTGAAACCACAGAAGAAGAAGTGTGAGAGCCTGGAGTCTGGAGGACCAACGACGGCTAACAAAGGGAAGAAGAACCGACGCAAGACTGTAGAGTCTGGGTAAAAAACTACTACTAAACTACTAGTAAACTACCTGTACTTCAAGACTGTAGAGTCTGGGTAATAAACTACTAGTAAACTACTACTAAACTAGCTGTACTTCAAGACTGTAGAGTCTGGGTAAACAAAACTATTACTAAACTAGCTGTACTTAACTCATTGAATGCCCTTTTCAAGATGACCGCCAAGTACCAGGATGCCACGTTCCTAAATTTCTAGTGCACGGATCAATTTGTAGTGCACGGATCATGCACGCCCATGCACCATATATGCACCATATGTGTAGTACTTTTTAACAGCTTTCAAACAAAAAAGTCCGCTTGGAAATCCGTTCAGGCATTCATGAGATAGAAGCCTTCAAAGTCAGACAAAACAAACACTGCCACCTTCCTAAATTTCTAGTGCACGGATACATTTTTAGTGCACGGATCGTGCACGCCCATGCCTAGATCATGCACCATATGTGTAGTACTTTTTAACAGCTTTCAAACAAAAAAATCCGCTTGGAAATCCGTTCAGGCATTCATGAGATACAAGCCTTCAAAGTCAGACAAAACAGCCATTTTTGACATTTTGAAAGATGTGTTTGTTATGGGGCTAAACATGCAATTTCGCAATTGCGATCATGCCTAATACATTTTAGGCATTTTTAGAATTTTTTTTATAAAAATGTTTTTTGAAAAAAAAAAAGTTTTTTTTGTTTTTTTCAAAATGGCTTCCAACTCGGGAAACTCGGGCTGTGGCAGCCTGGGACTACTGTAATAACTCGGGAAACTCGGGCCTTGGCAGTCAATGAGTTAAAGACTGTAGAGTTGGGAAATCCGACGTCCCATTAGTCCGGGTTAGGGTTAGGATTATGGTTGACTACTAAACAAAGCTGTACTTTGAGTAAAAAACATGACCTGGACTTATTCATATAAGCTAATGCCCTGTACTTCTCATGTCCACTGCTACAAAAGCCAACACATATTTTTTGGAGCTGTGTGAAGCACAGGCTCCCTATACGTGGCCGTGTGGGTCTGTCTGTCTGTCTGTGTGTCTGTCTGTGTGTCTGTATGTAGCCTGACTTCGGCACGCTACTAGTCCCACAGTTTTGCCACCACACACTCGCGCCATATGTCAAATCGACCGGCTTACTCGGGAATAGTGGGCTAGTAACTTGCTAAGAGAAAGGTTCAATAGTTTAATTGATATTAATTTATTAGTGAATTAATTTTCCCCATTGACTTATAATGGCAATCGCAAAAACTCACATTCAATTATTTGTCTCTCGCAAACCATAGGGGCTAGAGTTTCAAGACTTGGAGAGGAGGTTCATAATGGTTTCAAGGATTAAATAAAAAATAATTGTGTCATTTGGCCGCATGGTGGCGCCATAACACCCCACTTTACGTTTTGACCTGTAACTCTTGAACCGTAGGTCGGAAAATTAAAGATATTTTTTCCCTGGATTCCTTGGGTCATGACGCATCTCCCCATATAGGCCACGCCCATTTGCGCCATGATAGATTTTCCGCCATCTTGAATTTTCTCCAAAACACACTTTTTGCTCCTTTTCCTACATATTTTCTTCAAATGTCACAAAAATCGGTACACATGATCCACACACACACACACACACACACACACACACACACACACACACACACACACACACACACACAGCTCCACTTCACACGGGTGTGATTTTTACAATATGAATTGATTCTAAATAATTGCCAAATGACATAAACAAGTTCTAATCATTAGTAGTAGCAGTATTTATCAAATGATCCACCAAAATGAAAGAATTAATGACAGTGTGTTTGTTTGATAGTGTCCCTGACCACAGCGTGCTGATGATGTCAGAGAGGGAGAAGGAAGCCGATTGGAGGACAGGGGAACCACAGCGGAACGCCAACGGAACACGAAGCAGGAACCGCTGTTCCAAGACGGAACCTCTGAAACCAGTCCAGAACCCCTCAGTCCCTCTGAAACACAACGGTACAGTAAACACAGTTCAGAACCCCACAGTCCCTCTCAAACACAACGGTACAGTAAACACAGTCCAGAACCCCACAGTACCTCTCAAACACAACGGTACAGTAAACACAGTTCAGAACCTCACAGTACCTCTCAAACACAACGGTATAGAAACACAGTTCAGAAAACCACAGGCAAACGCTCAAAACAGGCATAAAAGCCCAAAAAATATCACTGGCCTACCGGCATGTGCACTTAAGCCTCTCCAATTGATCCAAAATGCCGCGGCACGACTGGTCTTCAACCAGCCAAAATGTTCACCTCTCCCTCCTTCTCCACTCCCTCCACTGGCTCCCGGTTGCTGCCCGCACACAATACAAAACACTGATGCTGGCCTTCAAAGTAAGGTTGGGCGATTGATCGTTTTATAATCGAACGCCGACTTTTTTGGTTTTGAAGATTTAAAAAATAAGAAAATCATCAATTCGATTTTCACATTAATTAGGGTAATTTTCGTACGTATCTCGCTCATTAGAGCCCTGCATGGGGCAAAAGGTCTGCAGCGCACACTGCTCACCTCTCCATCACGTGTGTTCACTCGTGCTGATACAGCAAACACAGAACATGTCCCAAATGCTGAGCTGGTAAACTTGTTGTTTGATTAAACAAAACCGGCCACCGAAAAAGTTCATAGCTTAATGCTGTGTTATACCCACTACTGTCCCTTACATTAAATGTTAATGTTGCGTCGGTGAGCGCTGTGTGCAGTGCATCGCCTCGTATACAACAATCTACACAACTCCGAAGTGAAGCCTGACTTTTACTTTGTCGCACGACGTACATTCTGAAAATAGCTGATCTACAATCACACAACACGTCGCTACCGTGACATGTTGTGAGCTAGTAGATCAGCTATTTTCACAACAAAACTTGCAGGATGTTTAGACGTTCAGAAACTTTTGGCCAGGTTTAGCCACGAGATACTCTGAAAGAGGGACGTGCAGACAATGTTAGAGAGGCAGGGGCTGAGATTTTTAAAAGGGCATTTTGGTGAAAATATCAAAAATAGCAGACCTCCAACCTCCAACGCGTTGCAGGGCGACAGGTTGTGAGCTTGGAGGTCTGCTATTTTCGGTGCTTGATACCACACTGAACTAAGCATAATCAAGTGAATACTGGAAATGTGGCGCAACGGCATTGATTTCTACAGAGAGAGGGCAATTTTTCAACATAAGATGCTGCATTCAAGATCAAGAGAGTGAATGCTGCCTTCAGGTATGGCATGGAAAGAGGGCATTTGTATTTCTTTCACCACAGTAAAAACTGCATTCATGGTCTGGAGAGGGCACTTTTTACAGACGGATAAAAGAGCAGGGTCTCACGCTCAAGCTCCCTTTGATGTCTATGTGTGCACGTGCCTGCTCTGGAGTCCAAATCTGTCTGTTAGGGGAGTGTGTGGAGTAATAATGGATGTATTGAACTGATCGATTGATTGATTGTTTTTCTTGTGTGCAGGTGTGTGTGTGTCGCGGCCCAGGCGGAGGTGTCCGGCGGAGCGGGGCGTGGCAGGGGGCGTGGCCGGGGGCGGGGCCGTGTGCGAGTCAGGCTCAGACTCTGGCAGCTCGTCAGGCAGCGTGCGGACCAGCAGGGGGAGCTGGAGCTCTACCAGCAGCATGGAGGGAGAGAGAGAGAGGAAGAGTATGTACACACACACACACACACACACTCACACACACACACACACACACACATAGACACACACACACACACACACACACACACATGGAGGGAGAGAGAGACATGAGGAAGAGTATGTACACACACACACACACACACACACACACACACACACACACACACACACACACACACACCATCATCATCATCATCATCATCATCATCATCATCATCACCATCATCGGCGACCACTCAAAACGACTATGATTGTCATCCTGTCGGTGGTCTGGTCATCTGTGGGTCCTCAGGTGGCTGTAGAGCAGGGGTTCCCAAACCTTTTTGTCTCAGGGCACCCCATGAATATTATTTTTTAATCCGAGGCACCCCTACATTATAATTTTTTCCCTTGTATGTCCAAAACCGTTCGTTTTGTATTTATCATCTATAAAATGTATCAAACTAGTGAAAACAGCAGATCTACAAGATGCGAGGCGTTGTGTGCTTGTAGATCGGCTGTTTTCACTAGTTTTGTGCGACAGTCTTGTATGATGAAGCAGGGCTTTGCTTTACCAAAAGACGTACACATTTGAAACTTGGAGATACGAGGTTTCTGCCCGACAGTGACGATATTTTCGTGATTAAGTTGTGAGGAAAACGTTGAGATAATAGCGATTTTGGTTTGAACTGACTGAAAATAACTTATCTCGCGGCACCCCCAGACTGCCGTTGCGGCACCCCAGGGTGCCCCGTCACCCACTTTGAAAACTCCTGCTGTAGAGGCCCATCTTTGATCCACAGTCTCTGTTGCAGTGGGTGCAAATGTGAATGGAGGTTGTGGTGGTGGTGGCTTGAGGAGCTGTTTTGGTGGTGGAGCTCTCCTTTCTTTGCTGCCTAAAATACATACAGTAGCCGTGTTTACATGGAGGACACATTTCTTCTAATCTGATTAAAATAAACCTGATTGAAGGTTTTGGATTAAGTGTTTACATGTGGTGAGATCAATCTGATCTGTTTTTTGATCAGGTTGTAAAAAGGTCTAGACCACCAATCGGGTTGGTTTTGATCAGATTTATTTGGTGTATACATTTTAATCAGATTTATTTTAAATCTTGTTTTAACCCGATTAAAAGTGTCCATGTAAACGCAGCTAGTGTCAAGAATTATTACCCGGCTTGTTTGAATGCTTGATTCTGATTGGTCAGTTGCTGAAATCAGCGGTCTGTTATTTCTGGATAACAGACCGCTCCGCTCTATAACAGACCGCTGCCTAATCAAAGACTCAGAACACCTGCTGCAGTCAAGCTGCACTGCATGAATTTAGTGCCGTATCCAACATGTCAGCCATGTAAACAACCACACAGCGACATTTAGAACTAAACGTTGATCTCAAGAATGTTTTTAAAAATATTTTAATCGAGAAATAGACGACGTAGTATCAGAAAATGGATTCTATCTAATCAGCACTTTGTTTTCCAAGGCGACCGTGTCGCGCTGGGAGGTTTTGTTTTTAGTTTTGAGTCAAATTATTAATTTTATTTAGTAGCCGGGTAATAAGTGGGATAAATAAAAACAGGAATTAAAAAAGCACAAAGGTAAAAACGTATTTATAATCTAATTGAAAAAATCCCCAAAAAGTTAGCACATCCAAGATTTTAAATCAGTGGAGGACAAAGTAATCACATTTCCACTTTTTATTTTTCATTAGCAAACACCAATAAACAAACGCTTGCCCGTTTCGACTATGAGCCTTCAGCAGAGTCAGAACATTTAGTTCAGTTAACATCTAGGGAACGAGGCTAAACTGTTAGTGTAAAGACAAAAGGTGAGATTTAAAGACCTAGTGAAATCAAAAATACGTTTTTCACACCCCGCGAGCTGCTGGTTCACGCGGCTTCTCCCTTCCCCCGCCTCCCCGTTCGTCCTCCCCGCACAGCCGAGCCAGTGTGAGCGCTGGCTTGCCTCCGGTTCAGCCAATCACAAGCTGCGGCCGACATTTCATGTCCTATGAAAACAAAATTGTTTCTGCAGCTGCTGCCTTGTCATGTCTATGGGAGCGACGCTGTGACACTGAGCGCCGTTCGTCAGCCACCCGTCTTTACATATTAAACTAGAAGCAGTGCTCTTCCGAGCACAGGTCTCCACCAGGCCACACAAATTGGCCTGTTATAGCGCCACCATGAGGCTGATTTAAAAAATGTGGGGCAGAGGTTCTGAATTAGCATCCAGGGAGTGTGTGTGCTCAGTTTGGCAGCGATCAGGCCAACGGCGCCGGAGATTAGCTGGTAACAACCAGGCCACACAAATCGGCCTGTTATAGCGCCACCATGAGGCCGATTTGAAAAATGTGGGGCAGAGGTTCTAGATTGGCATCCAGGGAGTGTGTGTGCTCAGTTTGGCAGCGATCGGGCCAACGGTGACTGAGATTAGCTGTTCACAAACTGCGAGGACGCACGGACGGACGGACGCACGGACGCACGGACGGACGGACGGACGGACGGACGGACGGACGGAGGGGAAAACATACTCTCCCTCAGCCTTCGGCTGGTGGAGACAATAAATGTCTTCAATGAGTTATGGCCCGCATACTTTTTGACCTTCAAATCACATTCCTTCCAGCATTATATCCCTCCTTTCTGGACTGTTTCACTAGGAACTGTGTCACTATAAGGAAGTGTAGCATGTGCAGAACTTCCGTTTCAGTGCATCTTTAAGCGTAGAATTTAAAGTGTCCATTGACTCGGCTTCCCGGACTGTCTGAGAACATCATAAATAGTTTCATAGACTTGTTTGACATCATTATCATGTTGGATTCATGTTCATGTGCATTTTCAGACATCTAACCACTTACACGGTCAATACTTAGTAAACTTGACCTTTCGCTCTTTACTTGGTCTGCTCTTTTTTGCCTGTACACAAAACCTCTATGCCGAAAATAGGCGATCTACAAGCTCACAAAAAAAGGGCAAAAAAGAGTAGGCCATTAAAAGAGTGAAAGGCCAGCTTGTAGATCTGCTATTTTTGGCTAAAGTTCTCCTCAGAATAGGGATGCTAGGGTTCAATTAGTTGTTGTAAATTATCGTATCACACAAAGATTTGGCTGTAGTAACTCTGAGGACCCCCCTAGTGGCCGAAGGCTTGGGGGAGAGTATGTTTTTTTGTATTTATTTTATTTTATTGTACCTACCTGATGACTGTCAGGTAGCCAGCATCTTTAGAACATAGAGACCTGTCCTGGAGTGTAGGGTGAGATTGGGCTAGCTAGATAGGACTGTGCAGGTCCATTCAGGGCTTGGTTGTACAGTAGGTCAAGAGGAGATCCTTGAAATCCACTCTTTCCACCTTTCTTGAAACGTAGACCTGTAAAACCTGTCAGGTGGCAGTACATTCGAGGTGTGTGTGTTTGTGTATGGAAACTGAGCTACACTTCCTAACCGCTTGCCCACTGTACCAAGACATCAGAAGCACATACTTCCCACAGATCATAACCACTAGAGATGGGTATTGTCTGCGATACTTTTAATGGTATCGATTGCATGACGTCGATACTATAGGGTATCGGTTCACGTAAAAACGAACGATACCTCGTTTCGATACTCTGGAACGCACCCCTGGCCGTTCGCATCTGTAACAGTTGGGCTACTGAGAGTTTAATGACTGCTTTAGTAGGCTACACTCGTTACTGTGGAAAATAGCCGACAATAGCCTATAATGTTTATTATTAAGATGATTATCCAACGTCTATAATCTCCGCTCCGCCACACTGTGTGATCATCATCATCACCTCTGCTCTAACTTAAATAAAAAGTATCGAAAATGGTATCGAAAAAGGTATCGTATCGATTCAAAGGTGAACGACACCCATTCCTAATAACCACCCAAGGAGTTTGAAAATATGACCAATGATAAATAACTCCCATATCTGCTGGGTGAAGTACGACAATGTGCAAACACAGCAGCAGCCAGATTGGTGAGCTGCTGTGATAGGAGAAGGATATCAAATGGAACCCAACCACCTTAAAGACTACTAATCATTGTGTACCGGTATATGTCTGCATGTAACCTTATTTATGTTTCACTCCTTTCACTTGTACATATTGTGTTTTCTGCAGGAGACTCCGTACAGCAGTACAACATGTATCCTGCAGACAGAGAATGCTATCAGACCATCAACACAAACTACAAGACCCAGAGGTACACACACACGCACGCACGCACGCACGCACGCACGCACGCACATACACACACACACACACACACACACACACACACACACACACACACACACACACACACACACACACACACACACACACACACACATGCACACACACACACCAGAAAGACAGTGTAGAACTGCTTGAGTCAGTCTTCCATAAAATGTGTGAGAAAAGGTTCTCACACATTTTAATTTCAAGCATCCCCCGTTTGACGTGATTTAGGCCAGTGTATCTCAAAACTTTCAAATGTCAAGGTCATTCCATTACTCTGACAGTGTACAAATGGAACCAAAGGGTTCATTTGGTTCCATTTGTACACTGTTAAGAGTTACAGGCTTATGTGGGTCAATTTAGACCCCTCAGAGTCCCTGGAATCCACTTTGAGAACCACTGAGTTAGGCCATGGACCCCTCATTACTACTCAGAGTTAACAGACCTGTAAGGGTCCATTTGGTTCCTAACTGAAACTCTCCAGCATTAGCATTGCAACACATACATTGACCTTAGCTGCCACAGACCCCAGACTGGGGAACAGCACCCCACGCCCCCCCCCCCCCCCCCACCCTACTTAATCCTTTAAAGGACAACTCAGCCCTAAATCACTTCTAGGCTCATTTTCCTACTTATACAAAAAGACTATTGGGCAGAAATGCCCCTGTTGTCCAGTTTCCCCAGCAGAACCCAGCAGCTCTCATAGCATAGAGTGGAGCCTATAAGCCTATCGCTTTTACACTATTTGTTGTGGTCAAAAGTGTTTTTATTTTTCATGAATGTGGTTCTAGTTGTCATTTCAAACACATCCATGCCATCGTTGTCCGACATAAGCCATCACACTCTGCTAAACAGATGTTATGTTTTTATGTGTTTTGCCAAGTCGCGGAAAATATACCCTGTGATTGGCCAGTACATTCACTTTGATTGGCACTTGTGCAGAATGCTCACCCCAAAACATGATTTATGAGCTTGTGAGGGACAACCAAGGCATGGATGTGTTTGTAATGACAACTAGTACCACATTCATGAAGAAAAAAAAAAATCACTTTTGAACACAACAAATAGTGTAAAGGTGATAGGCTTATACCCCATGGACAGTCTTTATGGATCAATATAAGTAGGAAAATGGGCCAAGAAGTGATTTGGAGCGGAGTTGTCCTTTAAAACAATGTTTTTTCAACCCTTTTCACATCAAGGTTCATTATTCCTTCGGCATTTGAGCAACAGACCACCATTTGATGAGATTTAGCCTCTCAAACCTCAACACTTCAGAATGTTTTGTTATCATTGAATAGGATTTTGTCCAAAATTCCATGCTGTGTTGATGTTGGTACCAATAAAAGAGAGCACACATTGATCAAAATAAGAATTCTTCTACATTCACTAATTGTGTAGATGTCTTGTAAATGAAGTAATGAAGTTGTTTGACAATAATGTAACTCTTCAGAGCCGATCCTGTACATATAGTGTTTTTTTATAGCTGCGATATTATTGAATGTTTTCTTTGCTTGCTATTTATAATGTCCATGAATTATACTGAGGGCTAACAACGTCAAAAAGACCGTAAAAGGTCTTATTTGAGATGTTCCTTTTAGGCAGGGTGTTTAACTGTACTTGTACTGTACTACATTTCAATTGCATTGACTACTGTTCTCCATTTTTGTCTAATTAAATAATCAATCAATCAATCAATCAAAAAAAGAGCATAACATGAACCAAATGGAACCATACGGGTTTTCCTGTCCATTTGGTTTCATTTTACGACCTCAAGAGCTAAAGATCTATAAGGGTCCATTTGGTTACCAACTCTCCATCATTTAGCTTAAAAACTACAGCAGATGTATTAAAAACATGGCAGGCTAGTTTGTAATGCAGCTAATGCATATTTGGATTTAGGTGTGACCAGAGCCACGGGTGACCACTGGTCATACATGTACTGTAGCTGCATCAGCGGCTTCCCAACTGAGGGTTGGCAAAATGATTTGGGGATTATTTTCTTAACCCATTTAGGCCTAGAATTATTGAATGCTTCAACCAGTGAAAAATAGCAGATATACAAGCTCACAGCGCGGCACCGAGTGCCGCGCTGCGAGCTTGTAGATCTGCTATTTTTGAAAAAGTCGTGAAAATGTGTGCAAATCTTTGAATATATGTATTTTCAAAGCGAATGTTTGTATCTCAAATTTTAATTCTGGGTGGTCCCTGGAACTAGATATTTTGAAATGGGGGTCCGTGGCCAAATAAATAGCATTTTGGGGGTCCTTCACATGAAAAGGTTTGAGCACCACTGACATAGTAGTCTCTCAAGAACAGACTAACTGAGCTCCAGTTAAGTGAAAAGGACCTTTTCTTTGACGATGGCTGGCCAGATTGCTGACATAGAAACATAGGGTTTTTCAAAAAATCTTAGAAGGATTCAAAAGACACTTATAGAATCGGGTAAAAATTCTAATTTTCACGATTTTTCAAAAGCCGCGCTGCAAGCTTGTATATCTGCTATTTTTTTTATATTTAAAGCATAAAATATTGCGTCATAATGTGTTCAGGCCTAAATGGGTTTTAATGTGCAACATTCGCTGCACTCAACGGTAAACAAACCAATGTATAATATCTGCAAGGTATCTTGCTGCACATGGCAATTTCATAACTTTTAAGGCTTTTTGAATAGCTATAAAATGAAAAACAAAAGTCAAACATTGGCCAAATAAAAGAAAAATCATGAAAATAGCTATTATCTTCAAGCTTACAACGCCTCGCAATGTGAGCTTGTAGATATCATAAATATTATTATTTTGTGGGGTGACTGGGGTCGCAGAATGAAAGGTTTGGGTCAGCCAGATGCAGTCTTCCATGTTTTTTATCTGCTTGTAGTTTGGAAAAATAAACTACAAACTCAGCCTGCTGTAGTTCTTCCATCCCCCTTCAACCACCTCCAACCTGGCATGTCTGTTTTAGACATTTTAGTCATTATAGGTGAACATTTTCAAAGCTTACAAAGAAATATCTAAAAACCTTCAATATTTGCCGATCTGCCAGCTCTACCAGTCTGTCCTACAGTGTTAAGGAGAAGGTAAAAACGTGTTTTCTTTGTGTCCCACAGTGCTGGCTGTTTGTACCGTAAAGATGTGTGCCAGACTCCAGAGCCTCCAGTTCCGTGTTTTAACCCCAGCTTCGCCGCCGTCACCGCCGGTCTGGACAGGAGCGCAGGTAAGATCTGACTCTTAAACCTGCTCATTGCTTTGTGTCATCACTTCCTTGTCTGAGTTCTCTATCCTGATTGGATAAAATTGGTATCCCGAACATGAAAATGCACTTTCTGTTTAATAAAGAGCTGGAGAGACATGGAGACTCCTGTTACTGAACAAACACTCTTACAGTATATCAATGAGTACTATCAGAATATAGAGATATTTAACACTTTTTCCCCCACTAAAGAAACTTAAACTTAACTTACCCTACCTCTAAGCCAGATTCCAATTCTCTTCCACACTGATCCAGTGTGGTCTTTGATGATTGTAACATAATAAGATGTTGTCTTTTATTGATTAAATCAATCACTTTGGTTAACTGTTGAACCTCTACTCATGAACTGGTGTCTTTACATTGACAGCAATATTCTGATAACCCCATTAATCCCATTAAAGCAATAGTCTGAATAGGAAATAGCTTGTAAACAGCAACTGTTTTGATGTGCTTAACCTGAATAAGATAACAGGTCAGAGTTGAGCATAATCACGTCAAAACGTGTACAGAGACAAACCTATCTGTATACAGTAGCATGTTTTACACACACAGATAACTATACTGTTGTAGTGCTATGGGAAAATTGACATGACATGATGTCATCCCATTTAGACCTGGAAAGCATCTGTCATTTTAGATCTATATATACTGTATATTGTAGCAACATAGGTTTTATCAGAAAACGGTTATGATTTAGTAGGAATGTTGTTGCTGTGTGGCAGAAACCTTCATATTCTAACCTTTTGTGTAGCAAATTAGTGCCTCACTTCAGTGGTTCTCAACCTTTTCAGGCTGCGACCCCCAAAAGAATCATATTTTAACTGGGGACCCCCAACCCTGACAAGCACTTACATTTTGTTTAACACGATTCTATTGTAAAAAATAGCAGATCTACATGCTCACAACGCCTCGCAACGTGGATCTGCTATTTTCACAATTTATGCCTCTACTATTTTGATTATTTGGTCAATGTTTAATTTGGTATTTTAGATGTATTAAAAAGTCCCTAAATTGTCACTTTTTTGTAGATAACCTCTATACACTTTATGTTGGTTTGTTTACTGTTGAGTGAGAAAACAATGTTGCACATTAAGTTAATCATCTGGGGACCCCCCAAAATTATTTGGAGGAGGTTTACCAATATGATTTTGTCAAGTAGTGTTGATCATGAACAAGAACAGGATATTCCGACCTGAAAATGCCTTTTCTGTCTGCTAAAGACTTGGAGAAACAGGGAGACCCCTGTTACTGAACAAACACTCTATACAGCAATGAGTACTATCAGAATATACAGCAGAGACTTATTTGAATCACTTTCTTATTGCACCTTTAAAGAAAAAGTGTTACAGTTGCAACTTGAAGCCCGTCCATTAGCTTGTTAGGAAACAGGTTAGGTGGGTTTGGGTGGGATTGGCAGGTCTGAAGAGGTGGGTTTGGAAGGAGGGGTCCAGGGTGAGTTTCACAGAGAGACGGGTGGTGACTGAACTGTCACCCCTAGAACCGTCACCCCCCAGAAAGACCGGTCACCCCAGTCGTGAGGGTTTCTGGGGAGGTTGCATTGAGCGTGCACAAAAAAAAAGAAAACTATTTCACCCTTTTTTTTTTTTTTTTTTTACTTTTGTAACTGTAAACCTTTGTTTACAGTTTACAGTTTAGGCATTTAGCAGACGCTTTTAATCGCAAAGCGACTTACAATAAGCAGATAATACATCACTATAATAAACAAGATAACATGTCAGAACATCAACAACAATATATTACAAATGCATATGAATATCAATCTGGAAAACCAATACAATCAGTAAAGAAAAAAGGATTCTAAAAAAACCTAAAAACAAATGCTAACTAGCTTCCTGTATGGTCATTGAGTGTTACAGTAGTGCTATGGGTTTAGGTGGAGTCTGAAAAGGTGAGTCTTCAGTCCACGGCGAAAGCGAGCGAGTGAGTCCGTTGTTCTAAAGTGCGACAGGGAGTTTATTCCACAGTTTGGGGGCCAGGGAGTTTATTCCACAGTTTGGGGGCCAGGAGGGCAAACTGTCTCGGACGAGTGGTTTTTTGTCCTGGGGCTTTTAGCGAGGGTTCTGTTGTTGTGACAATAAACTAACAATTAAACCCTGGCACAAAATATTCTCAGACAGGAGTGTCTTTTGACAAATACATAAAACATTAATTAAGGGGACGTAACCTTGACATGAATATATCTGAGAACCACCACTTAAAAACCCCACATAAGTTATGTTTCCCTGGCTGTTTGTTTTACACGGCTGTGTTTTTAATAATACCGCTATCACTACATGAATCATTACTAATTGAATTGCAGAGTGTTTTTAACCCATTCAGAACGGGTACACAGTATTGTGTATTATTATTTTATGCTTTAAATATTGAAAAATAGCAGATATACAAGCTCGCAGCACGGCACTCGGTGCCGCGCTGCGAGCTTGTAGATCTGCTATTTTTCAACAGTTAAAGCATTCAATAATCCTAGGCCTAAATGGGTTAAGACGTATCGTTTCAGAATGGTATTTTGGAATGGGAGGTAGTGGGAGGGGCCATGATGATGATGATGACGGTAGAGGAGGAAGGGTCAGTAGAGGAGGAGGGGTCAGATCAGCAGGTAGGGGGAGGAGCCAGGATGTTGAGGGCCTTATAAGGGCTGAGCAGTAGGAGGGTGTGTAGTTTGTAGTTTACTTGACATTGGAACCATGCCAGTGAAGGTGATGAAGGACATGTGTGATGGAGTGCTCTCTGGAGCGCTCTCTACTGGTGAGTTTATCACTTTGATTTGTGTCTCATACAGCTCTGAAAAACTGCTTTAATCACTCTTGCCATGTCCGCTTGTTATAAGTGACTTTGGTCTTGTTTTTCTTTAAAGTAGCGTGTTAGATTTTGGTAGTTGTGGGTGATGCAGTTTTTAGCTTGTTTCCTAATTTAGTTTAAAGTTACTGAACTAGTAGAGGGGGGAACCCCTTTTGGAGTTTTTACCTTCGGCTTCAAGACGGGAACCCCTTTTGGGGTATTTGTTGCCATGTAGGCTACAGTACTTAGCAATATTTTTGAATAGCCGAGTTACAGTAATAGGGTTCTGGTGGTCTGGTTTATACTGTAGGTCCCTTCTTTTGGGACATCATTGCTTGCTTATATCTCTCGCAAAATCTGGCAACACTGCTTTTAATGTCCTGTAAGTGAGGTCGTTATGTGGTTAAAACTAAAACTAGAAATGTGTTAAAGGACCTACACCATGAATTTTCACTTTTTCAATTTTAAAACCTTTTTTTGGGGTCCCACTGGCACCTTCTATCCTCACAAAGTCCTATTTCTGTACATTGTGTCTTTCTCTGGTTTTGGGAAGACAGAGATGAAAAGCTTTCCACGGGTTCTCAGAACAGTGCTGTTCTGAGAGTTGACGCATGTGACGTCACACGCGTTTCCCGTTTTTTTTTTTCAGAGTAAAAAAAAATAAAAAATAAAAAAAAAATGTTTTTTCAAAAAAAAAAATTTTCAAAACATTTTTTTTTCAAAAACTGTCAAAAAGTCAAAAACATTTTTTTTTTCAAAAAATTTTTTTTCAATTTTTTTTTTTCAAAAATTTTTTTTCAAAAATTTTTTTTTCAAAAAACTTTTTTTTCAAAAAACTTTTTTTTCAAAAACTTTTTTTCAAAAAACTTTTTTTTTCAAAAAACTTTTTTTCAAAAAACTTTTTTTTTTCAAAAAACTTTTTTTTTTCAAAAAACTTTTATTTTTCAAAAACTTCTTTTTTTTCAAAAAACTTCTTTTTTTTCTGGAAAAACCCCACTAGATGCGCCCCTGAGCAAAGAGAGGCCGTTTTGGTATTGCAGCTGGAGAGCCTCATTATAGTAGAGCTAGAACAAACAAAAAGAATGGTCAGAGTGTTTGTTGAGGGTTAAAACCTGTCTAAGACTCAATTTTGAGCATATATTTATACAAAAAATATAGTTTTAAAAGCATGGTGTAGGCCCTTTAAAAGGTTAAAGTTCTATATTGTGATAATAGCTAGAGAGTGTTTGTTCAGTAAAAGCGCTCTCTCTAGCTCTTTGTTAAACAGAAAATATATTTTCATTTAATCATAATCATAATCAGGATCACCCAATTATCAGCATCAGTTTTATATTATACTGTATCTGTTGTGCTTTGGCACTAAAGTAAAATAGATTTGACTTGAATTGTGTTTGAAACATGCTATAGGATACCGTAAGATTTACTTGTCTTGATTTCATCATGCCTAATCTCATCTATCATAATCTGTTAATTAATGGGGTTAATGATGCTATCAGAATATTGCTGTTGATGTAAACAAAATGCCACAGTTAATGAAGCTAATCAATACTAATTGATTATGATAATGTAGGCATTTAGCAGACTTATAATAAGCAAGGTAAACTCATACAGTAGAATGCAGAGAGACAGTGCAGTGCCCTATTAAACTATAGGATCACAGGTTCAACCAAGAAGCTACTATCATGCGTGTGTCCCAGTTAGTTAGATCAGGGGTTTTCAAAGTGGGTGCCCACTGCCCAGGCACCCTGGGGTGCTTTGACGGAAGTCCAGGGGTGCCACGAGATAATGGGATAATATTTGGAATGTATGCTACAAGCCCTGAATCATGCAGTATACCGGTACCTCCTTTTGTGATTTACTCAATAACACACCAATTCACTCAGATGTAGACGCTGTCGTCATCATCTTATATTAACCCATTTAGGCCTAAACACATTATGACGCAATATTTTATGATTTAAATATAAAAAAATAGCAGATATACAAGCTCACAGCGCGGCACCGAGTGCCGCGCTGCAAGCTTGTAGATCTGCTATTTTTGAAAAATCGTGAAAATTAGAATTTTGACCCGATTCTATAAGTGTCTTTTGAATCCTTCTAAGATTTTTTGGGAAAAAAACTATGTTTCTATGTCAGCAATCTGGCCAGCCATCGTCGACTGGAGCTCAGTTAGTCTGTTCTTGAGAGACTACTATGCCAGTGGTTCTCAAACCTTTTCATGTGATAATGATATTTATTTGGCCACGGACCCCCATTTCAAAATATCTAGTTCCAGGGACCACCCAGAAGCAAAATTTGAGTTACAGTACAAACGTTCGCTTTGAAAACAAATATTCAAAGACTTGCACACATTTTCACGACTTTTTTCAAAAATAGCAGATCTACAAGCTTGCAGCGCGCTGTGAGCTTGTATATCTGCTATTTTTCACTGGTTAAAGCATTCAATAATCCTAGGCCTAAATGGGATAATGAATAAGAAAAAGTTGAATATCTTTGATAAAACAATTGTTAGATCATACAGTTCTGCTAAAGGTACAGTAATCGTAAAATATGCCACAAATATAAGGTGCTATTAAGGTGCTATTAATTAATACAATATTTATAGGGGTGCCCAAAAGGTTTGATACTAGGTTAGATACTATATTGACATAATCGTATAAAACATTGGATCCAAACAATAAAATAAACCAGTAAGACTCCCTAGTCGGGCGATAAGCGACCGGCAGGCATACACAAACTTTAGAGGGCAATGGTAGCCAATCAGGAGGGAATATGGGAAATGGGACAGATCCATGTTGATGACATGACTTTAGAGATACTGTGTACCGCTTTGTGTGATTTTAGGGCGAATTCTGTTGGAGCAGTGTCCAAAAATGTGTTTTGCAAGAATCATGTGAGAAATGTGGAGGTTATGGTTTGGCAGCCAAGGAGGAGGAGTTTGGCATGGATAGGGGCAACAAAATAAATAAAAAGATACAATACATTAAAATATCCAATATACAACACAAAATCCCTTTACTCTTACAACAGGAGCTTTCTGTTGCTCCCAAAGTGACAGGCTGGCCAGAAGTATGGAGAACGGAGATGACTGGCGACACGGACGAAGGGCTCGTCTGAGGACAACGTAGAGAGTTAGTGCTAGGGTTGTAACGATACATTTTAATAGCGATTCGATACATATCACGATACATGGTTGACGATACGATACATGGACGATATTGGTTCATTCCTGGCGATACGATACGATACGATTCGATTCAATGATTTAAAATCGATATAGTAACTATTTATCAAAGAAATTAAATGTGTGAAAGGTGTGGATAGTGCAGGTTTTAAGGGAAACATGTATTATTATGGATATAAATAAGTAAACAGTGATTATCTGCCAAATACATGGACATTGTATATTGACAAACCTGCACCTTGACATGAACACACATTTATCGATAGACCAGTGTAGCTATATGGAAAGGAAAAGTAATTAAACCCCTCCTTTTAATTTGTTCTTCTTAAAAATGCTAAATACAATGCACAAGTAGGGACTATCGATACGATACGATACAAAATAAAACGATACGATTCGATTTTATCTGTTTTCATTTCGATATACTTCGATTTTTTAAGTTAAAAACGATATTTCGATACAGTTACTATATCGTTACACCCCTAGTTAGTGCCCACAAAGAGTGAGCTCAGAACAGTAAACTCATGTCCATATGTCTTCTCTCTCTTCCCACACAGACCTGTCGGTCCAGTGTTTTCCTGGGGAGATGACGTCCTGGTCGTCTCCTCTCACCACAGAGTTCAGATACAACACCAGTGAATGTCCTCCCGCCTACTTACCTCAGCCTGCCGCGCCCGGCCCCTACAACAGGTACACAACTCTCACACTCTCTCTGTTTGTGTGTGTGTGTGTGTGTGTGTGTGTGTGTGTGTGTGTGTGTGTGTGTGTGTGTGTGTGTGTGTGTGTGTGTGTGTGTGTGTGTGTGTGTGTGTGTGTGTGTGCGCGTGTGTGTGTTTGTGTGTGTGTGCGCGCGCGTGTGTGTGTGTGTGTGTGTGTGTGTGTGTGTGTGTGTGTGTGTGTGCGTGTGTGTGTGTGTGTGTGTGTGCGTGTGTGTGTGTGTGTGTGTGTGTGTGTGTGTGTGTGTGTGTGTGTGTGTGTTAGGGCATTCACCGAATATTCGAATATCAAAGCCACTATTCGACGCTGTTCACCGAAGTCGAATATTCGCTTATTTTATTTTTATTTTGTTATTGTTTTATCTTTAAAAATATATATATTTCTTCATGATGTATAAAGCTTGGCTAGATAGGAAGTCATAAGAACCCTATCAAGCACTTGGAATTGTAGGTATTACATTTAATGTGACTCGGTTCCACAGATAAATTAAAAAAAATAGCAGATCTACATGCTCACAACGCCTCGCAATGCCTTGTTTACTTAATATTTGACAGTTTGGCCAGTCCTGTCGAATATTCGACTATTCGAATACTTTGAGGTCGAATAATTCGAATACTAAAAATCACTATTCGTGAATGCCCTAGTGTGTGTGTGTGTGTGTGTGTGTGTGTGTGTGTGTGTGTGTGTGTGTGCGTGTGCGTGTGCGTGTGCGTGTGTGTGTGTGTGTGGGGGGGGGTTTGTGAGTAAAGCTTCTTTCATTGTATCAACCCGGTAAAGAGCTCTGTTTACTGTTTCATGAAGTGTTGTATTGATATTTGAATGCGGTGTGTTTCCAGGTTTCCTTGGAGTACTACCAGTCCCAGTAGCAGTTCCAGTACGGGTAACAGCAGCCAGTGTAACACCTCCTACAGCCCCTGTGAGCCAGGAAGCTACATGACTGGTAACTATACTGTAGTATACAAATTATAGTAGTATATAAATTATAATGCATGACTGGTAACTCATGCTTTTTTAAATACATTATAATACATGACTGGTAACTATAGCACTCAGTAGTAGTACAATGGTCAGTTTGGTCATTAGTGTCCACGTAGCTCAGTCGGTAGAGCTCTCGCCTTTGGACCATAAAGTCATGGGTTCGATCCCAGCCACCGCCAACTCAGTGTATGAGTAGCACGGCTTGGGTGCAGCAAGGCATGCGGCAAGTACTGGGAGCTGGTGGTAGGTGTGGCGCTCCACCTCAGCAATCCATCTCCCAGGGTTCTAGCACATTGTAACAGGGACAGACTGTTAATGGCTGATACAGACAATAAGCCACTCCCAACCTACTTGTTATGCTTCGAGAGAAAAGTGTGTTTTGGAGTCTGACATTTTGAGCATTTCAGTCAGACAGCTCTTGGATCGAATAAATATAATGTATTGAGCATAAATATGTATAAGCATTTTTGGCGTCAAGGCATTCATCCATACATTCCCTGTAAGCATGAAATATGATTAGAATAATAGATCTTACAGGGAATGAAATAGATGCCCATAGGGGAATGGTATAGAAACAGAGCCCACAGGTGGACTCAGTTCGTTGAGCAGAGCACAAAGCAGCAGTAAGAAGAATGAGCAAGCTGCTATTTTTGAAAAATCATGACAATCTGAGCAAGTGTTTGAATATAATGACCCGATTCTACAAATTATTCCTAAATCTTAACAGGTTTCTGAAAAACCTATGTTTCTATGTCAGTGGTGCTCACACAAGGACCCCCAAAATGATATGTATTTGGCCACGGACCCTCCATCTCAAATTATTTAGTTCCAGGGACCCCCCAGAAGCAAAATTTGAGTTACAAATGTTCCCTTTAAAAATACATATATTCAAAGATTTGCACACATTTTCACGACTTTAAAAAAAATAGCAGATCTAAGCTATTGCCGCACTGTGAGCTTGTATATCTGCTATTTCTCAATGGCTAAAGTGTTAAATAATTCCAGGTCTTACTGTGTTAAATAGCCTGTATTTAAACCATTTCCAAGTCTATAATTCACCCTTTAAAACATGCAGTTGTTTTCGTTGACTTGTTGTGAGTTCAGGCCATGAAAAATCATGTTTACATGAAATGAAGAATTCTGTCAGTGGAGGGCAGACCTCTGCTCTATGCCGAGGTCCAAAAAACACTCCCCTGTTTGGCCTGGTGGTGGCAGGAGAGGACATGTTATAGGGTCACCAGCACTTTCTTTCACTACAATCAACAACACAGACTAGATATGTCACATGAAGTATGATATCACTGTCATTTTGAGGCTAGCTGTTAGCAGATAATTGCACTTTTCTTCAACAAAGTTTCTAGTAAATCCTTACTGTATGGCTAGAAACCAAAACAAAGAATTGTACTTTTTAGGAAATGGAAAAAAAAGAACCAGTTTTCCAATGGATGTAGTTATTTAGTTGCAAGCTAATACTTTCCATTGGTTCAATATTTAGAGTGAAGGTGAATGGAAATAGACACTTATTTTGTAGATTTGTAGCTGCAGTTGAAGAATTGTACTTCATGTCGCTGGCTTCCTTTGAAAATAAATGTTAGACTGTAGCTTTGTGTCTGTTTCAATAGTTTTACAAAAAAAAGCCTGTATCTTTGTATCTTCATTCCACTGAAAATGAATGAGTGACATCAGTTTTGTCAGATGTAAGAAGGGCAGGGGGTAAAAACAAGTAGGAAACCACTGTCTTAAAACATCCTAACCAAACCCAATGACTGTGTGTGTGTGTCTCCTCCTGTCCAGGTAACGGAGACCTGCAGAGTGGCTTCACGTGTCCGGACGGTCCGAGTGCCTACACCCCCCAGGCCAGCTGGGGGGACGACAGCCCCCCGGACCCCCCCTCTGCCTGGGAGACCACCCCCTGTATGGGCAGCAAGGTAAGAATCCAATCCACACCGTTTTATCAGCACTTCATGGTCTCCCAAAGTCTCGATGAGCAGAAACTTTGTTGATTTCCAGGTCTCATTAAACTTCGGAACCAGGTCTGCAATTGAACCATCCCCATCGTTTAGTCGAGTGGTTCTCAACTTGTGGGTCCCCATTATCTTTTATTTATTTATTTATTTTGTCCCAAGATGAGTAAAGTGACAA
Source organism: Nannobrachium achirus (assembly GCF_963921795.1). NCBI lineage: Eukaryota > Metazoa > Chordata > Actinopteri > Myctophiformes > Myctophidae > Nannobrachium > Nannobrachium achirus. Next base: position 71,149,510 of record NC_137812.1, read on the forward strand.
TTTAGTGTATTCTAAGACCTTTTTAATACCATTAAAAAGACCATTACCGCATCAAAGCTGATGAGCTTGCAGACAGCTATTTTCACAATATTTATCTGTGGAACCGAGTGAAACTAAATATAATGCCTCAACTAATTCCAAGTGCTTGTCAGGGTGGGCTGTGCTTAAGAAACAGAAACATTATAATGTCTATAACATTCATTGTATCAATAAAAGTATCAGGACTCTGCTTTGTGGCTGTTTCTGTCCAAGACAAAAAATACACCCGTTTTAAGCCCTTTGCACACAGGCGCGTTTATCCGTGCGGATAAAACGGACAATTTCACTTTTTAAAAAGAAAACAATGATTCTCTACGACCTCATGCACACCGGCTCCGAATTAGCCGTGCGACGAGTGGCTGCCGCCGTGCGTTTTTTTCTCGATCGAACCCAGTTCGATTCGTGCGTCTTGTCGCATGCGGTAAAAAACTCATCACTCCTTTTATGACTCCTTTTGGGATCCGCAGCGCCGATTCCGCACAGCATTGCACACCAAATCCAATGCGTTTTATTCATACAGCAAACGAAAAAAACGCAATTGTCCTGTGTGCAAAGGGCTTTAGCCTGTTGTGTGTGACCTCATAAACAGTCAAATATGACTATGATGTAAATGATGTTGACCATCAGAGTGTGGTTGACAGATAAAGGGTCAGATTATTCCAGGAAGTTAATAAACTGTACGTGTGGTTGGTTATCTTACTCACATAGAAAAGGAGGAAGCTCCTCTCAGCCTGTGGTTGAGTGACTTCCCTTCTGCTTTGTGCTCAGCAGCAGTTGGTGGTCGAACGCTACGGTAGAGTAGCTCTTCCAGTGGCGTCAGTTCAGAAAAAGCTAAGGTATGGCAACATGACTGGTGTCTTGAATGCGCGCGAAGGCGCGCGTTCAAGACACCAGTCATGTTGCCATACCTTATCAACAGGCATGATTCATTCATTTTGAGAAGTACATTTTCTTTTTTTCCCCCCGTTTCTACGGTTTCTTGGGCTGGATGTGGCAGCCTGGAACAGTTGTTCAAGTGCAGCTAAACTTGGCATGTTAGTAAATGTGCCACAATTAACAATAATGTGGAGAATACAATTATAAAACCTTGTTGAAGTGACCATTTTGTAAAATTTTGCATTTGTAGTTATTTTACTGTATTTTAACAACATAATAACCAGCACAGATAGACAAAGAGACATTCATGTATTTATATTTAAAAGTAACTTTTATTTTCCCCCCTGAACCCAGGGTATGGCAACTGCATACCCCTGCCATACCCAATTGACGCCCCTGAGCTCTTCTGCACTTTGTTATGACAGTACAACAATATGACAACATGTTGTACTGAATAAACAGACAAGGAAGTGGGTCCGTAGTTACCAGAAACTGAAAACAGGTGCTCTTTGGAGTGGGTTCGATTGTAGGTCAACACATCTACGTTCTTTCCCTTATAGTAGTACTGTAGGCTGACATCCTTATAGTAGTACTGCAGGCTGACATCCTTATAGTAGTACTGCAGGCTGACATCCTTGTAGTAGTACTGTAGGCTGACATCCTTGTAGTAGTACTGCAGGCTGACATCCTTGTAGTAGTACTGCAGGCTGACATCCTTATAGTAGTACTGCAGGCTGACATCCTTATAGTAGTACTGCAGGCTGACATCCTTATAGTAGTACTGCAGGCTGACATCCTTATAGTAGTACTGCAGGCTGACATCCTTATAGTAGTACTGTAGGCTGACATCCTTATAGTAGTACTGCAGGCTGACATCCTTATAGTAGTACTGCAGGCTGACATCCTTATAGTAGTACTGCAGGCTGACATCCTTGTAGTAGTACTGTAGGCTGACATCCTTGTAGTAGTACTGTAGGCTGACATCCTTATAGTAGTACTGTAGGCTGACATCCTTATAGTAGTACTGCAGGCTGACATCCTTATAGTAGTACTGCAGGCTGACATCCTTGTAGTAGTACTGTAGGCTGACATCCAAGTGTTAAGAACGGGGGAGCTTAAGAAACATCCAAGGCACTTGAGTTTTATATTTTTTAAAAAGGCTTTATTTTGTCATAACTTTGCTTGGCAAAGTTTAAAAAAAACCACACCCAATGTGAAGTGAGCAGTGGTCGTGCTTGCATAACGTCTTCAATTGGTAATTGGTGATGTAATACAGGCTACACACACGCACATTGCTATGGCAAAACGCTGAGGAAAAGTGGCTACAGATAGTGGCTACAGATAATTGGTGATGTAATATGATGTAATGTGGCTACACACACACACACACACATTGCTATGGCAAAATGCTGAGGAAAACACATTGCTATGGCAAAACGCACAGCCACTCGAAGCGGTTTACCAACGCTCAAAAACGTGTGACCCCCCCCCCTCCCTCTCATATTTCTTTTTCTCCCTTTCTGGAAAACATCTAAATGATGGAGCTCACACACAACCCAACAAAATTACGAATTTCACCCTCTTATTTTACAACTGCAAACAGGTGATGTGACAAATAAAAGTCTTGATTGACACTTGTTTCACAAATAGAAGATTGGGACGGCCTAACGAACATTTTCAGTCCAGTCAGGAGATTAGTTTTAGCTTTAAAACCAACAGATCAGTTATTAATTCAACCCCTCCGTCTCTCTCCACCCTCCTCCAGCCTGTTATTAACCCATTTAGGCCTAGAATTATTGAAAAATAGCAGATCTATAAGCTCGTAGCGCGGCACCGAGTGCCTTGTAGATCTGCTATTTTTGAAAAAGTCGTGAAAATGTGTGCAAATCTTTGAATATATGTATTTTCAAAGCGAACGTTTGTAACTCAAATATTGCTTCTGGGGGGTCCCTGGAAAGAAATATTTTGAGATAGGGGTCCGTGGCCAAATACATCATTTTGGGGGTCCTTCACATGGAAAGATTTGAAAACCACTGACATAGTAGTCTCTCAAGAACAGACTAACTGAGCTCCATTTAAGTGAAAAGGACCTTTTCTTTGACGATGGCTGGCCAGATTGCTGACATAGAAACATAGGTTTTTTCAAAAAACCTTAGAAGGATTCAAAAGACACTTATAGAATCGGGTCAAAATTCGAATTTTCACGATTTAAAAAAAATAGCAGATCTATTCTACAAGCCGAGTGCCGCGCTGCGAGCTTGTATATCTGCTGTTTTTCAATAGTTAAAGCATAAAATACTGATACAGAATAATGTGTACCCGTTCTAAATGGGTTAATTAATATTAACATATCCCCCATCTCTCTCTCTCCAGCCATACTTCTCTGGAACCTGCAGCCTGTCTCCCATGTCCAGCCTGTTATTAATATATTTCTCTCTCTCTCTCTCTCTCTCTCTCTCTCCAGCCATACGTCTATGGAACCCGTAGTCTCTCGCCCATGTCCAGCCTGTTATTAATATCTCTCTCTCTCTCTCTCTCCAGCCATACGTCTATGGAACCCGTAGTCTCTCGCCCATGTCCAGCCTGTTCGGCTCCATCTGGACTCCCCAGAGCCAGCCCTACCAGAGCCACGCCTTCCACCACGCCCACTCCGACCGATCCGCCCCCATCTCCCCTGTGTCGCCCGTGGCTCCGCCCTACTCCTCCTCCTCCTCTGGCTCCGCCTCCGTGGCCTCGCCCTTCGGAGGCAGCAGCAGCAGCGTGGTGGGCGGCAGCAGGGAGCCGCTCAGCGGCGCCCCCTCCTGTCCAGTGCAGGTGCAGCAGCAGCAGCAGCAGCAGCAGCAGCAGAAGCTGCAGTACAGCAGCTTCAACCCGTTCGGGCCTCACATGAACCTGGACATCTGGAACTCCTCGTCCTCCTTGTCCTCGGCGCGCAGCTCCAACTCGCAGCTGTCCAGCGACTCCGGGTACTGCGGGGACGTCTGATAGGAGGACCGGGGTTCACACGCTTTAGAGGCTCTGATGTCTGGTCCGTAGCGCTAGGAGGAGTTCTCCTTAAAGGAGTAGTTCACCCCCAAAATGACTTATTTTCTATTGATTACTTACCCCATGGAGACTTCAGTTCAATAATATTTTTTTTGTATTTGTCGCATTCCTTAGACAAAAAATTGATAATAGTAAATTTATGCCCATTGATTCCGGATGGGGACCCAAAAGCATTTTCTTGTCTTAGGAATGCGAAAAATACAAAAACATATTATTGAACTGAAGTCTCTATGGCGTGAATAATCAATAGAAAAAAAGTCATTTTGTGGGTGAACTACTCCTTTAACACTATGCTGCCCCACAAAGTCAGAGTGCAGTAACTACGATTGCATATCTGTTCTTGAGGTAAATGTGTACCCCCAAAATCACAAAGGCTAATTTGACCTTTTGGATACAGAAATAAGTTTGTTTGCCCAAAAACGTAGTTACTGCACTTTGGTTTTGTAGGACAGTATGGGACGATGAGTCTTTGCGCCCGCAGGAAAGGCTGCGCACCCTCTCGTCTGTAGTAAGAAAAATAAATAAAAAAGATACAGTTTTGCTACTCACCAAAACAAAGCCTGTTTTAAGATGTTGAAAGCCTACTTTCCTTAGTGGAAACACTCTGAGCCCTCCCCACCTCACATCTAATATACACCTTTTGGCCAGAAAACGAAATATTTCACAGGAAGAAAAAAAAAAAATGTTTTAATTACTTCACTTCAGATCTTGTCAATAGAAAAGTGTATTTTAGACGTGAGGTGTGGGGGGGCTCAAGAGTGTTCCCACTAAGGAAAGTAGGCTTTCAACAACTCCCTAAAGACGTCTTTGTTTTGGTGAGTTGCGAAAGTGTATGTTTTATTTGTACGTCAGACGAGAGGGCTCTGAGCACAAGGGATCATCGGTGACATAGGGTTAAGGAGAACTTCTAACACTATGGACCAGAACCAGTTGGAGGCCACTGTCGCCGAGAACGGGCAAGAGAATAGCCGACCTACAAGCCCACAAAGCGTTGCGTTCGCGACACTTTGTGGGCTTGTAGGTCGGCTATTCGTGACGAATTATGAATCATGCTTTAGAGAGGGGGAAAACAACGCGACCCTAAAATAAAATAAAAACCTTGTAGCCTTGGACTCGGAGACTGACAGAGATTTTTGGTTGTTGTTTGTTTGTTTTTATCGATTCTGACATTATATAGGGGGGGTGCGGCGGTTAATCGAACCAATCGATTTGATCGATTATAAAAAAAGGTTTGCGATGATAGATTTTATTTTTCAAAGATATCGTCGATGTGGGGTGGGAATAAAATGTCCCTTTTTTTCCACTTAGATTTCTTTTATTTTTTATTAGCATCTATTCTAAATAGATCTACAAGCTCACGTGGACTTCTCCAGTGAATATTTGGGGGGGGTTTCGTCCGAGACAGACGTACCTTACGCACACACACGTGTCAGGAACAATGAAAATTAATCTCTGTCGGTCTTTGGTCCAAGGCTGCTGGAACCTGGTGGAAATCACGGCAACGCGAGACCGCAAAGCTACAGACAAAGAAAGAAAAAAATAAATGCGAAAAAAGAATGTGCTTTTATCGATAATGAGGAAAAAAATGTGAATATTCCTTTTCTTTTAAGCCCCCCCTCCCCCCTCCCCCTTTTAAGTTTTTTCACAAACAAAATGTTCAATGTTGTGAAAGGTTCAGTTTGTTGTATATTTTTCTAGATGTTTTGCAGTTTTGATCATAGAAAATTAAAAAAAAAGGTTTTTGTACTTGAACGATGTGTTGTTGTTGTTTTTAATAATGAATGAATGAATGAATGGATTTATTTGATGATTAGCGTGCAAATTTTTCCCAGAAGAGAAAGGTGTCTATTAGCTCAGAATCCCCAATCGATGATGTCACTGGTAGACAGGTTTCTGAACCAATGAGATGCAGAGAGAGTAAAATGTTTCATAATGAGCATTGTTGAGGAGCAATTATAAGAACATATAAGTTTGAAAAAGTGAAGTGTGAATTGCTCCTTTTAAGCATTATTCTCTACGCTGTCACACAACGGTATGGTATAGTGAAAATAGAAGATCAACAAGCTTGTAGATTGGCCATTTGCACATTTGTTTTAAACCTTCAACTATTATAATGTGGCCAAAATATATATGTATTTTTATCAATTATTGTATTCAATTATTGATTATCCAAAAGGTTGACACTAAGCTATCGCCCGTTGGGCTAGTACAGGTCATGGTCTACTTGCCCAAAGGTCATGCCCACTTGCCCGAAAAGTAAACCTCCATTATAAAACGATGGGTAAAATGCGTTATCGTTCAATTTAATACTTTTCAACTTTTCACTTCCTGGGGCTGTGGCGATAAAAATATGTGCTCTTATTTCACATTGCACAGACCAGAAGACAGAGCACTCTGGCCGCGTTCATGTGTTTATACTGTAGATGGTTGCGTTCCCTCTCAAACAAGCAAGTTGCCCGGTCGGGCAACCTGAAAGCAAACTCCACCTGCCCCAAAGATTGTTCTTACCTCCCAGGGGAAGGTGGGCAACCCTTAGTGTAAACGCTTGTTATCAGTTATTTCTTTATAATCGATTATTAGTTAATAATAATCTTTATTGTCCCCGAAGGGATTTTTGTCTTCACAAGTCTGTAACAACACATAACCGTATAACACAAAACAAACATATCACACAGACAGATCATCAGGTCCCCACTATGCACACAAAACCATCCTAGCGACGGGAGCGAGGAGGCGAGTTTGTTTGGTGCAGCGATGGCTGAGGGGACAAAACTCCTGCTAAACCCAACCTTGTGCCACTTCAGTGTTCTGTGTCTTCTCCCCCGATGGCAGGAGGTGGAAGTAGCGATACAGAGGATGATCAGTGTCATTCAGGGACGGGCAGAGAATGTTAGAGAGGCAGTGGCTGGAATTTCCAAAAGGGCCTGTTGGTGGAAGCACAGAAAGTTTACCTCGTCTGCCAGGCTTTCTGGGGGAAAGCCTGGTGTTCGTTCACAACTGGCCATTTGGTTTCCGCCTAAAGCGCAGATGAGATACCACTAGAAGAAGCGGCGTCGCTTTGGTTTGGTTCCCTCCGTTTGTTTCCCCAATCCCTATTAAAATGCTCGAGTAGCCTATAGTCTTGCCAGTCGCTAACAGTTGGACTAAAAGATGCATATACCAAACAAATTTTTCAAAAGCAAAACTACTCCGCATCAAGGAGTTTATTAGGTAGGCCCTAAAAGTATGTCCTTGAGCCTGTTACCTATCCACTTCGTGCCTTGTGGCACATAAGGCCTTGAGCACAGGGGAATATTTTGGGTAAAAACTGAATCCGGTTTGATAGTTCCGGCAAATTGTAGTCCGTTGAGTACTACAACATGACGTGAAGTGGTTTCCTCTCCAGACCGGTTACAACCCCGAAAAGTGAAGTGATCCCAGACTACAGAAAATAGCCGACCTCCAAGCTCAGACGCGTTGTGAGCTTGGAGGTCGGCTATTTTCGGTGTGTGAAACCGCACTGAACTAAGCATAACCAAGTCAATACTGGAGATGTGGCATAACGGCATGGATTTCTACACAGAGAGGGCAATTCTTTCAACATAAGATGCTGCATTCAAGATCAGGAGAGTTTTGATAAGGCAATTCTACTGAATGCTGCCTTCATGTATGGCATGGAAACAGGGGGCATTTGCATTTCTTTCACCACAGTAAAAACTGCATTCATGGTCTGGAGAGGGCACTTTTTACAGATGGATAAAAGGGCAGGGGCTCAAGCCCTCTTTTATGTCTATGTGTGCACGTGCCTGGTGTCATTTATTATTGAGAGTGCTAAGCGTGGTGATGGCCTTTTAGTTTTATTAAGCGTTCTGTTAATGCGTCAAACAGATGAGCTTCCTGTTTCTGATCAAAGCCTTTGGACCACTTCCTGCTTCCTAGAGGCTTTCAATCATTATAGGAACTGAGAGGAAATGACACTGATGATGAATGAAATAATTATGAATTCAACACTAAACTGATTCAACCTGAGACGACGCTGGTCCACTCCATCTGTAGGCACCGCTGGTCCACTCCATCTGTATGCACCGCTGCCAAGGTAAATAACACTAATAATAATAATATGATAAGCTTTGTTTGTTTAGCTAGCACATTTAAAGAGCAATGTCACAATATGTTAACAGAAGAATTAACCGAAATACGCCAATAAGCATAACGGATAAAACAAGAGATACATTAAAACACAGAGGCTTTTTTTTTTTTGGTGTTAAAAGCACCTTTTTAATGAGTTTTCAGAAGGTCAAATCCATAGTTGTTGGAAACTCAATACAGTTTTTCCTCTTTTTCCTGGAGAAGGATCATATTGTATTCATGCATTGTAATGAGTGCTATACTGCATTGCAGTGAGATTGTAACTCAGGGGAAATCACTGACCCATATGCAAGAACAGTAAAAAACAGCACTAGAAGAAAGCTGCAGTGAGAGATGGTGTAGGCCTAGAGTTCAGCATTGAGTTCCCATGTTCAAGTATAAGGCCTCCTGCAAAAACATTGCTATTGTACTTTGACATTTTCAAGGATAGAATACAAAAGAATTACATAAAAGCACCAGAATGCACTTGAGTGCAGTGAGAAATGTTGTATTGGTCTAAAGCTCAGACTTTCAGCGCAGAGTTGCCATGTTCAAATCTCAGTCCTCCAACATTGTTCTAGTCTACTTTGACATTTTCAAGGTTAAATTACAAATTAAGTACTCAAAAGCACCAGTACATTCTCACAGAGAGAATGGTGTTGTGGTCTAAACATTAGGCTCTCGTTGCAGAGGTGCTGAGTTCAAATCTCAGTCATCCTACATTTCAGTAGGACATTGACATTTTCAAGGTTATAATACAAATTTAAAGGAATACTCAAAAGCTCTAGAAAACACCTGCATTGAGAGACTAGAGTAGTGGTCTAAACATGAGACTCTCAGTACAGAGGTCCTGTGATGTGATCAAATCTCAGTCCTCCTACATTGCTATACTACCTTGACATGTTCAAGGTTATAATACAAAAGGAGTAGTTAAAAGCTCTATAGAAAGCACTAGCCCTGAATACATGACTATCATGTATATGATAGTCATGTATGCAGGGCTATAGGAAGCACCTACAGTCAGAGATAGTATAGTGGTCTGAAGATCAGACTCTCCGTGCAGAGGTTTCACGATCAAATCTCAGTTCGATGCAGTCAGGAGTGCTTTTACAATTTCAAGGCTAAAATACAAGAGAACAACTCAGAGGCTGTGGGTTCAAGCCCCAAGATCTTACTTTAAAGACTGATTTCCAGCAGAATAACTTCAAAAGCCGTACAGAAAGCATCATGAGACGACCTCGTCGAGCTGGCGCAGCGGACTAGTAGTGCGGTCTGTAAAAAACCTTTAAAAACCGCTTGGGGGTGTGGAGTAACTCATGAAAATCAGTGATATTGTCTTCTCTATGTTATACCAAATAGCAATTAATTACAATGATGCCTGGGATTTGATCATGGAATCTCTGAGAACATTAGACATGACATCTACACTCTAACTCAGTTTGTTTAATGCAGTTGTCTCTTACTATTCAAGAGTTATTTTAGTCTATATGATTGCCTTCAGTTAGTTAAGTTGAAACTCCAGCATTGAATAACAGGAGGCGTGGGATTTGAACAGGGACTGGTTAGTGTGTGTGTGTGTGTGTGTGTGTGTGTGTGTGTGTGTGCGTGCGTGCGTGCGTGCGTGCGTGCGTGCGTGCGTGCGTGCGTGCGTGCGTACGTGCGTGCGTGCGCGTGCGTGTGTGTGTTGCAAGTGCAACCTGCAGGATGGTGTTTGGAGGTCTGTGCAGCAGCCGGAACTCGGACGGTGTTTCGCCGTTTCTGTGGTGCAAGAAGACGAAACACCGTCCCGGTTCCTGACGCATTTGAGACGTCAAAACAACATCCCGGTTCTGCCGCCCCGAGCAGCGCGGCGGCGGCGCCGATGATTGCCGATGAATGACGAACAGGCGACGCCAAGAACAGCAGCTGCGTTCAGAAGGGGAAGGGGGCGGGGGGGTAGCGCTCGATGCTTCAGCCCCCCGCGGCATGGACAAAACCCGGCGCCTCTGGTGTGGGCAATGCATGTGTAGCCCCCACAGTTAGTAGGCATGCCAGCCATGAAACAGCGACAACAGCCCTGCCAGTCGGGCTCAGCACTATTAACACAACTGGTTGTGCATTGGACTTGAAGGCTTTATTAGAAGTTTGCATAGGAAAATGTACAGATTCATGACGGTACAGTTCACTGGTACAAGGTCTACTAAAAGGAGATCCATGAAAAGACTAAGCTTATTTCAACAGGAAACCATTTAAGTATCTCATATAACATTGAATGACAGACAAATAGAACACAGTACTATGCAGTAGATATGTAAAGAAAAAGGGGGAAAAAAAGAAAAGAAAACAGTAAATCTAAACAAACAGTAAGTATATACAAGGAATATACAGTAAATCTAAACAGACAGTAAGTATGTACAAGGAATATACAAGTATACAAGTATATACAAGGAAGGGGCAGGGAGGGTAGGGTTGGGCTAGGTTTTTTACCAGTTGCGAACGGCTGCTGCCTGTAAGTGGTTTTTCAGGGCAATTTTAAAGGATGCTAGTGATCCACACTCCTTTATGGCCTTCGGTAAGGCATTCCACATTTTTGTGGTATAGCAGAAGAACGAGTTCGACCCTTTCTTTGAGTTGACTCTGGGTTGAACGTGATCTGTGGCACTGCCTCTGGTGTTGTAATTATGGACATCCTTAACGTTTATAAAGTATTTTGACAGGTACTTGGGTATCATAGTGGTGTAGTGTATCTTGTACACCAGGCCCATTGGCGAGTAGGAGTCCAGGGTTCAATCCCTGCTTCCGCGCATACAGATGTTCACCTAAGAATTAACGACTTAAAGATGAGAAGTCATTTGTAAAGATGTCTTACTTTGCTTCAGTCATCAAATCTGTAAACCATTTGGAATTTTAAGGCTGAAATTGTACCCACGCTAGTAAAGCAAGCCTGGTAAAAGCATCAAACATGTAGAAAAAAAATTAACAGAACACATGGAAATGCTATATTTATGTTAAGAAATTTGGGGGGGAACCCCAGACCCCCGTTGTGGAGTTCCGGGAGGTAAAGTGAGCCGACCTCCAAATTTCGCTGCGCTTATATTCTGATTCTGAGGTGGCAGAAGTGCATTTTTTTAAATATCATTTGTCATATCAGACAGTAGTAGCCGATCCACGTCCGAGCCAACCCTGAGACTGAGTGAGAGCTGCGCCTAGAGCTGCGTTGCAAAAAGACGTTGCCGTTGTTCCGAGGGTGTAAGACAGACCATACGTCTTGATGTGATGCCGCAAAGCGGCCGCATTTCGACCCCGCGACGTCGCAGTAGGGTTCCAGGGGTCGCACAGCAATTTGTCACACATCCACACGTTCGTCTCGACGAGCTATACAACATACCAAAAGAAAGGCACTATCGGAAATGTAACACTTAAAATCTATGTTTTGACGCCTTATAGTCTTATGTAATTTTGGGGGTTTTGAAGACAATCTAAAAAAAAAAAAGAATAAACGCGTTCGGCTCAAAGAGCTATACAACATACTAAAAGACAGGCGCTTAAAACCTATTGGTTTCCAAGTTATCGCACTTTGAAAAATCTAGGATTGCATTTGTCGAAAAAAAAGTAGGGTTCCAGGGGTCACACAGCAATGTGTCACACATCCACAGGTTCGTCTCAACGAGCTATACAACATACCAAAATATAAGCACTGAAAAGCACGGAAATTTAAGACTTAAAATCTATGTTTTGATGCCTTACTATAGTCTTATGAAATTTTGGGGGTTTTGAAGATAATCTGAAAAAAATAATTAATTTCATATCCACGCGTTCGTACATACTAAAAGACGGGCGCACACAGGGAGACACTGATCTGAGGTACAGTACATTCACACAGTGAGGAGACACTGATCTGAGGTACAGTACATTCACACATTGAGGAGACACTGTTCTGAGGTACAGTACATTCACACAGTGAGGAGACACTGATCTGAGGTACAGTACATTCACACATTGAGGTGGAGACACTGATCTGAGGTACAGTACAACATTCACACAGTGAGGAGACACTGTTCTGAGGTACAGTACATTCACACAGTGAGGAGACACTGATCTGAGGTACAGTACATTCACACAGTGAGGAGACACTGATCTGAGGTACAGTACATTCACACATTGAGGTGGAGACACTGATCTGAGGTACAGTACAACATTCACACAGTGAGGAGACACTGTTCTGAGGTACAGTACATTCACACAGTGAGGAGACACTGATCTGAGGTACAGCACATTCACACAGTGAGGAGACACTGATCTGAGGTACAGTACATTCAGACAGTGAGGAGACACTGATCTGAGGTACAGTACATTCACACAGTGAGGAGACACTGATCTGAGGTACAGTACATTCAGACAGTGAGGAGACACTGTTCTGAGGTACAGTACATTCACACAGTGAGGAGACACTGATCTGAGGTACAGTACATTCAGACAGTGAGGAGACACTGTTCTGAGGTACAGTACATTCAGACAGTGAGGAGACACTGATCTGAGGTACAGTACATTCAGACAGTGAGGAGACACTGTTCTGAGGTACAGTACATTCACACAGTGAGGAGACACTGATCTGAGGTACAGTACATTCACACATTGAGGTGGAGACACTGTTCTGAGGTACAGTACATTCACACAGTGAGGAGACACTGTTCTGAGGTACAGTACATTCACACAGTGAGGAGACACTGTTCTGAGGTACAGTACATTCACACATTGAGGTGGAGACACTGATCTGAGGTACAGTACATTCACACAGTGAGGAGACACTGTTCTGAGGTACAGTACATTCACACAGTGAGGAGACACTGATCTGAGGTACAGTACATTCACACAGTGAGGAGGAGACACTGTTCTGAGGTACAGTACATTCACACAGTGAGGAGACAGAGCGTTTAGAAGGACGTTGGAGCCCTGGTGATGGCCTGCTCACGAGGTCAAACATTGGCCAAATTGTCAAATAATTTAAGAAAGAGTCAAACATTAGCTGATCTACAAGCTGGATCTACAAACACCATCTGTAGAACCGAGTCAAACAGGGATGATATATGATAGTTAGCAATAACTATAATAGATGGCACAATTTGATAGACAACATGACAGACAACTATCTTACAGCAGGACACCGCAGGGAATTGAACCCCGTCCCAGTAAGCCAGGAGTTCCATACCAGTGTCTTGTTCTGCTTGATCTTATCGTTTGTGTCAGTGTCAGCTTGCCACCATTGGTGTGCTTCTAGATCTATCAACCTGTTTCCATGAGAGTTTACTGTAGAGTTATTTGCGGGACACTTCCGGTTAACAGCAGACATACAAGCTCACGTCGCGTCGCAGATGCAACCGCTGTGAGCTTGAAGATCACACTCGGCTGCGACGCCGGAAATGCTGCTCGCCTTCTGCGCAATGCATGATGGGATGTTGGAAACTTGTGGATAGATTCTCTGTTCTAGTTCTAAATCCTGTTCTTAGGAAGGCAAAATTGTTAATAACTATGTTCTTATGATGAATCCCAATCCTTGTAACTTGAAGGAGCGGAGAGGGGGGGGGGGGTTAAAACAGGGTTATGCCTCATTCACACTACGAAAAGCCAAGCTAATGGTTTGCTTGGTAATTCATGTATTCTCATGTATTCTCTATGCAAACCAGCTTTTAAAATTTCCAAGCTGGAAAAAAAGGTTGGACATTTTTAAAGCTGGTTTGCCTAGAGAATACATTGAATTACCAAGCAAACCATTAGCTTGGCTTTTCGTAGTGTGAATGCAGCATTAAAGTGGTAAAACTGTTCCTCATTTTACTGTGGACCCCCTGCAACTTCCTCAAGGACCCACACTTTGAGAACCACTGCTCTAAAGATATGATACAAATATTTTGGTGATTTAAATTGTATATTATACAACTGTAGAATTGAAGAAACTTAACTATGAAGGCCCATGTCATCACAGTTGCCAGATAGCGTTCAATTTCATACTTGCTCAGGAACTTGGTGAAATGGTTCATACACCCCACACACTCTCTTCTCCTCCAGGCTAGTGTGCTAGCGTGGCTTTTAGTTGAAAAAGCCACACGTTACCTTAGTTGTCATTAAAGGAGCTATAGTCAACTTTTTCATTGTAGGGCCGACACTTTGTTTACATCCTAGTCTATAGACTAGAATGAACGTTTTTCAAGAAAAAGTTGACTATAGCTCCTTTAATGTCAGCTGATAAACAACCAAAACCACAATGTTTTGCTCAATTCCCCTTGTTTTAACAGGGTACAACACTGATAACATTTACTATATTGTTGAATTTAATGACCAGCATTTGAGTCTGTTTTCACCTGTTCACTTCCAACTTTCTCTGGTCCCACCCCCTCAGAGAGCCAATCCAGTAGGTTGACTAGAGTTGATTGACACCCATGGCTTGACCCCAAACTCACATTGCTTCCATGAGCTTGGTATAGTGATACCAAGTGGATATAGTGATACAGCTGGGCTGTTTTCTGTAAAACCTTGAAAAAAAAAAGAGTTTTCATGGTTATATGGAATGGGAACTTTGTGTACTATGGCAGGGATTCCCAAACCTTTTGGTCTTAGGGCACCCCATACATTTTTTTTTAAATCCGAGGCACCCCTACATTAAAATTTTCACTCCCAGCGCCTTATATTTATAGCATATCGTCGTTGTCGGGTGGAACCTTGTATGTCCAAAACCGTTCGTTTTGTATTTATCATCTATAAAATGTACAAAACTAGTGAAAACAGCCGATCGGCTGTTTTCACTAGTTTTGTACGACAGTCTTGTATGATGAAGCAGGGCTTTGCTTTACCAAAAGACATACACATTTCAAACTTGGAGATATGAGGTTTCTGCCCGACAGTGACGATATTTTAGTGATTATGTTACAAGGAAAACGTTGAGATAATAGCCATTTTGGTTAGAACTGACTGAAAATAACTTTGGACTTCAAGTTTAACTCAGTGAATGCCACCCTTTATTCAAAATCTACAAAACTGGTGCCAGCCATTTTGCTTAATTTTGCCTTTTTATGGGGGCCAAAATCATATTTTGTACTTAAATTACATATATAAATCTATGCTTCTATCGAAAGCCACACTACCCCTCTTACAAAGGAAAACATGTATATTTATATATATATATCCTATCATTAGATTTGGGCTTCAATAGAACATGTGTAAGATGTCTTGATCATCATCATATGTGTGTGCTGTGATGGGCCCTGTGTGCAATCTGGAGTGCAATACCATTTGAAAACCACCAGAGGGTGGTCTCCTACTATCTGATCAACTAACAGAAGAAGGAAGAAGACGTCCATCTTTTTTTTGGTTTGGGCCTGTTGTTTACATTTTGGCCAGGCCTTTTAGCTAGCATGCTACACGACTTCGGAACCCTGGCGATCGCGATCAAGGATAGGTAGAGAAGAATGGATGGCACCGCTGGAGTCCTGAGAATTTTCTGCGTTTTTTGAGTACTTATAGTTCGTCAGGGATGCACGGGAAAGTGTATAAACGAACGTTTTAGATAACATTTAAACGGCCGGAACCAATCTTCGGCTATACCGATTTTCCGCCGGACTGTGTTACACTGGTGCTACAGTCAAATCGGCCGTATCGCTCAGGTCACGGAGGCATATGGCCAACTTCTAGAGCGATTTTTTTGAAATTACAATTATGAAAAAATGATAAAACTTTTGATTAATTAAAAAGACGTAAAAGACGTTTATGGCACCGAGGTCCAAAGACGTATAAGACGTTTATGGCGTTCAGTGAGTTAAAATGATACTAAATAT
This sequence comes from Nannobrachium achirus, assembly GCF_963921795.1. NCBI lineage: Eukaryota > Metazoa > Chordata > Actinopteri > Myctophiformes > Myctophidae > Nannobrachium > Nannobrachium achirus. The sequence continues at coordinate 71,165,382 of NC_137812.1, forward strand.
ATTTTCAAGTGTCCAAATAAATTCCAAATATTATCAAATGATCTCGCGGCACCCTTGGACTGCCGCCGCGGCACCCCAGGGTGCCCCGTCACCCACTTTGAAAACCCCTGTACTGTGGAACACATCATTAAAATAAACATGCTCTGAAAATGCTCACACCGTGGAGCCGTGCAGTTCAGGACGTGACCTCATCTAACTGTCATGGTTACATAAAAGTGCCATTTCTTTTGCCATAACCCCCAGATATGGTTATTGGATAATGTAAACACATACAGACAGATAGACTGTAACCCTAACCCTAACCCTAACCCTAAAGCCCGCATCAGAGTCTACGGTGGAGACCTATCCACCGCAAATTTGAGGTGGAAAGCTTTCCACCTCAAGTCAGAAAATAAGTGCAGGCCATCATAGTCACGGCCCACGGTGAAGTCCTTTACCCCGTCTAGACCGGTTAAGGTCGACCAATCAGTGAACGGGGTGTAGAGCCTGCCTGTCTGATAGTAAAAACAGAGAGATGTGTCGGGACTCACGGTGGAAAGCTCTCCACCGCGAGGAATGATGTAACGTTGTAGTTTCATGACTCAAAAAGACTCGAAAAGACTACACCGCGGTGTAAAGCCTTCCACCGCCGAGCCGACTATGATACGGGCTTAACCCTGAAAATACTAGTAAGACACCTCAGGGTGACTTGCGACCTCAGGGTGTCGCACCAATTCTTGGTCATCTGGCCAACCACAGCGTTTCTCTGACGATTCTAGTTGTTGTCATTCTGGGGGGGGTGGGGAGTTTGTTCATGGGGCTTATGTGGTTAATCAGCTTATGATATGGCTGCTGGTTACAACATTCAATGAGCAGTTTTGTGGTGTCGGGAGGAGGTCCATCCTGGTAAACTCACCCAAACTCAGTTTAAACATACATGGATAGTTAATTAGAAGAAATGAACATCTGAGACATAGTATTGTGGACTAATCAATGGACTCTCCAGCTGAATTCAAGGTTCCAGTTCTCCTGTGGTTCAATATAACTTTACCAACTAAAAGCTAACACACTAAAGAATGCTTCAACATTACTGTGAGATGTGTGACTTAATGGTGCAGTAGTCTATTTCAAATCAGCAGTTTAATTAAAGTTTTATAATTGAAGACCAAGATACAAATGAACGCTGCAAGAATACAGAGGGGGATTAATCCTTCATGGCGCCCGGTGCAATGTACAGTTTGTAGGAAAGCAACTTGATTTCACCTGCAGTGAGAAATAGTGTAGTGATCTTAAAGGACAACTTTGTTTTTTTTACAACAAGGGTTCATATTTTAGATTGTAATTAGAGAAAAGAAAAAGTGAGTGTTAAAATGTTTTCATTTGCTTCATTCTATCGGTTTATCTCATTTATCGTGCTAAAATGTGGGGCATGCGTACGCATGGGGGCATGCGTACAAGTAGACAGGATCAGTTTTCAGAAAATCAGAACCCCGAAGGCATTTTGCGAATATTTATTATACACAACAGTTCTGGGAGTATTAAGGGGTGCTGAATCCAAATTTGCTGTATATGAAGCTCAAAAATGTCCCTAAATGCCTCAAAATTGAGAAATCCAACATGGCCACCAGGGCGCCAGGCTGAACTCAATTTATAAGTATAACTATGTGTAAACAACAGGTACAAACTTGGATCAAATATGCTTTTGTATGTTTTTTTTACATGGGCAATCTGATGCCACATTTAGATTTGAGATGTATTGTGAAGAAACTGCTTCGATCTAACATATATTGCAAACTTTTTAATTCTAAATATGAGTAATTACAGAGCTAGTGTTATTATATTCAGGCTTTAACTTTATATTTTGTTTTGAAGTAAAATTTGTCAAAGATGCTGTGATGGAACCCCTGTCATCCCCACTGTCAGCCCCACCCCTCACATATACCAACCCCTCCCAATCCCCCGTGCATTTCCTCTTTCGCCAGTTTGTCGCACAGAATGGCAGATCTGTAACATGACAGATAACAGGTAAAGTCATTTCTAGTGTATGATGTGATAATGTGATATGTTTTATGTTTAAATAATTGCAATATGTAATGTGTGAATCATTGTAGTTTATATATTTGTCGGAATATGGATAGGGATAGGGGTAGGGTTAGGGGTAGGGGTAGGGTTAGGGGTAGGGATAGGGGTAGGGGTAGGGTTAAGGTTAGGGTTAGGGTTAGGGTTAGCGGTAGGGTTAGGGGTAGGGGTAGGGTTAGGGGTAGGGTTAGGGGTAGGGGTAGGGGTAGGGGTAGCGGTAGGGTTAGGGGTAGGGATAGGGGTAGGGTTAGGGATAATGCTAACAAACGCTAATGCTAACACCAACCGCTACACAAGGCTGAACACACTTAGCGAGCTGCAGGCACACTTGAAATGTCTTAGAAATGTTCTCCTTAATTCTAAATCTAATCCTAGATTTTTCAAAGTGCGATAACTCGGAAACCAATAGGTTTTAAGTGCCTGTCTCTTAGTATGTTGTATAGCTCTTCGAGACGAACGCGTGGGTATGAAATTAATTCATTTTTTTCACATTATCTTCAAAACCCCCAAAATGACATAAGACTATAGTAAGGCGTCAAAACATAGATTTTAAGTCTTAAAGTTCGGATAGTGCTTATCTTTTAGTATGTTGTATAGCTCGTCGAGACAAACGTGTGGATGTGTGACACGTTGCTGTGCGACCCCTGGAACCCTACTTTTTTTTCGACAAATGCAATCCTAGATTTTTCAAAGTACGATAACTCGGAAACCAATAGGTTTTAAGCGCCTGTATCTTAGTATGTTGTATAGCTCTTCGAGACGAACGCGTGGATATGAAATTATTATTATTTTTAGATTGTCTTCAAAACCCCCAAAATTACATAAGACTATAGTAAGGCGTCAAAACATAGATTTTAAGTCTTAAATTTCCGATAGTGTCTATCTTTTGGTATGTTGTTTAGCTCGTCGAGACGAACGTGTGGATGTGTGACACGTTGCTGTGTGACCCCTGGAACCCTACTTTTTATTCGACAAATGCAATCCTAGATTTTTCAAAGTGCGATAACTCGGAAACCAATGGGTTTTTAAGCGCCTGTATCTTAATATGTTGTATAGCTTAGGGTTAGGGTTAGGGTTAACCCTAACCCTAACCCTAACCCCTGGTTAGGGGTAGGGTTAGGGGTAGGGGTAGGGTTAGGTGTAGGGTTAGGGTTAGGGGTAGGGTTAGGGTTAGGGTTAGGGGCAGGGATAGGGGTTGGGGTAGGGGTAGGGGTAGGGGTAGGGTTAGGGGTAGGGTTAGGGTTAGGGGTAGGGATAGGGGCTGGGGTTGGGGTAGGGGTAGGGTTAGGGTTAGGGTTGCAAACTAACACTGTTGTATATGGGGAATAAAAAACTGTAGAAAACCATTACAAAAATAATACCCGATGTTGTAGTGTGTGTGAGTGAGTGACTGTGTGTGTGCATGCGTGCTGTGTGTTGCACTGTGTGCTAAAATAACTAATAAACAGTTACTTGTTACACCGTTGTGTGGGAAATAAGCACCCAAAACAGTAATAAAAATAACCCAAAACCTCTCTAGAAAAAGAAGAAAAGGAGTGGAGGAGGTAGAAAAGACTATTGGCCACTATTTCTGACCAGCTGAGAATCGATAAGAGAATCGATAAGGAATCGAATCGATAAGCAGAACCGGAATCGGAATCGGAATCGCTAAAATCTTAACGATACCCATCCCTAGTTAGGGGTAGGGGTAGGGTTAGGGATAGTGTTAGGGTTAGGGTTAGGGTTAGGGGTAGGGGTAGGGGTAGGGATAGGGTTAGGGTTAGGGTTAGGGTTAGTGTTAGGGTTAGGAAGACTGTGAATAAGTTGCCACAGTAAGGATTACAGTAAGAAGTATTCCCATATACTTTTATTGATATGGTAAAATACTATTATATTATATTATATTATATTATATTATATTATATGATATTATATTATATTATACATTTAGTTCAAGTTTCTACCTTGTTTAGTCAAAAAGATTTGCACTTAGGATAGATTTCAGCCTTGCAGTGGCGGCCATGTTGGATTTCTCAATTTTTAGACATTTAGGAACATTTTCGAGCTTCATATACAGCAAATTTGGATTCAGCATCCCTTAATACCCCTAGAACAGTTGTATATAATAAATATTAGCCAAATGCCTTCAGGACTTTATGCAAGCACATTTTCAGAAATTCCGCCTAGTCTAAAGTGGCTAAAATATGTCTATTTAGACACAATAAGCCAGCAGTTTCTTTCTTTTGGCTCAATGGTGTGGTCTGGTGCTTGATCGGTTGTCCTGGTCCTCGGTTTCAGACAGGTTCAAGTCCTATGCCCAAGGTACACGGAGGACCATCGGGAGGGGTGTCCCTCCCCCTGTTTCCTGAGAAGTAGAGGTGTAGGGTTATATCTGAAAGAACTCTGTCCAGCTATACTTTTACAGGAAGACGTTTTAAATGGTGAAATTAAACTGACTTTTTTCTGGATTCCAAGAATTGACAGTCACATGAAAATGACCCAAGGTGCTCCACATACCTTGATGGCATGGGACTTAATGTTAATGTTTTAAAATAATTATAATTAAAAATGAAATGTAGGGGGGAAAAAAGACCCATAAAAATGTGTTGGCAACCAACAAATGGGTCCTGACCCACTGTTTGGGAAACAGTCCCCTATCCAGTGATACTCAAACTCCCCAAAAACGTCATTTTAGGCCTAATGCAAATCAAATGAAAGAGAGATGTAGTGTAGCTCTACTTAAGGGCCATTTATAGTTACGTATGGTTGATTTTGTGTACGTTTGGGGTTGAGACAGTACGTACGGTAATTGCGTCGACATGCATAGTAGAGTACGTCTCTGTGTTACATTAGGTTCAATAAATCCTATGTACATACTGTATCCACTAGATGGCACCCAAATGCATCTTCCCAATGAGCAAATGCTACATAGGCTAGCGCCTACATTCATTGTTGACAGATACACTCGGATTGAACGACCTGCAGAAAACACTCTCCCATCGGCGCTAGTCACTGACACTGACTGTGCTGTCTGGATATAATATAAAAAGGACTGGAGAATGGATGAGCGTGACACGCAGTGCCGTTGCAAGCGACCGCCTAGAGCGCTATCTCAAGGGGGCGCCGCCGACAGTTAATGAGCCACCCAAACCGACTAAAAACACCCCAAACCCCGCGCGGGAGTGGAGAGAGGCACTTTCGAGAGAGCTGGCAGAGAGCGCTGATTAGGCTGGCAACGAGTCTGCGTCCTGGCCTGTTCACTACTGTTCAGCGTGTTGGTTACTTTGTGTGATTTCTTTCTTTTTTTTATGCCCACGGCAATGCATGAGGTCACTTCCACATACGAAATGGAGACCAGAAAAAAGACGAAACATTTCTCCCTCACTACTGCCCCCACGGTTGATAAAAGTTCGCCACGGGTAGTTCATGTGTACGTACGTTTTTATCGTTTTTTTATCCGTCGGGTTGAGTGTTGTCCGTAAGGTTACGGAGACAATCAATTACGTCCGGACGGCCGGAGGAACCGGATTAAATCACTCTTCCCCTCCGTTTCTTGTGTATTCCTGCGGTCCTTAAGTACTACTATGCATGGTACTTTACAGTAACAACTGCATCATTAGCCATTTGGTAGCCAAACAGCAGACAAATGTACATTAGTTTGTTTTAGTGTTTGTGTGGGATATGCTAATTGCACAGAATTATTAGAAAGAGAGAAAATGTTGCAAATTTGATTACAAATTGACAGAACTTTAATGGAATTCCAAGCCATAAAATAATGCACATTGCAAGTCTTGTCTTAAGCACTGTTGTTTTTGACAGCACATTTTGATTTAGTTTTAGTCATAGTTTTTGAATAAAATGTCATTTAGTTTTAGTCATAATTTAGTCACCTGAAAAGTTTTAGTTTTAGTCTAATTTTATTAGACTAAATATCGTATGATTTTAGGCGACTAAATCTACAGTTGATTTAGTCAACTAAAATGCATTTTGGCAGGCCTTGATGGCATCGTAATGAATGAATTCACACTTGGTTGCATGGTGAAAATAGCCGATCTACAAGCTCACAACGCGTCGCGCTGCGACGCGTTGTGAGCTTGTAGAGCTGCTATTTTCAGCATGCAACACCTGAGAGCAACCAAACATAAAATTGCTCTCTTCTACACTAGTCCCTCCCTAACGTTTTAGTCTTTATTTTGTTGACGAAATTGTCAATATATTAAGTCTTAGTTTTAGTCATCACAGCTTAGTTTTTATTTAGTTTTTATTTAGTTTTCGTCAGTGAAAAAAACACAGTCGACAAACATTTTTTTGTCATAGTTTTTGTCAACGAAATCATCACTGGTTTTAAGTTATGTGGAAATAAAGCAAATACAAGAGAGAAGTTATCAATGTAATTGTATCAACTGGCTCGCGGCCCCTTGACATTTTGTATAATGTGGCCCACTGGTTCAGAAGTTAGAGCATCCCTGCCCTACACCATAGACACATGGCTTCATAGAAAGTGTTGACCACATATTTCTCATTCTCTTCTTGTGACATGAAGCAACTGAAGAAGACCTGGAGATGAGGACTTCTCACCTGGTGGTGGGTCTGCTGACCGGCCTGTTGGGTCTGGTCTGGTCCTCCACACCGCGGTGTCACTGTGGTTCTGCTGGTTCTGCTTGTTGTGACCCAACAACAGGTCGCTGTGACTGCTCCTCTCAGGGACTGAGATGGGTGCCTGGCGCCCCCATGAGGCTGACGGCTGAACTGGACCTCTCCTCCAATCTGTTATGGGTCAGTCACAATTAGCCCAGGGATGGGCAACTTTGATGATGGAGAGGGCCACTATATTTTCACACACACTCCAGAGGGCCACAATGCATATATATACAGTCAAAAATGTCTAAAATAGCAGATCTACAAGCTCAAAACGTCAGGGTCACACTGCGACGCGTTTTGAGCTTGTAGATCTGCTATTTTTGCTATTTTTGAATTGGAATACTGAATTATTTTTTGCTATTTTTGAATTGGAATCCTGAAAAGTAATTTTTTGTATTTCATTCCAAATGCATTGATATGTTCCTATGTCAGTTATAAATACAAATACATTGGACATAAAAAAAAAGACTAGTACTAGTCATTAAGTGACTAATATAGAATGAAGTAAAAGTGGGTCATGTTTCCATGTTTGGAATTGGCCTGAACGCTATATTATTTGAGATGATCGTAATTATTGTGCATTATCATTCGAATCAATCCTGTATAAATTCCTCTTTTGAAAACACTTTCAAAAGTAGCGGAGATAGCAGATCTACAAGCTCACAACACACGGCAATGTGAAGTGTAAGTGAGCTTGTAGATCAGCTATTTCCACTATTTAACTTATTATTATGTGTGGCCTATATAGCCTGTATAGTAGGCTACATTATTTATTTAGATTTTTCACTATACTTACGGTGGCCTTACACTATATTCGTGCAGTGTAAGGCCAGCTTAAAGGTAGGGTAAGTGATTTCATTTAATTCAAATAATAACAAAATGTCTCTGATAGTTCTAGTTACTATATAGTGTTATGTTCTGATAGTACTAGTTACTATAGAGTGTTATGTTCTGATAGTACTAGTTACTATAGAGTGTTATGTTCTGATAGTAATAGTTACAATAGAGTGTTATGTTCTGATAGTACTAGTTACTATAGAGTGTTATGTTCTGATAGTACTAGTTACTATAGAGTGTTATGTTCTGATAGTACTAGTTACTATAGAGTGTTATGTTCTGATAGTACTAGTTACTATAGAGTGTTATGTTCTGATAGTACTAGTTACTATAGAGTGTTATGTTCTGATAGTACTAGTTACTATAGAGTGTTATGTTCTGATAGTACTAGTTACTATAGAGTGTTATGTTCTGATAGTACTAGTTACTATAGAGTGTTATGTTCTGATAGTACTAGTTACTATAGAGTGTTATGTTCTGATAGTACTAGTTACTAGAGTGTTCGGTCCATGGCCTTCAGCCTACCTCCTGTGAGGAGAAAAAAACATATCGTCGTTGTCGGGTGGAAACCTCGTATCTCCAAGTTTCAAATTTGTATGTTTTTTTTGCAAAGCAAAGCCCTGCTTCATCATACAAGGCCTTCGTACAAAAGTAGTGAAAACAGCAGATCTACAAGCACATAACGCCTCGCGGTGAGAGGCGTTGTGTGCTTGTAGATCGTCTGTTTTCACTAGTTTAAATCATTTTCAAAATGATAAATGCAAAACAAACGGTTTTTGACATACAAGGTTTTCACCCGACAATAACGTTATATATCTATAGGCCACAATTCAATCGTTAAGTGTAATTTGCATGACTGTCATGTCATGGTCCTGCCCTACAGATGATAAAGACTGATGACTTCCAGGAGTACGTCTCTCTGACCTCGCTGATCCTCAGGAAGAACCTGCTCAAACTGGTTCAGGAGCAGGCCTTCTCCCCACTGGTCAACCTGGAGAGACTGGACCTGTCCTTCAACAGGCTGAAGACGTTGTCGCCCGAATGGTTCGGAACACTCGCTTCCCTTCGACACCTGGATCTGTCGGAGAACGAGTACGAAACGCTGGGGCGGCGCAGCCTGTTCCGGCCGCTGGGGAGGCTGAGGACCCTCCGGCTCGGCGGCGCGTCTCTCCGGTCCGTGAAAGTCGACGATTTCGCCGGCCTTAGCGGTCTTGACGAACTGGTCTTTCACGAGGAAAACCTGCGGGACTATGAAAGAGGGAGTCTGAGCATCGTTGGGCCGGTTAGCAGAGTAACGCTGGCTCTGAATGGTCTGTTTGGGAAAAATCAAGCGCTCGCGAAAGTCCTGCTCGCCGACGTTTTGCACCCGAACACGACGTTAACTTTCACCGACACAAAGTTTCACGAGGAGTGGCAGATGTCCCCGTTCCACGAGGTCAACGCGAAGGGCGTTAAAAGCGTCACTTTCAGAAACGTAAGTGTGACCGACAAGGCTTTCTTCGCATTCCTGAAGTACCTGTCGGGGTCCAAGCTCGCCTCCTTCGTATTCGAAGACTCTGAATACTTCCTGACCGGCGTTTGGCCAGAATTCACAGTCCTCAAGCACCTGCAAGAGTTTGTTCTGAGGAACGTGGAAATCCCTCAGTTCTACGGCTTCCCGGCCATCTTCATCCCGGAGAACCTCCTCGGGGCGTTCCGGAGGTTCTCCGCGGTCGACGCCCGCGTGCACACCTTCCCCTGCCAGACCTCCAGGGACCTGCCGCGACTGGAGTACGTGGACGTCAGCGGCAACCTGCTGAACGACCAGAAGCTGAGGGAGATGATGTGCGACGGCACGGGCCAGGTCTTCCGGGCGCTGCGCACCCTCAACGTCAGCAGGAACAACCTCCAGTCGCTCGCCGGCCGTCTCTTCGCCCACATGGAGATGCTGGAGAACGTGGACATGAGCGGCAACGCCTTCCACCGCATGCCAGAAGAGGAGGAATCGTGCGGCTGGCCGCCCAACGTCCGCCTGATGAACCTCTCGTCGTCCCATTTGTCGAAAGCGACCGCCTGCCTGCCGAGGAGCCTGCATGTTCTCGACCTCTCCGACAACCTCCTGACCACGTTCGCCGTCGAGCTTCCTCTCCTCAGAGAGCTCTACTTCTCCGGCAACAAGATCGCTAATCTGCCCGACGGGAGCCTCTACCCCAAACTCTCGTTCCTCTTCGTCCGACACAACGTCCTTCAGGCGTTCGGCGACAGCGACTTCGAGGCTTACGGCGAGCTGAAGAGCGTGGAGGCCGGCGGCGACACTTTTGTCTGCTCCTGCGAGTTCGTCGCTTTCATGACAAGGGACGCGACGAGGCGTAAAGTCGCGCTGGCGGACGGGTCAGACGCCTACGTCTGCGAATCCCCCGACCACGCCAGAGGACAGAGAGTAGCGGAGGTCGCCCTGTCTGCGTTCGAGTGCCACACGGCGCTAGCTCTGTCCGGGCTCTGCCTCGGCGTCCTGGTGGCGTGCGCCCTGGTGGCGGGACTGTGCCACAGGTTCAACACCCTGTGGTACCTCAGGATGATGTGGGCGTGGCTCCGGGCCAAGAGGAGGCCCGCCCCCGAGAGGGGAGAGCTCCGCTACGACGCCTTCGTCTCCTACAGCGAGAGGGACTCGGGATGGGTGGACCAGCACCTGGTGCCAGAGCTGGAGGTCAGTGGTGGAAAGCACTGTTTCCCCAAACACATTTTTACGGGTCCCTTCATTTTTGGTTTCCTACATTTTGTTTTGAATTATTATTTCAAAACATTAAAATATATATATATATACCGGTATATATATAATCCCCAAAAAGTTACATTTTCATGATAAATTAGAAAATAAAATAATGTTTAAGAAGTAGTGAAAATAGCCGATCTACAAGCCCACAACGCAGTGCAAGGCAATGTGAGCTTGTAGATCTGCTATTTTCAAAAGATTCTTTTACACATTTAATACATTTGAAAACTTGTGAAATGGGATATTCTGCATTATGAGTAATTTCTACTTTTGTACTTAAAGGGATATTCCACTTTCAAAAAAACGTTGGGTCATTTTGGGAAAATGGAAAAAATGTAATACAATAAAAAAGTATTAAAAATAAATTAAAAAGGTTATCGAAAAAACACGGCCTGCTCACGTATTAGGAGGGTAGTATGAGTAATGGGTGTTTTTAATTAATCTATCGTGGTTAAAATGGAGTTTGAAGTTACAATGGGTGTGTATGGGGAGAGGCCCTGGGCCTGGAGGGCCTGGTAACATTTACATCAAATATCTAAATATTGAATCAAGCAAATTAAGAACTGTCCAGGGTGTTCATAAAAGCCTCATTAGATGATAAAATGACCAAAGGTTTTTTTTTTTAAATGAGATATCCCTTTAAAGTACATTTTGATACCAATAAGCTACTTTAGTACTTTTACATGAGTACATTTTTTATCCCAGACTGTTTCTTGTAACAGAGTAATTCTACATGGCAGTAAGCTATTGATGCTTTTACTTGTATAAAACAATCGAGTACGACTACGGAGTTCACGTATGGTATCGTGACGCCCCACAAGCCCTTAAAACTAAACTCCAAAATAAACTAATTAGGGTCCTGCTTAACCTTCCCTATCAGACTCACCTCACCGCTATCACCAGTTAAGAGTGGGGTGGCTCAGAGTAGATGACAGAGTACAGCAACTTGCAATGGGCCTGGTGTACAAGATACACTACACCACTATGATACCCAAGTACCTGTCAAAATACTTTATAAACATTAAGGATGTCCATAATTACAACACCAGAGGCAGCACCACAGATCACTTCCAACCCAGAGTCAAAACCAACAAAGGGTCAAACTCGTTTTTCTGCTATACCACCAAAATGTGGAAAGCCTTACCGAAGGCCATAAAGGAGTGTGGATCACTAGCATCCTTTAAAATTGCCCTGAAAAACCACTTACAGGCAGCAGCCGTTCGCAACTGGTAAAAAAAATGAACCTATAGCCCAACCCTACCCTCCCCTGCCCCTTCTTTGTTATACTGTTTGTTTAGACTTACTGTTTTCTTTTTTGTTTTTCTTTACATATCTACTGCATAGTACTGTGTTCTATTTGTCTGTCATTCAATGTTATATGAGATACTTTAATGGTTTCCAGTGGAAATAAGCTTAGTCTTTTCATGGATCTCCTTTTAGTAGACCTTGTACCAGTGAACTGTACCATCATGAAACTGAACCTTTTCCTATGCAAACTTCTAATAAAGTCTTCAATCAATCAAGTAATGTTTTCCACCACTGCTGGACCCATGCAGGGCTCTGAGCCGCCGCTGCGCCTGTGCCTCCACCAGAGGGACTTTGTCCCTGGGAACTGGATCGTGGACAACATCGCGGACGCCGTGGAGAAGAGCCGCCGCACGCTGTTCGTCCTCTCGCGCCACTTCGTCCAGAGCGAGTGGTGCAAGTACGAGCTGGACTTCTCCCACTTCAGGCTGTTCCAGCAGGGCCACAGGGCGGCCGTACTGGTGCTGCTGGAGCCCCTGGAGCAGGGGAACATCCCCCGGAGGTTCTGCAAGCTCCGCAAGCTCATGGACCGCAGGACCTACCTGGAGTGGCCCCGCGACGACGACCAGCTGGTGGCCAGGTTCTGGCAGAGGCTGAGAGAGGCCATAGACGCACCGTAGAACTGTGGCTCTAAAGCAGGGGTGACGGGGCACCCTGGGGTGCCGTGAAGGCTCTCCAGGGGTGCCGCGAGATAATTTGATAATATTTGGAATTTATTTGGACACTTGAAAAAATATTTTAGTATCATTTTAAACTTGAAGTACAAACGTATTTTCAGTCAGTTCTAACCAAAATGGCTATTATCTCAATGTTTTCCTCACATAATTACTAAAATATCGTCACTGTCGGGCAGAAACCTCGTATCTCCAAGTTTCAAATGTGTACGTCTTTTGGTAAAGCTTCAGCATACAAGACTGTCGCACAAAACGAGTGAAAACAGCCGATCTACAAGCACACAACGCCTCGCGGTGCTTGTAGATCTGCTGTTTTCACTAGTTTAGTAAATTTTATAGATGATAAATACAAAACCAACAGTTTTGGACATACAAGGTTTCCCCCCGACAATGACGATATGCTATAAATATAACCTGCTGGGACTGAAAATTATAATGTAGGATTAAAAAAAATATTTAGGGGGTGCCCTGAGACAAAAAAGTTTGGGAACCCCTGCTCTATAGCAAGAGTCTTCAACAGGGGGTCTGGGACCACTAGGGGGTCCTCAGAGTTACTACAGGCGGTCCACCAAATCTTTGAGCGATAGAAACTTACTTTCTTATTTTCTATATTAACCACTTGAACCCTAGTGTCCACATTCTGAGAACTTTAGCCAAAACTAGCTGATCTAGAAGCTCACAAGGCCTTGCGCTTCGAGATGTTGTGAGCTTTTTTTCCGGCAGTGAAGGGTGAAAGGTTTAAGTGGTTAAATATCTGAAAACACAAATTGACATGAATCCAAAATACACTGATAATTGTGCTGAAACTATATGGAATCTCTGAAAAGGTTGTGAGGGTCCCTGCTTCATTTTTCTCAACTAAGGGGTCCTTGGCCTGAAAACGTTGAAGACCCCCCCCCCACCTTAGAACTGTGGATCTAAAGTCTGGGTCTGCATGGGGTCCCCCAGTGGTCCTTGAGGGGGTTCCAGCAAACATCATAGTACCAAAGTCCTGATGTCACTTGTCCATCCCCTCGGTTTCAGACGTTTTTTCTCTAAAATAGACGGGTTTCTGGTCCACGTTACACTGATAAAACTAAATGCGTGCGCAGGGTCCGTACCAAAATTAGCCAATGAAACCAGTGCTTCCCAAAACAACAGGTTTGGGGATTGGACGGAATTGATTACATGATACAGTCAGCTGTGCATTTAGTCTCAATGTTTGTAAACAAGAAACCCGTCTATTGAGTCATCTTAAAACCGCATCATATTAGCATTGTGGTCCAAAAAAATAAAAATAAAATGTCTCTGTGATACCGTCAGGGAGGCTCTGTTCCAAAGTCAGTCACTCATATTACTCATATTACTCATATATTATTTGATACAGTCTGTTTCTGGCGAAAATCTAACTAATTTGGTGACATTAGCGTGTTGTCGCCCTTGGCTTTGATTCTTCATATCCATTTGTTTATTTTTGGAACACAGTTCTTATAGTCCGAGCGTTTCAGGCAAAAATCGTGCACTTTATGAAAGAAGCATGACATTTGGCACACAGTTAGAACATGCCATATGGAACATTTTTGGCTATAGGGGCATCGCAGATCTGGCTTGGGAAACTTGTGGGAGCCAATCAAAGTTGCTCTCATAGACTTTACTATAGAGTAAAATAATACAAAAGATAAATATGCTTTAAGTAGCATGTGAGGGGTCAAACTAGGTGTTATTCGGGATTCGGAATCCAATGCAAGCATTTGTTTTGCACGAAAAACATTCCTTTCCGAGAAACGGCCGCCACAAAACTTTGAAAAGTGATGACTCATCACTAAACCATAGTTTTATGGGGGCCGTTTTTTGCCCAAGGAATGTTTTTCCTGCAAAACAAATGTTTGCATTGGATTCATAATCCCCCAAAACACCTAGTTTGACACCTTACATGCTACTTAAAGCATATGTATTTTTTGTATTATTTTACTCTATAATAAAGTCTACGAGAGCAACTTTAATTGGCTCCCACAAGTTTCCCAAGACAAATCTGCGATGCCCCTATAGCAAAAAATGTTCCATATGCATGTTCTAACTGTGCCAAATGTCATGCTTCTTTCATAAAGTGCACGATTACATCAAAATACTGCCCGAAACGCTTGGACTATTAGACAGACTTCATTGCTCTATAGTCTATACAGCACCACAGTCAGTTGAACCACCTTAACCCTGTTCTGTAAACTTCAGATGTTTCCTGTAAACTCTGGAAAAATATGGACGCAACGTGACTATACACTCTGTGTTGTAGATCGGCTATTTTTGAATGTTTTAACACAAATCTTCTCTTACGGGGGTCCTTTACTCAGGTCAGGATCCTTTCAGATGGTGGATCTGCAGCCAAATAGCCTACAATTAGAGAGTCCTTGAATTGAATTTTTGTTTTTATAGCTGTGCGTACGCCAACCTATACATTATGTAAAAACTATCCTTCTGATTCCTCCTACATTTTAAATCAAATAAAAGGTAATTTAATTCATGATGGTCGTCTCATGCATTAGAAGGACAATATCAGCCACCAGTATACCAGGGATGGGTGTTTTCAAAGAATCTTTACAGCAGTTCACATTAAGCACTAAGATGACAACTATAGTTTATTTAAAACATGTACAGTATTTCTACTAACTGGACTGCAAAGTCCACACACATTTGTGTGTCTGTGAACGGCCTTTACCATTCATACATTGGAGTTTGAAGTTGAATGGGTTTAAATACTGAATAATAGATGTGCTTTTTTCACTGAATATTTGCCTCCTAAGACTCTAGCGAGTAGAGACTCTATAGCATTAATGTGATTAACTTTAAATGAATTTACTCTGATGTATATCAAATGCATATTATAGAAAAACATGAATAGACTGCGATAGGATGGTGTGTGTGTGTGTGTGTGTGTGCGTGTGTGTGTGTGTGTGTGTGTGTGTGTGTGTGTGTGTGTGTGTGTGTGTGTGTGTGTGTGTGTGTGTACCTGTCCTCTCCTGTGTCTAAAAGCCTGTGTAATTTATTGTGTGCGTGTGGAGAGCTCCCATATTGCTGCTATTGATCCTGTGACCTAAAACCAACACCGAAGCCTGGATACCAATGATGGGGACGGCTGCTCTGATACACACACACACACACACACACACACACACACACACACACACACACACACACACACACACACACACACACACACACACGCGCGCGCGCGTGCCCGTGTGTGCGCGCACACAAGCACACCTTAATGTTGTTCTTACACACAAACAGAAGGACAGGCAGACAGAGGCACACACACACACACACACACACACACACACACACACACACACACACACACACACACACACACACACACACACACACACACACACACACACACCCGTTATGTTTAACAGAGATGGAAAAGTCTTTTAGAAAATGATCTGCTTTGTTTGAGTGAAGAGTGTTGGTCTGGTCTTCATGCTTAGTTGATAAACAATGAGATCATGGACCTGATACAGAACAAAGAGACATTTAGTAGGACCTGCTATGCTTGATGCATCCCATGTCTATAATGCATTATAAACATACTTACGATGCATTTTAACCCATTTATACCGGGAACACCTATACTGTACGTTATTGCCTAATGCCTATACCTTTCAATCCGTGAACACATTTTGGTGTAGTTGTTGCTGTGTACACAATATACCGTAGGCCTACAGCATAATATAGCAATATTATTTGTTGTAATTCATTTAAAATCTTGTTTTTCAGAAAACTTGGGTCAGGATTTAGAGGGTGTCTTTAGAATCGGCACACATGCTATGGGCCGTTCTGTCCGTGATGTTAGTTACTTGTTTTTACATTCTTTTGGCTAATACACACAAAGTGAAGCGTAGGAGCAGTTTGCACCCTCAAAAACTACGATCCTGGCCAATGTGAGTTACCAGTAATTATGAAGTATTACGATATTTGACCTGTGATTACATTTTTAGTATTCATGACGTCTGCTTATAACTGTTAATATACAGGGATGTAAAACTCAAATACATTGGGCCACAATTTAAAAAAATGGTACAAGTCGAGGGCCGGACTGGTTCAATGTTCATTGCACTAGCAGTGAATTGTGGGACTTGTAGTATTATGGTGGTGCGTGCGTAAAAGAGTGACTCACTGCCTCAGCCTGATGGCATCAAAAGTCTAATATTTCCCCCAATCCATAGGGATATCCCTTTGGTCTGATGGGTAAGATGTTGGACTTTCATGCAGGAGACCTTGGTTTGAATCCCAGGCATTGCATGTGCGATATACCAGTGTCCAGTTCTAATAGTAATTAAATATCATCCCGCTGAAGATAATTCATTCACAGGCCTTGTGTTTGACATACTGTATGTGATATAAAATCATTGGCTTAGAACACTGTATATGAGCCAACTTACACCTATATATACTGATACAGTATTATAAGTTGATTATAGACATTGGCTGCATAGCAGGTGTTACTGAAACATTTCTAAACCTGCAATCTGCAACACTGCAACACTTACCAAGCTGTGAGCTTTTACATTTGCAAATTTTTTTTTTATCTTGAAAGTAAAACATTTTCACATGGTGGACCTTGGCCAAATGCATATCAATTTGGGGGTCCTTGACATGATGTTTCTTTTTTTTATATATATATTTTTTGTATTATTATTCATTATAACTTTTGGTCAATATTGGTATTGATAATTATGCAGCCAATACGTCCACTTTCAACCTGGGATCCCTTTTGGGTATTTATTCTTATTAACGTATTTTATTTTATTACAACACATGGGTGAAAGTATCAGTAATGTGTGGTCTACAGTAGGACTGACTGTCCACTGGCATCGCATCCAAACATCCTTTTGATGTGTGTCGAGTCCCTCTAGAAGTCAAAACATCCAAACATCCTTTTGATGTGTGTCGAGTCCCTCTAGAAGTCAAAACATCCAAACATCCTTTTGATGTGTGTCGAGTCCCTCTAGAAGTCAAAACATCCAAACATCCTTTTGATGTGTGTCGAGTCCCTCTAGAAGTCAAAACATCCAAACATCCTTTTGATGTGTGTCGAGTCCCTCTAGAAGTCAAAACATCCAAACATCCTTTTGATGTGTGTCGAGTCCCTCTAGAAGTCAAAACACCCAAACATCCTTTTGATGTGTGTCGAGTCCCTCTAGAAGTCAAAACATCCAAACATCCTTTTGATGTGTGTCGAGTCCCTCTAGAAGTCAAAACATCCAACCATCCTTCTGATGTGTGTCGAGTCCCTCTAGAAGTCAAAACGGCGTGTGATCTGATTTCACACCCTTTTACTCTTTAACTAGGGCTGACAACACAACGGGATGAGCTGTGGAGTGTGTGTGTGTGTGTGTGTGTGTGTGTGTGTGTGTGTGTGTGTGTGTGTGTGTGTGTGTGTGTGTGTGCAGGCCTCTTCAGTGTGCCCTGGCACAGCGTCCATTAGCCCTCGCCCTCCACCCCCCGTTGCCAGGCGACAGAGTAAACAACTGGTGTGTTTGACCAATAGCAGCGTGCAAATATTTGTGCTGGAAACACAGCCTCATCCTAAAACACACAAACCACAAACACACACACACACACACACACACGCATGCACGCACACACACACACGCACGCACACACATACACACACAGTCTTGTCCAGAGGTATATAAACAGCGAAAACCATGCGGGAGCAGTTTTCACCACAGACACACTCACACACATACAGACAGACACACACACTCATATACAGACACACTCAGAGGAAGACAGACAGTCAGTTATCGTGCATCTGGAAGAACCTGCACATCATCACATCAACCAGGTAATTACAACTTAATGACTTATACTTAAATAAATTGTGCAGAGTGTATATATTTTTTTGCAAGATCCATAGTTTTTCAATTGTTATAGCGCCTTTATCCAGCTTTACAATGAGCATTCACACATTGACGGCAGAGGAAACCATGCAGGGACGTGCTGGGCCCCTGATTCAGCCTGGGAAAGAGTTGGAGAGGCCCTCATTGCGCGCTATAGAGAGAGAGATCTCTCTCTATAGCACTGCTGCTACTCAAAGATTTGCCATTTCAGATCATGACAAGTGACAAGCCAGTGGGCCAATTACTGTACATGAGTTATATTTCGTCGTTGTCGGGTGGAAACCTTGTATGTCCAAAACGTTTGTTTTGTATTTATCATTTTAAAAATGATTTGAACTAGTGAAAACAGCCGATCTACAAGCACACAACGCCTCGCACCGCGAGGCGTTGTGTGCTTGTAGATCTGCTGTTTTCACTACTTTTGTGCAACAGCCTTGTATGATGAAGCAGGGCTTTGCTTTGCGAAAAGATTTATACATTTGAAACTTTGAGATACAAGGTTTCTGCCCGACAGTGACGATTTACTTTGTTGGCCGCCCAGCCCCCAAAATGGAACGAAGGCCAACATTTTATTTTCATTTTTTTTCCTAATGGCCAGCCTGGACCGGCCTGGAATGAACCGGCCGTTCGGGAGTTGTCCCGCTTTTCCCAATGGCCAGCACGTCCCTGAAACCATGCAAGGCACCAACCTGCTCTTCGGCAGCTCTTGCAGCTTTAGTCCTTGAGCAAGACAGTGTAATGGCTCAGTGTCTTGCTCAAGGACACTGAGCTGGGGATCAAACCGGAAACCTTCCGCTCTATCTACAAGTGAGCCACTGCCAGGGCTCTTACTTACTGACTTAGGGTCAGTAACGCTTTTATTTTAAGCCCATGATACACGTAGCAATTTTTTCATCAATATCAACCAGCAACGACCAGAAGCGTCAATTGGTTATGGCAACTTCCATACCTTGGCTAAAGGGGAACAAAATAAAATGTACTTCTTAAAATAAATTAATGCCATTTGATAAGGTATGGCAACTTGACTGGTGGTCATACATCCTCATTGGATGTATCTTTTTGTGCCTTCACCTGTGCAAGACACCAGTCATGTTGCCATACCTTATCAACAGGCATGCATATAACTGTGAGAGTGTACCAATGGAACTAAATGGAACCTCTCGTATGTCTGTGGCAAACATATAAAATGTCCACCACAAGCCAGCATGGTGATGACCTCTGGTTGGCTGCCCTTTTTCCCCCTCCACACATAATCTAGGGTTCATGGTTGTGAATTTAACAGATCATGAAGTATAGCCGTGTGACCTGTGTGTGCGTGGGGGCTCAGGGGTAGAGTTGCCGTCTTAGAGGTTCCCAAAGGGTTCCCAGTTCGATCCCGGGTTCCGCCACAGTTAGTGTCGAAGAGTCCTTGAGCAAGACTCTGAACCCCTAGTTGCTCCCGGTGAGCAGGTTGGTGCCTTGCATGGTTTCCTCCGCCATCGGTGTATGAATGTGTGTGTGA
>NC_137812.1:71187510-71248699 GCF_963921795.1 Nannobrachium achirus
ACACACACACACACACACACACACACAAACACACACACACACACACACACTGACACACACGCACATGCAAACACACACTGACACACACAGGCATACACACTCTCAAACTATTGTACTTACTGTTGGTGATAATGTATGAAGTGAATCATGTCGATATTCTATTATGTTACTATTCTATAACATGGTGGGACGCCGGCTGTTGGCCTAGCGGTCCAGGCGCATACCGCATATAGGCAGCGTGTCGAGAGTTCGAGTCCCGTTCCTGACGACTGCACCGAACCTGTGGAACACTCTGGGTGTAACGACTGCATCCTCCCTGGCCATTTTTAAAACCAGATTAAAGACTTATCTGTTCTCCTTGTCCTTTTAAAAACACATGTCTTGTAAATAAGCTTTATTTGTGTGACACTGTTATTTTCCCATTATATTTTATTTGAAAAACAATGCTTTTTGTATGTTGTGCAGCACTCTGGTCGACCCTGGTGGATTTTAAATTATGCTCTAGAAATAAAATTTATGTAGTGTGACTTGACATAAATGTTTTAGAACCACTGTGCTATAGTACTTCACTGGAGAAAACAGTCAGTTTAAAAGCCCAGTCCCACTGGGCCAGATAAACAGATACAAAAAATATCGATATCTCTCCATTCAAGTGGATCGTAAGATACCAATATTTTTTATCAGTATCTTACCATCCACTTGAATGGAGAAAGACATTGTTTTATCTGTTTATTTGGCCCAGTGGGAATGGGCCTTTAATGTCAAAGTGTCTGTGATAGATAGGAATTTCCACCTTTTAGTCTGAAAATAATCACGCAGTCGAGGAGAAAGAAGTACAACGTTCTTGGTTTTATTCGTGAGAGCTCTCCAGCATACAGTAAAAACGCCATCTCATATACTGTGTCAAGTTCCTCCCACAACCCCAGAGAGGCCGGATCAAGGCCCTAACACCTCTGGCAGACTGAGACAAACTTCACACATGGATATTTACAGAGAACAATACTGTCAAAAGACTCCCAATACATTAACCGCAGACAGTCGTTGATTAGCAATCTGAAACAATAGAGCACACTTACATGGGGTCGGTGAACCAAACTGGTCAGAGAATATGGGGGGGGGTTCAACATCACATTGTCAGATTTCCGACAATTCAGAATGTTTAGAGTGAAATGCAATGTTTAATACAAACATAAACTATTCTCCTTATCAATCCCACATTTGTTTATTTTAAACACTTGTATTTCACTTGCGTACATAATCAATTTGCAACAACGGGAACACAAGTATACAAAACATTCTCTCTCCTAAACCTGTGAATCATGTGAACTGAGGAAACCTCTTTTTTAGGAAACTCAGGACTATATATGGGGCGGATCCATTATACCATTTGGCCATGATCACGTGGACAATTATTTACATTTTATAACACAATCTTGGGCGTTTCTTCGAACCGACTTCCAGAGTTGGAGGTCAGATCCTTTTCAGTGTATTGTTCAGGGGAAGTTAGTTGCACTGTCTGTTCAAGTATTTGGGGTTGAGAAAATAGCCCAGTCCATTTCTCCATCGTTAATTGCACCATCTCTGAAAAGGAAATAGAATAGTTAGTACAAGTCAAATCATCACGTTTTATTTTTACCAAGGTTTTGTTCAAAACAAATTAAATCACATCCGGATTGGACATGTGCGGTAGGCTTATACAGTAGCTTAGTCAATATACAGATTCATATAGTAGGCTATAACATGCACATGTCTAAATAATGTTTAAATAATTCACGGCAAGAGGTGATCAAGAAATTATTGCAGTACGATTAGAGAAAAATACAATGTTTGAACAGAAACATATAAATTCCCCTTATCCCCCGTTTTTTCTTTTTAAACATTTGTATTTTTCTCGCATAGACCTACCTCTTTTCACAACATTCTTAGCAACCCCTCAAATGTGTGATACAAACCATTGATACGTTTACCATGGCCCAAATGCACCTTCTTGACAGACCCTTGGTGTTGAGTCCTTGAAGATCTGCCATTCCCTTTTACTGGACAAATAATATGAAAACATCCGACGCGCATGCCAAGTACAGTTAGAATTAGTAGTTAGTTAGAATTAGTAGTTAGTCGTTAGTCACTCGTTAGTCACTCACAACACACATCTTAGGAGGAGTGACACAAATATAAATTCACATTAAAACTGCAAGCATATACCCTGAAGGAAATTGGGACATTAAAATAATTGTTACATTAGACAGCCTCCAACCCCTTTTTATACAAATACCTGGAGAAGAAACACAGATTAAATGACAGACTAAAAGTCTGACGTGTAAACGGTTAAAGAGGATTGCAAACAATTCACCAA
The DNA here is from genome assembly GCF_963921795.1 of Nannobrachium achirus. Taxonomy (NCBI): domain Eukaryota; kingdom Metazoa; phylum Chordata; class Actinopteri; order Myctophiformes; family Myctophidae; genus Nannobrachium; species Nannobrachium achirus. The sequence goes on from NC_137812.1 coordinate 71,189,864, forward strand.
TGACCTGTAGCCTAAACGGTTTCTGCCGGGCGTCCCCATGCCAGAAACCTTAAAAACTAAGCCCAAAGTTGGTCCCTCAAATAGTGTACATATAACATATAAAACAAGACAACACTTATTAATACCAACTGACTTCAAGTTGGCTAGTAAAAGACAAAATATTGAAACATAAAACAGGCAACAATCTTGTTTTTGACATCTTATATTAAATAGTTGGTAAATAATGGTAAATGGTGCCTTTTATATCGCCGCTTCGTTTTATCCAAGCCGCATTATATCGTGCCTTCCACACACCGAATAGTTACCCAGATAATATCATCAATTAGCTTGCTTGTCGTACTGAAATATGAAATCAAATTTACACATAAATACCAATTGACTTTCAAATTGGCTATGAAATACAAACATGTAAAACTAAGACAAACATGTAAAACAATACAACACTGATAAATACCAACTGACTTTCAAGGTGGCTAATTAAAGACAAACATGTAAAACATAAATACCAACTGACTTTCAAGGTGGCTAATTAAAGACAAACATTTATAACAAGACAAGACTATAGACAGGACATCCTAAATAGAACCCGGTAGGCCCATCTTCCTGAACTATTTAGACATAAATACAACTTGACTTCAAGTTGTCTACTATTGACTCCTTAACTTTTGCACTCTGGCAAATTAAAACTATAAATATAAAATAAACTATAAATGTTTTAAGTATGTTTAAAAATTTAGTACATATTAAACAGAATTAATTCAAAATATACTACATCAGATCTCCACTTCTAATGTATTATAATTTTATAGCCAATTGTTCAAATTAACCTATTTTAACGAATAAAACCAATACTTAACCGAATTTTCGCCGTAGTTCTTTTACTCGTCAATCTGAGCAGTTGCTGGGTGTAGAAGAACCACGTCCACAGCAGCGCACCAGATATATTGAGTCCGCGGTCAGGGAACCATTGATAGATAGGAATTTCCACCTTTTAGTCTGAAAATAATCACGCAGTCGAGGAGAAAGAAGTACAACGTTCTTGGTTTTATTCGTGAGAGCTCTCCAGCATACAGTAAAAACGCCATCTCATATACTGTGTCAAGTTCCTCCCACAACCCCAGAGAGGCCGGATCAAGGCCCTAACACCTCTGGCAGACTGAGACAAACTTCACACATGGATATTTACAGAGAACAATACTGTCAAAAGACTCCCAATACATTAACCGCAGACAGTCGTTGATTAGCAATCTGAAACAATAGAGCACACTTACATGGGGTCGGTGAACCAAACTGGTCAGAGAATATGGGGGGGGGTTCAACATCACATTGTCAGATTTCCGACAATTCAGAATGTTTAGAGTGAAATGCAATGTTTAATACAAACATAAACTATTCTCCTTATCAGTCTGTTCTACTGTCTAGATGAGACTGCACTCACATCATTTGTACGGTATGTTTAATGTCTTTTCATTCACTCCTGAAAACAAATTAAATGAATAAACATGAATGTACAGTAACTTATGAACACATACTGTACATTATTGTTGGCTACATCATCTTTACTGTGTGCCTTCACTGAACAATAAGCTGCTGTTGAAGCTAATGGGAGTTTGGAAGTTTTTGTGACTTTATTGATTGAACGATTTGACTTTTTTCCCCCACTATGGTGCTATAAGGACCTAATCAGGTCTAACTCAGCTGTGTAGCACACTGCTGTTTCTGTTTCTATTGTCTTATTGATAGCTGTGAATTCACCAATTCAGATTCAGATTCACTGCATTTCCACTTACTGTAGATGCACTGTTTAGAAACATACATGTGAAAAACGTGTGCTCGGATCATTGCTGAGGAAACGCTCACCGCAGCAGTGTGTCGTGGGCTTTTCCTGTCACACACATTTGCTTACATTTTCTGTAAAAATCTCACAATTCGGTATTTGATCCATTATGTCTAACCAGAACCCAAGGCTAGCACATGTCCAATTGCATCCATAGGAGAAAGTGTCATATTTTAATGTCTATATAATTCTTCTAATTTCTCTCTCTCTCCAAAGGCCAGCCCTCACCAATGTAACTCATTGCAATATGCAACTTGCAACCATTTCCCCGGTGGCAGTTTTGTGTGGAGTGTCCTTAAAACTGTTCTGTTGCAAGGAGTTGCGTCCTATAGTTACATTGTTGCGGACTGACCTGTACTGAAAGACAGTTATTTTGCTCTTTTATTTTACACTCCATTATACATGTCTTATTTTCATCATAAGACCCAATTACTGAATGTCAGTAAATGGTAAATGGTAAATGGTGCATTTATATAGCGCTTTTATCCAAAGCGCTTTACAATGTGCATTACATTCACCCATTCACACACACATTCATACACCGGTGGCGGTGGAAACCATGCAAGGCACCAACCAGCTCACCGGAGGCAACTTGGGGTTCAGTGTCTTGCCCAAGGACACTTCGACGTGTAGACAGGAGAAGCTGGGATTTGAACCGCTGACCCATGGAGCATTGGCCAACCCACTCTACCTCCTGAGCTACAGCCGCCCCCAGTCTCAGTCTCCAGGTTTTCTTCAGAATATGACACTATTTACTATGACATTATGACATAATGTTTCTCAAATGTTTTATTTGCAAGGACCCCTTAACTAGGGGTGTAACGATACATTTTAATAGCGATTCGATACATATCACGATACATGGTTGACGATACGATACATGGACGATATTGGTTCATTCATGGCGATACGATACGATTCGATTCAATGATTTGAAATCAATATATTAACTATTTAGCAAAGACATTAAATCTATGTGAAAAGTGTGGATAGTGCAGGTTTTTAAGGGAAACATGTATTATTATGGATATAAATAAGTAAACACGGCACACAGGCAAATACATGGACATTGTATTTGAACACATATGGACAAACCTGCACCTTGACATGAACCCAGAGATTACGCACATTTATCGATAGACCAGTGTAGCTATATGGAGAGGAAAAGTAATTAAAACCCTCATTTGAATTTTTTGCTAAATATAATGCACAAGTAGGCAGTATCGATACAATCGATTATTTGCACTACCGATTCGATACAATACAAAATCTAACGATACGATTCGATTTTAGCTGTTTTCATTTCGATATTCTTTGATTTCTTTAATTAAAAATGATATTTCGATGCAGTTACTATATTGTTACACCCCTACCCATAACACTCAGTGTTACACACCTGTTTTGGTCATTCAGGGCTGTCTCTTTATGTGTCTTCTCATTTTGTACGTCTGTGGCATTTTGACATAAATGTCCACCACAAGCCAGCATGACGACGACCCCTGCTCTGCTCTCGTTCAATACAAGCACTGTACGCTATAGGTTGATTTGATTTTAACCAAACAAGTGATTCCCTTGTTTGACCCAGCAAAAACTCTGATGTGTCTCAAAGAATATGATTATTGGCAGTATCGTCGAAAGTTTAGAATAATTGCCGGTGCTGTTTTAATTTTTCACTAGTTCCGTGGTTGTCGCAATTATCTGCACTACACAATATTTCACCATACGTTGCACTCTGACGACATAAACCCATAAGATGTAACAATCGAATGGTGAAAGCCCAGCACCGAAATACCCGCATGTGTGTCTCAAAGAATACTTCCTCTTTTGGGACTTCTAGTTCTGCAACAAGTCGTACAACAAAGGCAGTGTGAAGATGAACCAGCATGTCTGAGGACGTGTACGCCGTACCAGACCTGACCAAGAAGGTCAGGTATAAAAGAGAGAGAGAACGGGAGACGGAGGACAGAGGAGAGAGAGAGGAGAGGGTAGTAGACATCTATGTCTCTGCAGACCAACTTGATCCTGACTCTGGGACACAGCGAGAGGAGAGGATAGAAGACATCTATGCCTCCGCCGACTACCCTGACCCTGACCCTGACCCTGACCCCCAGCAGGATGCTGTACAGCAGAACACAACACAACAGCAGCATGGAGGTAAAGTAAACTCTACAATGATTAACTAACACATCTACACTATGGTTGTTATGCAAGAGCTCTGCTGTACTGCTGTCTGGAGGACAAGAGCACTGCTGTACTGCTGTCTGGAGGACAAGAGCACTGCTGTACTGCTGTCTGGAGGACAAGAGCACTGCTGTACTGCTGTCTGGAGGACAAGAGCACTGCTGTACTGCTGTCTGGAGGACTGGCTGTACTCTAATTCTGACTTGAACTCTGAGTGCTGCCAAAAATGATCATATTTATTTGTAGGTCAAGTTAGTGTGACAGTTCACTCAAAAATGTCAAGGGTACAAGTACTGTATGCAGGGCAGGAATTTCAGGGAGGCCATGAAGGCCATGGCCGTCGTTGCCCCTCAGTTTGGCCTTGTGCCCCTCAAACCAATGGCATGACCTGAGGCCACAGTGGCCTTAATGCCCCTCAAACCAATGGCTTGACCTGAGGCCACAGTGGCCTTAATGCCCCTCAAACCAATGGCATGACCTGAGGCCACAGTGGCCTTAATGCCCCTCAAACCAATGGCATGACCTGAGGCCACAGTGGCCTTAATGCCCCTCAAATCAATGGCATGACCTGAGGCCACAGTGGCCTTAATGCCCCTCAAACCAATGGCTTGACCTGAGGCCACAGTGGCCTTAATGCCCCTCAAACCAATGGCCTGACCTGAGGCCACAGTGGCCTTAATGCCCCTCAAACCAATGGCTTGACCTGAGGCCACAGTGGCCTTACTGCAGCTACCTGTACCCCTATCCCTATAAACTTCTTTGCCTTTTTTTTATATTTTGGAAAACATTTTAAAATACTTCAAATAGCCGATCTACATCGGCAGGGGTCATCAACATGTCTGTACACGGACAAATGGGTCTGTGGCACATTTAGTATTTTGGTTATCATGTGTACATAATCTATCCTAAATATTCAATAATAATAATAAAGCATTTGTTTTAATTATTTTGGATGATGATAAGTGTCAGGATGATTAATATCTTGTGTTGGCTACATGATTGCATCAAGTGAGGATGCAATGACAAGACAAGACAAGACAAGACAAGACAAGACAAGACAAGACAAGACAAGACAAGACAAGACAAGACAGAGAGAGAAGTAATGTTTGCTAATACTGGTTCCACTGGTCTACCTTACATCACACCACTTACACACTGTCTTTCTCATCATCATATAATACTTGTTCACCGTGTAAATGAACACAGGATTGACCCTGGCAGCATATACATTTTAGTGGTCTGTTACCTGTTTGTTCAGTAGAATGAGTTTGGCAAAAGACAAAAGAATAAAACAATATTTGTTGATGGGTCAATGAATTGCAAAAACTATGCCGTGATAGTGAAGAAAGGGAACTTGGAAAGCCTCTTTCTGACAGCACAAATCATTTGACGACTAGAAGGAAGTGAAGCCTCATGTATTTGTGTACCATACATGGAACTGGATGGGGCTCTGTCAAGTATTTGTCTCATCAGCAAGATGGTGAAGAAAGAGAACTTGTGGACAAACCACACATCATTTGACGAGACATTTCCAGCAGACAGAGAACTGAGAAAAAGAAATAAACAAAGGAACTGAAATTTCAACCATTTTGCCAAATATGATACTGTATGTTCTTTTGTAAAATTATTGGACAGTTATTTTGTATGTCTGTGGCAAAAATAAAATATGTATCAATATGTCCATCACAAGCTGATATGGTGATGACCCCTGTACATCGGCATGTTGTGAGATCAGCTATTTGAAATATTCAATATTCAAATATTCATGTTTTTCAAAATAGTAAAAAAAAAGGAAAGAAAGGTTTAATGATATTGAACTAAACTAAACTGATATATACATTTTTTAAGACATCATCTTTAAACCAATGCAGTAAGTTTAACCCTTAAATTCGATTAAATTCAATTCATTATTTCAGTGGACTAAACTTTGTTTTATTTGATGGCCTTCCTGCCCTAGCATTTGGCCTTTGTGCCCTCTAAAAATGGACAACACCAAAGGCCAAGTGTCCTTGCCCCTAAAAAGACAAAATTCTAGGCCTGACTGTATGTAAATTGTATAGTAATGTTTGTGCCCTAGCAACTGCCTGTTAGTGCACTACAGTAGCAACCACCCACTACGGACTAGCAACCTCTTTTACCCTGGCAGCACTTACGGTCTTTTCTGCCGAATTCCGGGGCACGTAAATACATAAAATCTACCCACATTATGTCAATCACGTTTGCACACTGCCACCTGTTTAGTATGTATTTTCAGACCAGGGTTTTCGCAGCTGTCACCACTGGGTCCCTTGCTCTCTTTCTCCTTGGCCTGATTTTTTTTTCTTTTTTTTTCCAAGTGGAAAAACTCAGCAGTGTGCAACCAGCTTTACACCTTATTACTGCATTAATGTAATAATACCTTATTATTATTAATTAACACAGCTGTTACACTGCAAGAGTAGTGATGTTGTAGCATATGGACTAATTCACCCTTTGTCAAGTCCCGCCTGTTGTCCTGCCCCTCTTCACCCCCATTGGTTGTTGTGTCTTGGTGGGACACTCGGTGGGACACTCCATCCACTACCATTGTAATTCAGTTGCTTCGTATTGTTATTCTGTGTGGTCAATTCTCATTTCAAACTTGGTTTCAGTAAAATGGAGCTGCTCAGTGGCAGTATAGTGACTCAGCATGTTTTTAAATGTTTTTATTTCTCCAAAAATTATGTTTTATCAAATTCAACATAAACAAGGCGGAACCAGGGCTGGACAAGGCAGAAAGAGCCTGCTGGTTGGTCAGTCAGGGACTAGTCTCGCATAGCCAGACAACTATTCCACAATCTCTGAATGCTATATAGAGTCTGGAACAGCAGACTCGCCGTTCGGGAGAGCAGCTCCCGAACGGCGAGTATCGAAAACGGGCATTAACGTTCAAAAAAATATATTTTAAAATGTAATTTCTGCTAAGCAGCAAGCTAAACATGCTTATATGATTTTTATTTATATAATGATAAATATGTGTGATGTGAGACTGAAACGGAAGTGACGTGGGGGCTTCACTTCCGCTTCATCTCGCACTCGCCGTTTCTATTTCCGTCTGCCAGACTGTATGCCGGGAGCATTTGACCAAATCGCGGAGGCAACAGTCTGGCCACGCGAGACTAGTCAGGGACCAACCAGAAGGCTAACAAAGGGTGAATTATACAAAACTATTTCAAGGTGACATGAACCATGACCTCATATTTGTAGGTCAACTTAATGCCATAGTTCACTCAATCACAAATTGTCAACTAGTACTGTATGTAATTTGTTACAACCTGCTACCCTTGCAACACTTACTATATTGCATTACACGTCATAGTTATTGTTTTTGTCTTGTGTTTTTCAGGATCTCATGAGACAAAGAAGAATGGCTACAAAGCTGCTACACTGTGTCTGGGTCTGCTGTGTGTAATCCTATTGGCTGGCACCATCTTTGTCCTGGTCAAAAAGGAACTAAACAGTGAGTATCATTCTATAATAAACATTATTATGTTGTATTTCAATCTGCTTGAATACACTGTGTTCTATTTGGTTGGATTCACTGTCAGAACAAAGTTCTATGTAAAACTCATCAGTTTGTTTGATTCTCCTTCTTACAGATTCTGAATGGACTGAAGAGAAGAACAACCTGACCAATGTCCTGTTCCATCTGCAGTCCAGATGCGACAACATCATTGCAGAGAAGGTCCAGATAGAGTCCAAATACAAGAACCAGACCAAAGACCTGGACCAGCTACAGTCCAGATTCAATGACGTCACTGCAGAGAGAGATGAGCTGAAGAGGATGCTCTGTGGTCAGTGAGACATCACGTTATTCATTGTTAGATTATGTTGTTCATCATTTGTCATTAATATGAGATATGAAAAAATATAACTGTCCAACTTTATTATTTCCTTGTTAGAATTACCTGGATGGCAGAGATTTGGCTGCAGTTGTTATTTCATCTCTACTGAGGAGAAGAGGTGGGAGGAGAGCAGACTGTGGTGTACAGACAAACAAGCTAAACTGATCATCATAAACAGCCAAGATGAACAGGTAAGATGTGTGTGTGCGTGCGTGCGTGCGTGCGTGCGTGTGTTGTAAGATATCTATGTACAGTGTGTTTTTCAGTAACCAGATGTTTTTTTTTTATCCAGGACTTTGTTAACAGGAACAGGAACGAGGACGTGTGGCTGGGTTTGACTGACAGAGAGGAGGAAGGAGTGTGGAAATGGGTGGATGCTACACCACTGACCTCATCAACGTAAGAACATTATCTTCATTCTTATATTCTTCTTCATTTCAACTAACATTATAAGCACATTTCACAAATAGGAATTTGATCTTTGCGACTTTATTCTTAAAAGTATTACATCTTATAAACTTACCACACTGTCACTAAGACAATTATACCTGTTGTCTATTTCTCTAATATCTAGATTTATGTCATGGTTAAATGTAATGTAAATGTATTGTAATGAGTTAAATGTTCATACTTCTCCAGGTACTGGCACCCTGGTGAGCCTAATGATGGTAGTGGTAATGAAGACTGTGCTGTGTTTAGTAGAGGTAGTTGGGATGACAGATCATGCAGTGTTCCCTACCGTTGGATCTGTGAAAGAGGTTTCTAGTGAAATGTATCAGTTAACTGGTGTGTGGGTAGAGCTACATGATTTAGAGCCCGACCGATACCATTTTTTCCGACCGATACCGATATCCGATGTTGGAGAGTGCTAGAGCACCGATACCGATACCGATACCGATACCGATGTTTTGTAAAAATCTTTTTTTTATTCATTTAAGATCATTTAATTGACAGCTCGCCCCTCGGATAAATGGTCAGATTATTGCTTTTTTTGTGCTTTTCATGTCAAACTTTAAGTTTGGTCGCAGTTATCAATTTCTATTGCTTGTTGGATAATAATACTCTTTTAATTTGGGGGTTCTGCTGTGTTTTGTCTCGTTTATGAATTAATATGTGTCTTTTATCCAAACGTAAATGCATTGCCAAGCAATTAAACAACACAAGTTCTATAGTAGTCAGACATCTATATTTCTCTGTGGATTTTCACATAGGCCTACACACCTTCCTCCACCGCAACATGAAAAATCAGAGTTAGACAGTGCATGTGGTGAGTGAACGACAGGCAGCAGCTCCAGTAGTGTTGGCTTGCATCTTGGACTATTATACTGCACTCTGCTGGATAATTCTGGTATTGCCCACACATCGGCCTATATAACTCAGGGTTTCATGCTCTATCCGCAGACAAGTTACAGACAATTAACTCAGTTACTGCCAATTAAATATGCCTTCTTTGGGTTCTCCCTGCCATAAATCTCCATAGACCTCCATGTAATTTATAGTGCACAGATCATGCACGCCCATGCACAGATCATGCACCATGTTTGTGCAGGCTGTTCACAGCTTTCAAACAAAAAAATCAGATTGGAAATCCGTTCAGGCATTCTTGAGAAAATAGCCATTATGTTTTACATGTTATGTAAGCAAAGATGGCTGCCCTGTATGAAAGATGGGGTTGTATGGGGGGTGGAACATGCAAAATCGCGATTGAAATCATGTTTACTAGATTTCAATAAAGGAGAGATCACACCGATTTAAACAAGAAAATGTTTACTTGAATAATAGCAAAGAATAAATACAAAATACATGTTTGTAAATACATGTTTGGCAATTAGACTCCATAAAGCAAAACAAATAATAATGGGAGAATAGGAGAGAGAACCCCCCATGGAGTCTAGACGCTGGTGCCTGGTGGTGGTAAAGCAGAAGAATCGTCTTCCCCTTGATTCCAGACTGAGGTGGAGCTGGGGATGGAGGTGGGATGCATGAACGCTGTCTGCAAAGAGAATGAGCCGGTTAGGAGCAGGGCTATTCATAGAATGGAGCCTAATCGCCGATTGGCTGAGAGAACACAGGTTGTAGGATTTGATTGGCTAGAGAGGTCACGTTTAGTTTAGTGAATGAGCGAATATGACAGCGTGGGAAAAAGAAGTGACGTGGGCTTAAAGCAAGAGTGCGGTTTAGATCCTTTTTATTGAACTTACGCTAAAAGCTACATTTAATGGGGTCAAAAAATAAAAAATCAAAAAAAAATATATATATCGGTATCGGTGGAATAATTCACCGATACCGATACCGATACCGATACCTCCAAAACGACCGATATATCGAATTGACCGATATATCGGTCGGGCTCTATTCAGGACATACACAACCCTTCCATAACCAAAAAGGCAATTCAGATTTACAATGACTCTACCCACCCTCTTCACCCTTCATTTGAGCTGTTAACATCAGGCCGGAGGCTTAAAGTACCATTAGCAAAAAATAAAATAAAAAATAAGAAAACGTTAAAATAGCTCTACCACCTATTCGCCTAATCCCTACTGCCGTTGATGCACTCCCGTGTTGCTGTATAATGGGAATGCATTATAAAGTGTTTTAATGCATTTATGTATTCTATGTAATGATGTTTTATCGTTGACACATTTCTATTTTATACACGCTTAAAGGACAATAACGTTTTCTTTATCTTTATGATACCAAATATTTGGACAAATTGTATTTTCATGCTTTGTCAACATTGTTGTTGTTGAAATGTTGATCCCAATAAAGCCCTTTCAATTGAACTGAATTTAATTGAATTTAATGTAACTGAATTGAACAGTGTGCTGTGATGCAGTGTGTAGAATCTACAGATCAGTCAGTGGTTCTCAACCTGTGGTCCATGGACCACTGGTGGTACTTGAGCCCCCTCTGGTGGTAGGCAGAGGAGTCTCCCCTAAAAACAAGAAAACATACATAAGTGGAATGAAATATTTATATTATTCTACAGGTACTGTTAGATCTACAGACCAAGCAGTTGGTTGAAATAGGCTCTACAGCCGTGCTGTAATGAGCATGACATCACACCTATACATTAATAGTAGATTAGAGAACAGATTAATCACATTATAAATATCATCAGTTGATTAGACAGACTGACAGAGTCTCTGCAGCAGCAGCTCTATTGAAACCTTTCAGCTGGTGAGATGCAGTGGTGGAAGAAGTACTCACATTTTGTACTTAAGTAAAAGTACCAATAACACAACAAATGATACAAGTCTCGCGCACGCACGCACACACAACCTGTGGTTAGGGAGTGGCTCTTCACCTTTTTGGGCCAGTGCTCCCCTATCTAATAATATCCAGGTCTCTTATTGCCTCCTATATACCATTGGGATTTAGTTTTTAATCTTGAATAATATTTTCATTCATGATTCTGTATTAATAATTTAGAAAATAACATTGAATGCCAAATATACCCACAGTTAGTATGCAATTTTGCCATTATCTGAGACTGAATGCAGAATCCATTGGATTTGTCAACAAACTGAATCTTGAAAATAGTGTTGATTTATCTTGTCAAACTGGTGTAGATAATGGATGTATGGAAGGTCCTTGTAACATAATGTTATGGAAACATTCTTAACTGACAACACCATATCTCCCAAGGTCTTGAATGCCACCCTCTCCCACCACGACAGCAGAGAAGGGGATGTGTTATAATGGTTATTTATTGATTCCAACTCTGACACCATGTAGTCCTCACCAGGTTGGCTGGCAAACTGGCAGAAATGAGTCTGGTGCAACACCTCTACCACCCTCACCCTGAACGCAGAGCCCTCCATGGCACCCTGTCCGTCCGTCCATGTGTCCGTGTGTCTGTGGACAGCTAATCTCTGGCACTGTTAGGCTGTTCACAGTGAAACAGTGAACACACACTCCCTGAATGCCATGCAGAGCAGAACCTCTGGCCCAGATCAGATCAGCCTGTTATAGCACCACCACTGCCACCAGGAGGCAGATTTGTGCAAAACATATTTATTTACAGTAATTAAGGCTCCCAGTGTGGCGGAGAGAGTCGCAGCCCCAGCCTTGAAGCCTCAAAAGTCCAGTATCTCCCTCGTTCGATAGGGATGTCCGATTCACCTCTGTTACACCTGCACTGTGTACAGAGACCTCTGTTATACTCCCTGTACTCCCACCACTGTGTGGCCAGAAACCCTTCTAACACCATTGTTATGTTTGTTTTGATGACACAGTGGTGGTGCCGGGACAAACAGACTCTTTATGAACATGGGTAGATTTCATTCATAGAATTCATTCCATCCAGAGTGAAATATCTTCCATCTTTACAATCAGACCTAATGCCAGCTGCAACCTGCAAGAACATGTACAAGAATCGTTCACGTTCTGTTTGATTAATAACTTTAAAATGTTATAATATTGATTTTGCCACCAGTGTGGTGAGCGTTTCCTCTGACATTTGCTCACATTTCCTGTGACTGAGCTGTTTGCTCCATTACGTCTATTTTCCTTAAAGCAGTTAAAGATATCGTCATTGTCGGGTGGAAACCTTGTATGTCCAAGACCGTTCGTTTTGTATTTATCATTTTAAAAATGAACTAAACTAGTGAAAACAGCCGATCTACAATCGTTGTAGATCGGCTGTTTTCACTACTTTTGTGCGACAGCCTTTTAAGATGAAACAGGGTTTTACTTAGCGAAAGAACGTACACATTTGAAACTTGGAGATACAAGGTTTCCACCCGACAACGACGATATCCAGTAAGCTGCCATGCAGGCATAATGCACACATAGCAGCCAGCTTCCAAACACCTGTTCAATTGCATTCATAGGAGAAAGTGTCCTTTGTTATGCCTACATTATTTCATCATTTCTCTCTCTAAAGGCCATGTCACACATAATGGTTGTGAGTAGCTGTATGTTGCAAGGAGTTGCAGTGGTGTGGGCTGGCCTTAACTGAACCACAGCTTCTCTTCTCCCTGTTCTCATTCAATACAAAGACTGTAGGATATTATTTAGTTTTACCTCATGATAAGTTTGGATTTTAACTAGAAACAGAAACAGGTGAACTGATGTGCTCAACCCAAAGTCGTCAGAACTCTCAAATAAGAAACACTTTTGATGACGTGGCAGAAGGAAACAACATTTCGTCCTCTCTCTCTCTCTGTTTCTGAGACCTGTGGTTGTGATGTGTAGTTTTAGAGCAGGGCAAATCAGTGGCGTCAGTTCAGAAAAAGCTAAGGTATGGCAACATGACTGGTGTCTTGCACGCGCGCGCGCCTTTGCACGCGTGCAAGACACCTGTCATGTTGCCATACCTTAGCAACAGGCATGATACATTTATTTTAAGAAGTACATTTTATTTTTTCCTCCGTTTCAATGGTTTCTTGGGCTGGATATGGCAGCCTGGAACGGTTGTGCATTAACAATAATGCATTGCACCTGTGCAGCTGACCTGCGGAACCTGGGAATATACCATTCTGTCAAGATGGGGAGAATACAAGTGGGAAGAATATAATAATAATACCTTGTTAAAGTGACCATTTTGTTACATTTTGCATTTGTAGTTATTTTACTGTAATTTAACAACATAATAACCAGCACAGATAGACAAAGAGACATTCATGGATTTATATTTAAAAGTAACTTGTATTCTCCCCCCTGGACCCAGGGTATGGCAGCTGCATACCCCTGCCATACCCAATTGACGCCCCTGGGGCAAATACAGCTGTCCCATGCACGTCATGCCCCAAAGTGTGAACTTGGTTCCGTCGATAGGATCTTGTTACGGGTTAGTCTTCCTCTTTTTTACTTCTGCTCTCCAACAAGTTGCACAACGACGGCAGTCTGAAGATGAACTAAAATGGCGGAGGACGTGTACGCCGTACCAGACCTGACCAAGAAGGTCAGATATGGCGGCAGAGAGAGGCAGCAGGAGAGAGAAGAGAGAGGAGAGAGAGAGGAGAGAGTAGTAGACATCTATGTCACTGCAGATGACCTTAACCCTGGCCCTGGCCCTGACCCTGACCCTGACCCTGACCCTGTCCCCCAGCAGGATGCTGTACAGCAGAACACAACACAACAGCAGCATGGAGGTAAAGTAAACACTACAATGATTAACTAACACATCTACACTATGGTTGTTACGCAAGTGGATGCGATCTCCCCCCAATCCAAGCCTTGTACGATGAGCGCTGTGTCAACAAAGCCTGTGGAATCATGAACGATTCTCACCATCCCAACCACAGTCTGTTCAAGATGCTGCCTCATGGAAAACGTCTACGCAGTCTCAAAGCTACCAGCAACAGACTGCAAAAGAGCTTCTTTCCACGGACAGTCAGGCACATGAACGAACTGTCAAAAACGAGAAAGATCCAGGGAAAAAGGAATCGCTAGCACCCCCCCCCCCCAGCCCCCAACCCCTTACGTACCCTCCTTGTGAAGTCGAACTGCACCTACTGTACATACCCCTTACGTTCCCTCCTTGTGAAGTTGAATTGCACCTACTGCACATAAATGCATACTGTGAAGTTGAATATATTAATCTGTTGCACATAGAACACTCTGTGAAGATGTTTACAAAAGTTAAGTACAGTACAGTAGCAACTACTGGAAAAATATGCTGTTGGCGTATAGAATATGCCAAACTTTTTGCACAAGTACATCTGAGGATGCTCTTTTCTTTTCCTGTTGCTCTTTTTGCCTTTTGCACTCCTTTTTAGATTATTATTATTATTATTTTAGATGTGGTTTGATGTTATTATATTGTTTTTTTCTTTGATATATGACTGCATTGACTGAAGGATGCCAAACAAAAACAAATTTTACTCTTATGTACCTGTACAAAAGACGTAACAATAAAGTACAACCTTGAACCTTGAACCTTGAAGAGCACTGCTGTACTGCTGTCTGGAGGACAAGAGCTCTGCTGCACTGCTGTCTGGAAGATTGGCTATACTCTAATTCTGCAAAACTATTTAGGACTTGAGTGCTGCCAAAAATTAGTGTGCTATTTCGCTCAAAAAGTTGAAGTTGTCAACGAGTTTTTTTAAAGTAGCCTACTGTATGTAAATTGTATGGTAATGTTAGCAACTGCCTGTTACATTACTGTAATAATGCCAATGCGAGAGCAGTGCTGTTGTGATATACGGAAGACTGGCATTACTCTAAATCAGGGCTACTCAACTTAAGATGGCTCAGGGGCCACTCAGCAAAATACAAAAAGTCAGAGGGCCGCAAGATAAAAATTACGGTATATTTCGGACATTTAGTCTAGACAATGATTTTGTAACACGCTGCATGAGTAGTCTAAAAAGGACAAACTTCAAAGAACAAAAAGAAGAAATGATTAATGATGAAGTATGAAGAAGCAAAAAAGTCTTGTATAAAACAAGACAACAATTGTTTCTTAGTGGTTTTGGAGAGTAACTGAAAAATTATCTGAAATAATTTGTCCACACTGAAAGTAGACAAAATATTTTTTTATTGGTATGACCATGACGGGCCGCATAGACATGCTGCTGGGGCCGCATGCGGCCCACGGGCCTCAGGTTGAATAGCGCTGCTCTAAATGATACAAAACTATTTCAAGGTGACATGAAAAGATTATCATATTTGTAGGTCAACTTAATGTGATAGTTGACTAAAAAATTACAAATGATGAACTATAGTTTCTTCTAAGTGCTGCATGCAATTTATATAGTAATGTGTGCACCCTAGCCACCACCTGTTACACTAGCAACACTTACTACATAGCATTGCTGTACATGTCATAGATGTTGACACATCAAAATGAAGAACAAAGTGAAAATGAAAAACAATCTACATGTGACTTTATTTAGTCAATTAAGAAAATAAATGACTTGTTATCTGTCATAAAGCATGATAACGTGAATTAAAAGGTGTCACTCATATTATTCCTTTAAGTCCTGGAATTGTGTCACTTTAAATTGTAACCACTTTAACCATTATTTTATGCTTTAGCTGTCTAAAAATAGCAGATATAGAAGTCATGGTGTGGCACCGAGTGCCATGCCTTGAGCTTGTAGATCTGCTATTTTTGAAAGATTTTGAAAAATTTCTGCAAATCCTTGAATATATCTATGTTAAAGCAACTTTTGTAGCTAAAGTATTTGCCTCTGGGGGGTCCCTGGAACAACATATATTTAGAAGGGGGTCGGTGGCCAAATACATATCATTCTGGGGGTCCTTGACATAAAAAAGTTTGAGAACCACTGATGATAGAAACATTTTTCAAAAACCTTATGAAATATAAAGACAATTGTAGAATTGGGTCAATCAATATATTCAAAGAATTGCACATATTTTGCTATTTTTGAACAGCCAAAGTATAAAATAATGGTTAAAGGGACACAGATGCGTTCCATTTCTTAAAGGGTTAAACTTGAATCCCTCTAAATCCTCCTCATTGTTTTGTCTTGTGTTTTTCAGGATCTCATGAGACAAAGAAGAATGGCTACAAAGCTGCTACAGTGTGTCTGGGTCTGCTGTGTGTAATCCTATTGGCTGGCACCATCTTTGTCCTGGTCAAAAAAGGACTAACCAGTGAGTGTCTTTCTATAATAAACATTATTATGTTGTATTTCAATCAGAAATAGAGTTAATGCTGCTGCTTGAAACACATTGTGTCCTATTGGTTGGATTTACTGTCACAACAAAGTTGTACCGGTATGTAAAACTCATCAGTTTGTTTGCTTCTTACAGATTCTGAATGGACTGAAGAGAAGTACAACCTGCTACAGTCCAGATTCAACAACGTCACTGCAGAGAGAGATGAGCTGATGAGGACACGCTGTGGTCAGTGAGACATAATTATTCACATCATTGTTTTTATTCACTGTTATATCATGTTGTTCATCATTGTCATCAATCTGAACAAATATACCTGTCTAACTTTATTATGTTGTTGTCAGAACCATGTGGATGGCAGACATTTGGCAGCAGTTGCTATTACATCTCTACTGAGAGGAAGACCTGGCAGCAGAGCAGAGAATACTGTACAGACAGAGAATCTGACCTCATCGTCATCAACAGCCAAGAAGAACAGGTGTGTGTGTGTGTGTGTGTGTGTGTGTGTGTGTGTGTGTGTGTGTGTGTGTGTGTGTGTGTGTGTGTGTGTGTGTGTGTGTGTGTGTGTGTGTGTGTGTGTGTGTGTGGTAACATATTTATTGTACAGTGTGTGTTTCAGTAACCAGATGTTTTGTTTTTATCCAGGACTTTGTTAACAGGAACATGAACCAGGAGGTGTGGCTGGGTTTGACTGACAGTGTGAAGGAAGGAGTGTGGAAATGGGTTGATGATAAACCACTGACCTCACCAACGTAAGACTTTACCTTCATTCTTATACAGTACTCTTCTTCATTTCAACTAACTTTATAAGCACATTTCACAAATAGGTATTTCATCTTTGCGTCTTTTTTCTTAATGGTATTAAATCTTATGTAAAAACACAAACCTACCACACTGTTGCTAAGACAATTATACCTGTTGTCTATTTCACTGTTCTGTTATATCTAATATCTAGAATTTTATGTCATGGTTAAACGTAATGTAAATGTATTGTAATGAGTTAAATGTTCCTACTTCTCCAGGTACTGGAACAAACCTCATGAGCCTAATAACGCTGGTGGTGGTGAAGGTGAAGACTGTGTTGTGTTTAGTAATGGTGGTTGGGATGACAGACCATGCAGTAAGCGCGGCATTCTCTATGGCTGGATCTGTGAAAGAGGTTTCTAGTGAAATGTATCAGTTAACTGGTATGTGGGTAAAGCTACATGATTTGCTACTTCAGGACATACACAACCCTTCAATAACGAAAGAGACAATTCAGATTTACAATGACTTTACCCACCCTCTTCACCCTTCATTTGAGCTGTTACTATCAGGCAGGAGGCTTAGCATTAGCAAAAAAGAAAGGTTACAAGACATTGTATATTATGTGCCAACTGCAGAGGACATTTTATATAGGAAAATGTTTAAATAGCTCTATCGCCTATGGTTTATGGGAATGCATTTTATATAGTTATATATAACTATATAGTTTTATATAGTGTTTTAATGTATTTGTGTATTTTATGCTGTTTGTATTGTTGTATACTGACTGCCTGAGTGCCAAATAGACGTTTCCATTTTATGATAAATGTTATGGCCAAAAACGTTTTATCTTTATCGTTATGATGCCACATATATGGACAAATTGTATTTTCATGCTTTGCCAACATTGTTGTTGTTGATGCCAATAAAGCCCTTTCAATTGAATTGAATGAAACTGGGTTTAACTGAGCTGAATTGAACGATGTGTGCTCTTGAGGCATAATCCTATATTTCAACTGTATTGTCCAGGTTTTCTTTACCTGATGAGATGTAGTGGTGATAGAATACTCACATTTTGTACTTCAGTAAAATCTTCACATATAATATTCATATTGGTAAAAGTACAAAAGTATTCACAATTTTAAAATCTGGACGTAAAGTATTCATTATAAAAAATGTCCTATTTCACAAGTTTCATCAGCATATTTAAAGATGCTTTGAAAATAGCACATTTACAAGCTCACGGTGCATCGCCATTATTTGCATTCTGAGAAGAAGTAAAGGTAATTTTTTGGAAACACTACGGCAAGTAAAACATCCTCAAAAGTGTACTTAAGTACAGCACTTGAGTAAATGTAGTACTTAGTTGCACCACTGGTGAGATGAGATCAATCTGATGGGAGCAAGGTTACGATGTAGTTCTCAACTTGTATTGGGCCTGCACTCTCCTATCAAACATCAAGCAACTGTTACTATAATAAATTGGAACTTCAAACTAATTGGATCTATTTTGAGTTGACAATTCAGTATCACAACTATTGTAGGAATCCAAATGCATTGATCTCAGGTGACCAAACAGAAGTATTACTAATGGTTCCTCTGTCAAATACAGAAGAGCATTCGGTCCAGTGATCTGTGGTTTGTGAATGTGTGTCTGTCTATGCAGCCACAGTGGAGTATAGTAGCAGCAACAACTCACCAACACACACTACAACACACACACTAACACACACTGTGGTGACAACACAACCCTGAACATGTACACACACACTAAACGCGCACGCATATGCATGAGCATTGGAGAGAGCACGCACGTAGATAATGGATATAAACTCAGCACAAAAAGAAAGGAAACTATATATTATTATTATATAAATGGCTGTGTAGCTCATGCCTCAAATTCCCGATGCTTACAACAAGCTGTACCTCGTTGTAAAGGTGACAAATCAAGGATAAAAATGATATAAAACACAATAAAATTTGGTATTATTAAAGGGGAGATATAATTAATTATTAATATGTTTCCTTTCTTTTTGAGTTTTATATATGGATGGGCCTTGGGACATAATGTTAAGAAAATATATATGTTCTATTTTTTATTGATGACACCATATCTCCCAGGTCTTGAATGCCACCCTCTCCCACCACGACAACAACAGAGAAGTGGATACAGTATGTTATTTATTGATTCCAGCTCTGACACCATGTAGTCCTCACCAGGCTGGCAAACTGGCAGACATGAGACTGGTGCAACACCTCTACCAACCTCACCCTTAACACAGAGCCCCCCATGGCACCCTGTCCGTTCGTCCATGTGTCTGTGTGTCCATGTGTCTGTGGACAGCTAATCTCCAGCACTGTTAGGCTGTTCACAGTGAAACAGTGAACACACACTCCCTGGAAGCCATGCAGAGCAGAACCTCTGGTCCAGATCAGGTCAGCCTGTTATAGCACCACTACTGCCACCAGGAGGCAGATTTGTGCAAAACTCTTTACAGTAATTAAGGCTCCCTGCACTCAGCAGGGCCGTATTTATTTCAAACTGGGCCCTAGGCACAGGCCAGTTTTCAGCCCCCCCCCCCCCATGCAAAAAAGTGAAAGTATTTGTTGTTCTCGGTTAAAAACGGGTTACTAAACAATACTTAATAGCCTAATATAATGCAAGTCACTCTCCTCCTCACCAAAGAATAATTAATAGGCTAATATAATGTAAATCGCTCCCCTCCAGCTCATACAGTATGTAAACATTACAGCACTCTACGCCCAATACAGTTTTAAGGTATTTGTACAATAAAAAGAAGAAAAGGTCCGCACACCGATTTTTCTGTTCCCAATATCTGGTTTTTACTTAGGTGACGTTTCGAGCCTAATGGTTCTTCTTCAGACCTTTCCGTCTGAAGAAGAGCCATTAGGCTCGAAACGTCACCTAAGTAAAAACCAGATATTGGGAACAGAAAAATCGGTGTGCGGACTTTTTCTTCTTTTTATTGTTGATTAACTTTAGTCCAGCACCCAGCCTATATGGCTCAGGATGTGCATGCCTTTTATGGCTGTTTAGCAGCTTATGTTTCCAAGGTATTTGTACATGCAACAACCACTTCAGCCTCATCAATCTGGCAAGCCATCATCAAAGAAAAGGGAAAAACAGCACGCTCTCTGTTTTGTTCCTAGTGTAGCAGTACATCTGTTTTTGAGAGATTACTGTATTTGAAAATAGCCGATCTACAAGCTCACAATGCATCTCGATGTGAGGCTTCTCAGTAGTTTGTCTTTCAGTTTTGTCTTTCAAAAAAGACCTATAGTCATGGGCCGTCATGGGCCTGGCCCTATTCTATGCACAGTGCCTAGCGTGCCTTTGCAGAAAAACGGCCCTGCCCACACTGCCTACTGAGACCTCTGTTATACCGCCTGTACTCCCACCACCACTGTGTGGCCAGAAACCCTTGTTACGTTTGTTTTGATGACACAGTGGTGGTGCTGGGACAAACACACTCTTTATGAACATGGGTAGATTTCATAGAAATCATTCCATCCAGAGTGAAATATCTTCCATCTTTACAATCAGACCTAATGTCAGCAGCAACCTGCAAGAACATAGGATACTGTACATGAATTGTTTACATTCTGTTTGATTAATAACTTTAAAATGTTATAATATTGATTTTGCAATGATATCAATGCTGAGGAAATGCCCAGCAGTGTGGTGGTCTGACATTTGCTCACATTTCCTGTGACTGAGCTGTTTGCTCCATTACGTTTATCCTCCTTAAAGCAGTTAAAGATATCCAGTAAGCTGCCATGCAGGCATAATGCACACATAGCAGCCATCAGGTTGCAAACACCTGTTCCCTTGCATTCATAGGAGAAAGTGTCCTTTGTTATGCCTACATTATTTCATCATTTCTCTCTCTAAAGGCCATGTCACACAATTGGTTGAGAGTAGTTGCATGTTGCAAGGAGTTGCATTGGTGTGGAGTGGCCTTAAATGAAACACAGCTGCTCTTCTCCCTATTCTCATTCTCACAAAACATAAAGGCCTAAAGGTTAAATTGTTTAGTTTTCCCTCCTGATAAGTTTGGATTTAACAAGAAACAGGTGAACTGACGTGCTCAAACCAAAGTCTTCAGAGCATGATGGCAAATGGTCATCAAAGTTGTCAGAACTCTTAAATAGTGTACGTACATAATCTATCTATAAATGCGAGAAGTCTCTGCGTGTGTGTTTGTAATCCGCGTATCTCGAGAACCGTTCGTCCCACCGGCTTCAGATTCGGCACGCGCGCTCCCCGCCGCGGCACGGAGTGCAGTGCCGGGCCTCGACCCGACCCGACGCGCGGTTTTCCCTAACCGGCGCGAAACGTTCGGAATCTCCTTATGCGGGGCTGATTGTTGACATCAGGCTGTTCCGGAGGAAATCGGCGCAAAACCGGTCATTGTGACATCACTGCAGTGCCGGGCGCAAGCGCTGACTCATTGTGACATCACTGCAGTGCCGGGCCTTGCCTCGACCCGACAGATATCTCCGTATATGGGCATAAGACTGAGAACTCCATATATGGGCATATGGGCAGATACAGAGATCTCCATACAGTATATGGGCATATATAGACAGATATCTCCGTATATAGGCATAAAAGGGACACAGACTGATACAGAGATCTCCATATATGGGCATATGGGCAGATACAGGGGCCTAGACCCGACAGATATCTCTGTATACTGAGAACTCCATATATGGGCATCTTGCCTCGACCCGACAGATATCTCCGTATATGGGCATAAGACTGAGAACTCCATATATGGGCATATGGGCAGATACAGAGATCTCCATACAGTATATGGGCATATATAGACAGATATCTCCGTATATCTATCTATAAATGCGAGAAGTCTCTGCGTGTGTGTCTGTAATCCGCGTATCTCGAGAACCGTTCGTCCCACCGGCTTCAGATTCGGCACGCACGTTCCCCGCCGCGGCACGGAGTGCAGTGCCGGGCCTCGACCCGACCCGACGCACGGTTTTCCCGAACCGGTGCGAAACGTTCGGAATCTCCTTTATGCGGGCTGATTGTTGACATCAGGCTTTTCCCGGAGGAAATCAGCGCAAGCGCTGACTCATTGTGACATCACTTCATAAAAGGCTCTGACATCACGTACGCCACATGAGTCAACAAAAAATGGACGCATAGTGCAGTGCTCGGCCTCGACCCGACCCGATACACGATTTTCTGGAACCAGCACGAAAGGTTCGGATTCTGATGTCTGACATCAGCATTTTCCGGAACTGGCACTGTGTCTGCATAGATCTCCATATATGGGCATAAAATGGATGCAGACAGACAGATACATATATCTCCATATATGGACATAAATGGACACAGGCAAACAGATGGTCAAAGATCTCCATGGGCATAAAGTGGACGCAGACAGACAGATACAGATATCTCCATATATGGGCATAAATGGACACAGGCAAACAGATGGTCAAAACGGGTCCTATGACAACAGGTATAATGGGGTTTGCATTAAAGGGGGAAACGGCACTGTGTCTGCAACACAGTCGGAGGCACAGACAGATACTCCATATATGGGCATAAATGGACACAGGCAAACAGATGGTCAAAACGGGTCCTATGACAACAGGTATAATGGGGTTTGCATTATGGGCATAAAGTGGACGCAGACAGACAGATACAGATATCTCCATATATGGGCATAAATGGACACAGGCAAACAGATGGTCAACACGGGTCCTATGACAACAGGTATAATGGGGTTTGCATTAAAGGGGGAAACGGCACTGTGTCTGCAACACAGTCGGAGGCACAGACAGATACTCCATATATGGGCATAAATGGACACAGGCAAACAGATGGTCAAAACGGGTCCTATGACAACAGGTATAATGGGGTTTGCATTAAAGGGGGAACCAGCACATGTGTCTGCAACACAGTCGGAGGCACAGACAGATACAGAGATCTCCATAATGGGGATAAAGGGGACACAGACAGACAGATACAGAGATCTCCATATATGGGCATAAAATGGACGCAGATAGACAGATAACTCCATATATGGGCATAAAATGGACCCAGAACTATATCTGCAGTGATCTCCATATATGGACATAAAATGGACGCCGACAGACAGACAGATACAGATATCTCCATATATGGGCATAAATGGACACAGATGGTCAAAACGGGTCCTATGACAACAGTATAATGGGATTTGCATTAAAGGGCGGGGCATTCATTCCCTATTTACATCGTTCCCGAGTTGGCCAGGTCGCCGACTAGACGCTGGGCCGCCCGAAGGGCGGCCCAGCTTCTAGTACTTTTAATGACGCACAGCAGCAGAAGTTGTTGTGATGTGTGGTTTTAGAGCAGGGTAAATACAGCTATCTCATGCACATCACACCCAAAAGTGTGAACTTGCTTGTAAGTTCTTCCTCTTTTGTGACTTCTGTTCTCCGACAAGTTGTAGACGTACAGTATATACTTCATTGCGCAACGGTTTCCTATGGAAATAAGCTTAGTATTTTCTAGGATCTCCTTTTAGTAGACCTTGTACCAGTGAACTGTGCCGTCATGAAACTGTACTTTTTCCTATGCAAACTTCTAATAAAGTCTTCAATCAATCAATCAAACAAACAGTATTCGCATGTCGAGAGTAGCTGATATGCAAGCTCACATCGCGTCACGAAAGCGACCGCTGTGAGCTTGGAGGTCTGCTATTCTCAGCCGTTCTCGGGGACAGAGCATACATTGTAGGCTTCATGGACTGCAGCTGGGAGAGCAATAGCAGGGACTGCAGGTGCCTTGATCATGAGGAGGCTCCCTCTGTTCTGATGGAGGTGGGGTTTGAAGGGCAACTGAGAAATCACAGTTAAAGTCCTAAGCATTCTTCCTCCACACTGGGAGAAAAAACGGCATCTGAAAGTTTGATGGAATGCTTTTTTACACGCGAGTGCAGTGTTATGACCCTGGCCCGATCACAACAAAACAAGGGGAGACGCAGTTTAACAAAGAACATATCATTTATTTAAATAATCAAAATTAAGCAAATGTACCAAAAGTAAATGTGAGGTGTAGAAATCAGTGGTGTAATGCATGTGTGAGTGAGTGGTGTAGTGTGTGTGTGAGTGTCGCATGTGTTTAACCCTTTTTGTACCTATCCCGAACAAGTTCGGCTTTATTTCAATCCAATACAATATTTTATTTGCTATTTTACTTACCCCGAGCTGCTTGGAGCAACGTGGGTGGTCCTTGCTCGTCCAGCGCTTACCAACGAGAGACGCTAGATGGTCCGACGATTTATTCCATTGAAAATGGTTTAAAATAAAGTTTAGAGCCCCCCAAAAAAACCTCAATCTATACTGTCGGCGGCGTGACGTATTCCGGGGTGCCTATCCCGAAGTAGTCCGGGATATTTAATAAAATGAATTATTTAATCGGAGGCCTCAACGAAGCCCGGGTCTAAACGTCCATCCATGGTCCGGGCCAACACTCGGCCATACACAGGCCGTAGTCGCGCTAACGGCCGCATCGCGCCGCCCACTCCAATAATAAATCACATCTTTAGACAGGAAGCTAGAGTTAAGGTCTATAGAGAGATTTCTGGCACTCTAGCGGCCACTTGTGGCCCGGGGCACTGTATGAGTTAACAGAAGAGAAAGGGAAATTAAGGGCCATGGTGTGTTAGGGAAAAAAGGAGAACCGAATAGAAATGAACAGAACTGGAAAAACCTGGGGAAGCAGGCATTTATAGGGCGGGTACACCCGGACCCGGGCCCAGGTGCACGCCAATATCAGTTAACGGCCGTCAATCAATTACTGCTCCCCAGTCCTATGGGAAGCTAATTAATACAAAGCATAGAGTGAAATATCTAGCCAAATCTTTGTGTGACACGATCATTTTGTTACAGTAAACATTTGAACCAATCCCTATTGTAAGGAGAACTTTAGCCAAAAATAGCAGATCTACAAGCTCACAACGCCTTGCAGTGAGCTTGTAGATCAGCTATTTTTGGCAAAGAGAGGGGAAAAAAGAGCATTAGTGAAAGGTTTACTAAGTATTGACGGTTCAGCACTTAAAACCACTGCATTTCCTATATAGCTTGTGGATAGCTTTATGCTTTCTGAATTGGCTTTCAAGCAGTTTGAGCTATTTCTATTCAGCTTGATAAACCTACATCATTACATTTTCACTGGCACATCATAAATAGTTTTGAGCAGGGGTGTAGGTTTTACTTCAGCAATCAGGTGGAGGTGGGACTGTATGGTACCACAGCCAAGCCCAAATTAATGTAATAATAGAATAATAGTCTGACTAACAACGTTGGTACAGTATGTTCCCCTTTACAGTCTAAAGAGACTCCATCTTTAATCATTATTAACTATGACCAAGAATGTTGTTTTATCTTAAGAAATATACTGATATAAAAGTATAAAGGCTTAATGACAGTCAGATAACTCACCAATAGATCAAACAAATAATATTATCTTGGCGTTCAGGTTCTGCTACATAGAGATAGATACAGTATATATATATATATATATATATATATATATATATATATATATATATATATATATACATATACACTTTATATTTATATTCCCAGAACAGCAGAGGTGGCTCACACCAACAGTCCAGGGACAACATATAACAGGAGAAAGAACAGACTGAGGTGAGCCTAAATAACCTAAGTGGTGGCAAGTGGTCGGCTGATTGCCACGTCAGCGTATGTCTTGCGTAGTGCCGTTGTAGTACGCATCCGTATGCACCCACATAGCGTGTGAAATGTATCCAGTATATTCTGCCTGAGCTAACCTTGCAGGCTATACGCATCATTATGATACTCTAGCAGCTAGAGTCTAGCTGATGTGAGAATAAAAACCACATGTTGTTCAGACCTGCAGTATAAGATAGACCACATCCTGTTGAAGATGACACTCAGAATTATTTTTAAAGTTCCTCTTATTCTCTGTACCTTTTCTTCTTAGGAACAGAGAGGGGGGGGGGGGGGGGCAGAGACGGAGTGAAGGCTTAGCCCCCCATAAGCCCACGTTACAAAATGACTAAAGGCAGAGGACCCAAAACATACCAAAAAACACCGACTTACAGTAAACCCGCTCCTGCACTGACACACAACTCCACTCCAGACTCCCACTCGTAACAGTAAGGGCCGATTGATACTCCACTTTTAGAGCCGAATTTATTTCATTTCTGCTCTGTCCAAACCCCGAACCTCTGGGCGGGCACCGTCAATTAATTAATTCTGTTCGTGTTCGGTACCACCGAAATTTTGTGACGAACCGAAACAAACCGAAATAAATTTGTCTCTAAAAGTGTAGTATGAATCGGCCCTATGTGAGACTGAAAGTGCCCCAGAGGTGGAGGGTGGTGTGATGGGGTGGGTGGAGGAGGTGGAGGAGGTGTGATGGGGTGGGTGAGGAGGGGGAGGAGGTGTGAACCCACTCCCTCTGAGAGAGGAAACAACAGGAGGAAGAGGGGGGGAGGAGGATGATGATATGACAGCTCATCATTTCATAATAAAGACCACCTCCTCTATTGTTCATTGTGTTGTTAAGAGACCTCCTCTATTGTTCATTGTGTTGTTAAGAGACCTCCTCTATTGTTCATTGTGTTGTTAAGAGACCTCCTCTATTGTTCATTGTGTTGTTAAGAGACCTCCTCTATTGTTCATTGTGTTGTTAAGAGACCTCCTCTATTGTTCATTGTGTTGTTAAGAGACCTTCTCTATTGTTCATTGTGTTGTTAAGAGCTGAACCGTTTCAAACACCTGCTGCCAGATGAATTAAAGTCATAAAGGAAGAAATGGCTTCAAACATTGAGATCCAGGATGAAGATGATGATGAGGAAGACGATGATGAAGTATATGCAAATGTTGAGACCAGGACCAAAAGAGCTCAGCGGAAACATCCACGGAGGACTAGACCTGGTAAGAAATGTTGTTAAAACTACAAATCACTTTACACTCTTTAAGCAAGAGGTTGACATGTTTTAACTGACCTCACTCCCTCTTTATACTCACTGTGTGTGTGTGTGTGTGTGTGTGTGTGTGTGTGTGTGTGTGTGTGTGTGTGTGCGTGCGTGCGTGCGTGCGTGCGTGCGTGCGTGCGTGTCCAGTCAGAAGACGCAGACGGTACAGGCTGGTCGTTCTGGGTTTTGGATTGCTTTGTGGTGTTCAAGCCCTGCTCAACATTGGTCTCAGGCTGTCTGTCTGTAAGTCAAGTTTCAGCATTGTATTTTATAATGCATTTTACTTGAATGTTTTATAGGTCTATATGATGATTCAACATTTATTCATTTTATTTTCAATATTAGCAAATATGATTCCCCATAAAATAGTAGCAGTACATTTAGGGTGGCTCCACTTGGCAGCCATTTGGCTTGTAGTTTTCTTTAGAGCCCTGCATCGGGAGCGCGCTCCCGCGGGACCTGCAGGACCCGTCACCATATATTGCGGCGCGGGCGGTAGTTTAATCCCTGCGGGCAGGGACATGCGGTCAAAATGAACTCGGCGGGCGCCGCAAAATCCCGCACTCTCCCGCAATAAGCTTTTATCTATACTTTAGCAAGATGTGAATATGTAGAGAATGTATTTTCCCCTGCTGAGCGCCTGAGGAGAACGCATGCACCTACAGCGTGGAGCCGTGGACTTTCTCTTTCTCTCGCTCTAACTCCCCCTCCCTCCCTCTCTCGTCTGTTAACGGCTAACCGGTGGGCAGATATTTGCGGCGGCATTGTCACTCACTATTTAGCCTAAATAACAACTATTTATTATAATATAGTCCCATCGCCTATATCCAATCGCAATATAAACACTTTACCTCTGTTAACAACCTCACAAATGCTCCTCTCTCGCGCACGTAGGCCTAGACTAGTCCTGTTGGTTTTGGATCTCAATGGATTATATACAAACGTCAACGTGCCTTCTTTAGCAAGTCAAGATGTGAATAGAGAACGCAATTCCCCCTGCTGAGTGAGGACAACGCACCCACATTGATACAGTACGTGGACTGGAGTCTCTCTTTCTCTCCGCCAAGTTCTCTCTCTCTCTCGCCTCTTGCTCTCTCACTCCGTGCCGTGGCTCCCTCGCTCGCCCTCTCCCTCTCTCTCTCTCTCTCTTTCTCTCATTTGTTCTCACCCACCGTCAGTCCGTCACAAATATGCTCCTCGCATGGCGCACAGCCGCACACGGCACACTTTTTTGTTTGGTAATGGTTTTGGATCTCATTTCAATGTGCCTTCTTGGGAGGGAGGCTGTTGGACGTGCTGCGGTACTGTGCGCCGCGGGAGTCTGCGGGTCAAAATTCACATCATTTGTTTGTCGCGGGTGGGAGTGGCGGAGAGGAAATTACAGCGGGCGGTCAAAAATGAAATCATTGGCGGCACGGGCAGGAGTCGGCAGAAATCAGGCGGGAGCGGGTTCAATAAATCAGTCCCGCGCAGACCTCTAAGCCAACGCTCCAATATCGGTCAAATGAACTACACACCCCAGAAAACCATCTGTCATGATGTCATCACTGCCTACAGCCCTGCAAGATAATATGGGAAATGGAGGCGTCAGATGTGTCTCTGCTTGTGTTGGCTACAACAAAAAATAGCAGATGTACAAGCTTGCAACGGGGCAGGAAAGTAACGTCCTGCGAGCTTGTAGATCTGCTATTTTTGAATAGCCAACGCAAAAAAAAAAGGAAACACATGCTTTCATGTGCATGTGCCCTGGAATCTATATGAGCAAAGACGATGTCATAGCGCACACTCTATCCTAGCTTTGAAGTGAATGCACCAAAGATCATTGATGAGGAAATGCCCACCACCACAGCAGTGTGGTGGGCATTTCCTCTCACATTTCCTCTCACTTGACATTTTGTTCACAATCACAATGACATGTTTGCTACATTATTGCGACCATAGGTCGCAGTTACTTGCACTCCTATACTATCCAAACCTCCACCGGCTGTCAGTCCCTCCGTCAGTCCGTCAGTCAGTCCGTCAGTCTGTCAGTCACACGTCACGTCACGTATCTCCGCAACCGTTGCCCTGATCCATGCCAGATGTTGCACACACACACTCCTTGCCTGCCAAACTACAACCTCCAAGGACCCCCGGAGCTCCAGGGACCCCCAAGTCCCTGGGGGACCCCCAGGTGTAAAAAATGACCAAATGTGCAAAAATGACCAAATGACCAACCCAACGGGGCTGCTCACAGGGAATTCCCGGGGACCACCCACTCCTGGTGCTCCAGAACGGATGCAAAAGTGGTGGCGCCCCCAGTGGAGGACCCCCTCCACTGCAGCTCACATAAAAGGCCTTAAAGGTCCATGAAACACAAAATCACTTTTTCTATAAATATATATTATATCAATGAGTCACTTGTGATAGGGAGCAGTGATATGGTTCAATTTGCCCATAGGCTTGGGGATTCAGAGCTTTCTGCTGTCTCTGTAGCTATTTCTGTGTACTTCCACTTTCTAGGTTGAAAAGAAATCTTTGGCGCCACTCATTAAATATTAGCTATCACTGTTCTATTGTGTAATGTGACGTAGGCATATCTAATTAATATTAACGTTTGTTTTACAGAGTCGTATCAAGGGGGGGCGTGGTTTCACTGTATGCTTGTTTCAGCCAGAGAAGAGCAGGCTCTGTCAACAGACAGTTACACTGTGTGGTGCCTGTGTTCTTTTCTGTGTAGTGTAGCCTGTGTGTGTGTGTGTGTGTGTGTGTGTGTGTGTGTGTGTGTGTGTGTGTGTGTGTGTGTGTGTGTGTGTGTGTGTGCGTGCGTGCGTGCGTGCGTGCGTGTCGTGACAGTGCACGCACACACACAACGTCCACACACGAAAAATAGCAGATCTACAAGCTCACAACGCGTCGCGAAAGCGACGCGTTGTGTGCGCGCGCACTGTCACGAGACACACACACACACACACACACACACTACACAGCAAATAGCTATAGCGCTAGCGTCCATTCTTCACTGGTTCCGTGGTCCAGAGCTGGAGAAAGCGTGTCCATGGATAAAAGCTCTGACAGCTTGTTTGTAAAATACCTGCACATTTTAATTGGTTACAGAACATGGAGTTGCCGAATCTTTATACTTTTTACACCTCCAATGGCTGGTTTTAAAAAATGTTTCCGAAATGGAAAAGCAACAAGTGCCCACTGCTGACAGCTTCGGTCTGTCTCTCTTTGATAGAAGACGCATTACTCCGCCCCCTCCCCCCACAACGGCAGATAACCACGCCTACATTTTAGAAATCTTTTCATGTTCTGAAATCCCATAAAACAAATTAGAGGCGGGGTTTCTTATCCCTTTAACTCGGGCTAGGAGCGACCGGGAGAGCCAGGGCCGGTACCTATTCGTCCGCCTCGGCGGCGCGGAGACCCCACCCCTCATTTCTCACATGGCCCTCTTCTAGCGCCACCATGAGGCCGATTCTTGCAAAACACATTTTTGGACACTGCTCCTACAATTTTTGCCCTAAAATCACACAAATCAGTACACAGTATGTCTACACTCATGTCATCAACTTGGATCTGTCCCATATAGCGCCACCTTCAGGCCGATTTTTTAAAACACATTTTTGGACACAGCTCCTACAATCTTTGCCCTAAAATCACGCAAATCGCTACACAGTATGTCTACACTCATCTCATCAACATGGATCTGTCCCATTTAGCGCCACCTTCAGGCCGATTTTTTAAAACACATTTTTGGACACTGCTCCTACAATTTTTGCCCTAAAATCACGCAAAACGCTACACAGTATGTCTACACTCATCTCATCAACATGGATCTGTCCCATATAGCGCCACCTTCAGGCCGAATTTATTAAACACATTTTTGGACACTGCTCCTACAGATTTTGCCCTAAAATCACACAAATCGGTACACAGTATGTTTACACTCATGTCATCAACATGGACCTGTCCCATATAGCGCCACCATCAGGCCGATTTTTTCAAACACATTTTTGGACACTGCTCCTACAGATTTTGCCCTAAAATCACACAAATCGGTACACAGTATGTCTACACTCATCTCATCAACATGGACCTGTCCCATTTAGCGCCACCTTCAGGCCGATTTTTTAAAACACATTTTTGGACACCTACAGATTTTGCCCTAAAATCACGCAAATCGTACAGTATCTCTACAGTCATGTAATCAAAACGCATCTGTCCCATCTAGCGCCACCATCAGGACAATTTTGGTACAACTAATTTTTGGCCTATTTGTAGAGATAAGCGACCAACGGTCGCTTATCTCCCGATTAGGGAGTCTTACTGGTGTCTAACTACAGTATGTTGTATTTCAATCAGAAATAGAGTTAATGCTGCTGCTTGAAATACATTGTGTCCTATTTGGTTGGATTTATTGTTAGAACAAAGTTGTACCGGTATGTAAAACTCATCACTTTGTTTGATTCTGCTTTGTACAGATTCTGAATGGACTGAAGAGAAGTACAACCTGCTAAAGTCCAGATTCAACAACCTGACGGCAGAGAAGGTCCAGCTACTGTCCAGTTATGTCCAAGTACAGTCCAGTTACAACATCATCACTGCACAGAAGGACCAGATCCAGTCCAGTTATGATCAACTACTGTCCAGTTACAACATCGTCACTGCAGAGAGAGATGAGCTGAAGAGGAAGCGCTGTGGTCAGTGAGACATCACTGTTTTTATTCACTGTTATATCATGTTGTTCATCATTGTCATCAATCTGAACAAATATACCTGTCTAACTTTATTATGTTGTTGTCAGAACCATGTGGATGGCAGACATTTGGCAGCAGTTGCTATTACATCTCTACTGAGAAGAAGACCTGGCAGCAGAGCAGAAAATACTGTACAGACAGAGCATCTGACCTGATCGTCATCAACAGCCAAGAAGAACAGGTGTGTGTGTGTGTGTGTGTGTGTGTGTGTGTGTGTGTGTGTGTGTGTGTGTGTGTGTGTGTGTGCGCGCGCGCGCGCGCGTGCCTGCGTGTGTGCCTGCGTGCGTGTGTGTTGTAACGTAGGCCTATCTATTGTACAGTGTGTATTTCGGAAACCAGATGTTTGTTTTTTTTTGTCCAGGACTATGTTAACAGGAACAGGAACAACCAGGACGTGTGGCTGGGTTTGACTGACAGTAAGGAGGAAGGAGAGTGGAAATGGGTTGATGGAACAGCAGAGACCACATCACTGCCTGACAAATCACCGTAAGACTTTACCTTCATTCTTATGCTCTTCTTCATTTCAACTAACATTTAGGGCTGGGATGCGATTACAATTTTTAATCTAATTAATTACAGGCTCTGTGATTAATTAATCGCAATTAATTGCATTTTAATCGCACATCGATATTTGACCTGAGAAGCATTTTTTTTCAAGTAAAACACATTTTGTTGTACGAGTGAATCAACAAGTGAGTTTTTTAAATGTAAATTTCGCATCCACTGGGCCAAGCAAAGCGCTCTGATCGGCTACTTCTCCCTTTGCGTTTGTTGTCTCTTCTTGGTTGGTGCATCACTATGATCAGTATGCCCGAAACTGAAGGTTCTGTGGTGCAAAAACTAAGTGCGATTAAAATGCGTTAATTTTTTTAATCGCGTTAATTTTCTGTAATTAATTAATCGCAATTAATCAGTTAAAGTCCCGGCCTTACTAACATTATAAGCACATTTCACTAATAGGTATTTCTTCTTTGTGTCTTTTTTCTTAATGGTAGTATTAAATCTTATAGTAAAAACACCAGCCTACCACACTGTCAAGACATTTATACCTGTTGTCCATTTCGGGGGCCGCTCTCCATTCCGACATGCTGCCATTCCGACATTGACTTCTAATTGTCTGAGTTGTGGCACTTCCATAAAGGTTAGGGTTAGGTATAGGGTTAGTGTGGGAATGGCAGCATGTCGGAATGGGGGGATGCACCCGTCTATTTCACTGTCCTGTTAATGTCATGGTTAAAAATGTAAAATGTAAATTGTAATGAGTTAAATGTTCCTACTTCCCCAGGAACTGGCACTTAAGGGAACCTAATGATGGAGGACCTAATGGTACTGAAGACTGTGCTGTGGTTAGTAATGGTCGCTGGGATGACAGACCATGTACCGGTACTTTCCAGTACCGTTGGATCTGTGAAAGAGGTTTCTAGTGAAATGTATCAGTTAACTGGTGTGTGTGGGTAAAGCTACATGATTTGCAACTTCAGGACATATACAACCGTTCCATAACCAAAAAGGCAATTCAGATTTACAATGACTTTACCCACCCTCTTCACCCTTCATTTGAGCTGTTACTATCAGGCAGGAGGCTTAGCATTAGCAAAAAAGAAAGGTTACAAGACATTGTATATTATGTGCTAACTGCAGAGGACATTTTATATAGGAAAATGTTTAAATAGCTCTATCGCCTATGGGTTATGGGAATGTATTTTATAGGCTATAGTGTTTTAATGCATTTGTGTATTTTATGCTGTTTTTATTGTTGTATACTGTTTGCCTGAGTGCCAAATACACATTTCCATTTTATGTTGAATGTTATGTAAAAATGTTTTATCTTTATCGTTATGATGCCAACTATTTGGACAAATTGTATTTTCATGCTTTGCCAACATTGTTGTAGTTGATGCCAATAAAGCCCTTTCAATTGAATTGAATGAAACTGGGTTTAACTGAGCTGAATTGAACGATGTGTGCTCTTGAGGCATTGTGCATAATCCTATATTTCAACTGTATTGTCCAGGTTTTCTTTACCTGATGAGATGTAGTGGTGATAGAATACTCACATGTTGTACTTCAGCAAAACATTCATATATAATATTCATATTGATAAAAGTACAAAAGTATTCACAGTTTTAAAATCTGAACGTAAAGTACTCATTATACAGAATGTCCCATTTCACAAGTTTCATCAGTATGTATAAAGCTGCTTTGATCCCACGGCACCTCTCGCGGACCTCCGCTGCGGTCACCCTGTGGTCGGCGGAGAGGAACCCCCGCAGGGCGGCCGTGTGTCGGCCGCCCTGTGGGGGTTCATCGCTGGCGACCCTCTACCGGTCCGGGGTCCCACTCCCACGCCACCTCTCGCGGACCTCCGCTGCGGTCGCCCCGTGGTCGGCGGAGATGAACCCCGCCGGGGTGCCTCTCACTGACCGCCGCTCCTCAGGGGGTGTCCCCGGGGGATCGCCCATGATATTATTAAAAGTTATTTTTCATTATTAAGAAATGTTTTCTTTTTTTGTTATGTTATTTTCCAGTGTTCAATAATGTTTAGAAGAGGAATTTTCTGCAATAAGAATTAATGCAATAGGCCTGATATTTATTATTAAAAGTAATGTTTCATTATAAGAAACATTATATTTTTGGGAATGTTAGTTTCCGTGTTCAATAAAGGTTTGAAGAGCAATTCAAAGCCAAAAGCCAATCACAACATCATGGATGTGGGAGGAGCGGGACGTACAGGCCGTAAGTGATCCCACCACGCCCCCATCCTGCCACGCCCGTTCTGCATGATGCAGTGAGGGATACTTGGATCAATCTGGGAACAAGGTTACGATGTGGTTCTCAACTTTTATTGGGCCAGCACTCTCCTATCTAACATCAAGCAACTGTTACTATAATAAATTGGAACTTCAAACTAATTGGATCTATTTTGAGTTGACTATTCAGGATCACAAATACTGTAGCGATCCAAATGCATTGATCTCAGGTGACCAAACAGAAGTATTACTAATGGTTCCTCTGTCAAATACAGAAGAGCATTATGGCATGCAGCCACAGTGGAGTAATAGCAACAACAAACCAACACACACATCAACACTAACACACACTGTGGTGACAACACAACCCTAAACATGTACAAACTCACTAAACACACACGCATCAGCATGAGCATGCATGAGACGCACGTAGATGGGTGTATATGGATGGGCCTTGGGACATAATGTTATGAAATAGGCCTAAAATAGAACATATTATGTTCTATTTTTGGAGTGGTGAAAGCACTCCCAATAGACAGGTATGTCTGTGGGTGGCTGGCTATGTGGCTGGCTGGCTGGCTATGTGGCTGGCTGGCTATGTCTGTAGCCTGGCAATACCTCTAGTGGCCACACACAACACACATGTTAAAGGAGGGGTGCTGTTTAGCAGGCCAGGCACACTCAACACACACGCACGCACGCACGCACGCACGCATGCACACACATGGTATAGCTGCTCAGATTCACCACTCCACTTCGAACCGAGGTTTGATTTTTTACTGATGACACCATATCTCCCAGGTGTTGAATGCCACCCTCTCCCACCACAGCAGCAGAGAAGAGGATACAGTATGTTATTTATTGATTCCAGCTGACACCATAGTCCTCACCAGGCTGGCTGGCAAACTGGCAGACATGAGACTGATGGTGCAACACCTCTACCAGCCTCACCCTTAACACAGAGCCCTCCATGGCACCCTGTCTGTCCGTCCATGTGTCTGTGTGTCTGTGGACAGCTAATCTCCAGCACTGTTAGGTCGTTCACAGTGAAACAGTGAACACACTCCCTGGATGCCATGCAGAGCAGAACCTCTGGCCCAGATCAGACCAGCCTGTTATAGCACCACCACTGCCACCAGGAGGCAGATTTGTGCAAAACTCTTTACAGTAATTAAGGCTCCCTGCACTCAGGGCCGTATTTATTTCAAACTGGGCCCTAGGCACAGGCCAGTTTTCACAGCCACAAAAGGTCCGCACACCGATTTTTCTGTTCCCAATATCTGGTTTTTACTTGGGTGACGTTTCAAGCCTAATGGTTCTTCTTCAGACGGAAAGGTCTGAAGAAGAACCATTAGGCTCGAAACGTCACCTAAGTAAAAACCAGATATTGGGAACAGAAAAATCGGTGTGCGGACTTTTTCTTCTTTTTATTGTTGATTAACTTTAGTCCAGCACCCAGCCTATATGGCTCAGGATGTGCATGCCTTTTATGGCTGTTTAGCAGCTTATGTTTCCAAGGTATTTGTACATGCAACAACCACTTCAGCCTCATCAATCTGGCAAGCCATCATCAAAGAAAAGGGAAAAACAGCACGCTCTCTGTTTTGTTCCTAGAGTAGCAGTACATCTGTTTTTGAGAGATTACTGTATTTGAAAATAGCCGATCTACAAGCTCACAATGCATCTCGATGTGAGGCTTCTCAGTAGTTTGTCTTTCAGTTTTGTCTTTCAAAAAAGACCTATAGTCATGGGCCGTCATGGGCCTGGCCCTATTCTATGCACAGTGCCTAGCGTGCCTTTGCAGAAAAACGGCCCTGCCCACACTGCCTACTGAGACCTCTGTTATACCGCCTGTACTCCCACCATCACTGTGTGGCCAGAAACCCTTGTTACGTTTGTTTTGATGACACAGTGGTGGTGCCGGGACAAACAGACTCTTTCTGAACATGGGTAGATTTCACTCATAGAAATCCTTCCATCCAGAGTGAAATATCTTCCATCTTTACAATCGGACCCGCAACCTGCAAGAACATAATGTACATGAATTGTTTACATTCTGTTTGATTAATAACTTTAAAATGCTATAATATTGATTTTGCAATGATGAGGAAATGCCACCCGTGTGGTGGGCATTTCCTCTGACATTTGACTGAGCAATTTGCTCCATTACGTCTATCCTCCTTAAAGCAGTTAAAGATATCCAGTAAGCTGCCATGCAGGCATAATGCACACATAGCAGCCAGTTTCCAAACACCTGTTCACTTGCATTCATAGGAGGAAGTGTCCATTGTTATTATGCCTACATTATTTATAATTTCTCTCTCTAAAGGCCATGTCACACATAATGGTTGTGAGTAGCTACATGTTGCAAGGAGTTGCATTGGTGTGGGCTGGCCTTAACTGAACCACAGCTGCTCTTTTCCCTGTTCTCATTCAATACAAACTTAAAGGCCTAAAGGTTATATTGTTTAGTTTTCCCTCCTGATAAGTTTGGATTTAACAAGAAACAGGTGAGCTGACGTTCTCAACCCAACGTCTTCAGAGCATGACGGCAAATAGTCATCAAAGTCGTCAGAACTCTTAAATACTGTACGTACATAACACTTTTAATGACGCACAGCAGCAGAAGTTGTTGTGATGTGTGGTTTTAGAGCAGGGCAAATACAGCTATCTCATGCACGTCACGCCCAAAAGTGTGAACTTGCTTGCGTCTCTTGTAAGTTCTTCCTCTTTTGTGACTTCTGTTCTCTGACAAGTTGTAGACATACATATATACTTCATTGCACAACGGTTTCCTATGGAAATAAGCTTAGTCTTTTCTAGGATCTCATTTTAGTAGACCTTGTACCAGTGAACTGTGCCGTCATGAAACTGTACTTTTTCCTATGCAAACTTCTAATAAAGTCTTCAATCAATCAATCAAACAAACAGTATTCGCATGTCGAGAGTAGCTGATATGCAAGCTCAC
The DNA here is from genome assembly GCF_963921795.1 of Nannobrachium achirus. NCBI lineage: Eukaryota > Metazoa > Chordata > Actinopteri > Myctophiformes > Myctophidae > Nannobrachium > Nannobrachium achirus. The sequence continues at coordinate 71,227,551 of NC_137812.1, forward strand.
ATCGCGTCACGAAAGCGACCGCTGTGAGCTTGGAGGTCTGCTATTCTCAGCCGTTCTCGGGGACAGAGCATACATTGTAGGCTTCATGGACTGCAGCTGGGAGAGCAATAGCAGGGACTGCAGGTGCCTTGATCATGAGGAGGCTCCCTCTGTTCTGATGGAGGTGGGGTTTGAAGGGCAACTGAGAAATCACAGTTAAAGTCCTAAGCATTCTTCCTCCACACTGGGAGAAAAAACGGCATCTGAAAGTTTGATGGAATGCTTTTTTACACGCGAGTGCAGTGTTATGACCCTGGCCCGATCACAACAAAACAAGGGGAGACGCAGTTTAACAAAGAACATATCATTTATTTAAATAATCAAAATTAAGCAAATGTACCAAAAGTAAATGTGAGGTGTGGAATTCAGTGGTGTAATGCATGTGTGAGTTAGTGGTGTAGTGTGTGTGTGAGTGTCGCATGTGTTTAACAGAAGAGAAAAGGAAATGAAGGGCCATGGTGGGTTAGGGACAAAGGGAGAACTGAACAGAAATGAACAGAACTGGAGAGGGCCTGTGAAGCAGGCATTTATAGGGCGGGTACACCCGGACCCGGTCCCAGGTGCACACCAATATCAGTTAACGGCCGTCAATCAATTACTGCTCCCCAGTCATATGGGAAGATAAATTAATACAAAGCAAAGAGTGAAATATCTAGCCAAATCTTTGTGTGATACGATCATTTTGTTACAGTAAACATTCGAACCCAATAACATCCCTATTGTAAGGACAACTTTAGCCAAAAATAGCAGATCTACAAGCTCACAACGCCTTGCAGTGAGCTTGTAGTATATACGCTTTTTTTGGCAAAGAGAGGGGAAAAAAGAGCAGACTACAGAGTACAGAGTGAAAGGTTTACTAAGTACTGACGGTTGAGCGGTTAAATGTCTGAAAATACACGTTAACATGAATCCAACACTGATGACAGTGCTGTCAGACATGTCTATGAAGGTTTCTGTGAAATGAAAACGTTTAATCTGCAACACAATCTAATATACTGTATGTTGTGGGGGTCCCTGCTTCATCTCTCTTAAGCTTCTTTGTCTTTTTTTACTATTTTGAAGAAAAAGAAAAAAAAATATCTCAACTAGCCGATCTACAAGCTCACCACGTGTCGAGATCGGCTAGTTAAACTATTTTAATGTTTTTCAAAATAGTAAAAAAAAAAAAAGGGCTAAGAAGTTTAGAGATAAGTGGTAAGGCATGGATGAAAATATAGCTCTAGTAATGTACATCTGCAATGTTTGATTAATTATTGATGAACGGTTATTACTTTGGTTAGAGTGCCTCATATTGTGCTGGGTGGCTCAGTGGTAAAGTAGAGGTTATGGGTTCAAATCCATCGTGGTGCATCTGGCTTTCTTTTTTTTTTTTTTTTTTAGAGAGTTTTTTAGAGTAGCCAATAATTTTTACCCCTTTTTCGGCCCAATTTAGTTGTAATACCAATTGAATCCTCCCCCTCCCCCTACCCCTCCTGACTGACCTGCCAGTGAGGAGCCTCCACCAGGAGGACGTAGAGTCTTCATCCTACTCCTCCTGCCTCAACACTCTGTCACTCCCTGCTGCGCCCCAGACAGTAGGAATACGTGCAATGACCTGTATCACCCTCCCCCTGTAAAACATTTGCTTACAGGCTCTGTGCACTTGTTATTTTAACACCTTCACACCCACAAACTAATATAACACTTACATACTGTATATTAAAGAGGAACCAACTGGACGAGTCGAATGATGGGAACTGAGGCGGAGATGCTACATGTGGTCAACTCTGCGTGTGCGTGTGTGTGTGTGTGTGTGTGTGTGTGTGTGTGTGCGTGTGTGCGTGTGTGTGTGTGTGTGTGTGTGTGTGTGTGTGTGTGTGTGTGTGTGTGTGTGTGTGTGTGGAAGATCGATCGAGTCACAGATACGATAAAAGAAAGAGCGCAGTGTCATTGGCACACTTCTCTTTACTTCAGTGCGCTGTGAAGACGTTGTGAACCCTTACCAACCAAACTCTTTATCCAGATTCATTAAAGTCATAAAAGGTAGAAGAAATGGCCGTGGCTTTTCATTCTGACAGCATTGAGATCCAAGAGGAAGATGATGACGATGACGGTGACAACCAGACTCCTGAAGATAATGTACAGTACGAGAACGTTGAGACCGAGACCTCAGCTCAGAAAAATCCACAGAAGAAGTCTGGTAAGAATATAGGCCTTATAACATGTCTGTAAGAGACTATAGAGGCCTTATAACATGTCTGTAAGAGACTATATATAATATGTGTCTGTGAGAGACTATAGAGGCCTTATATAATGTGTGTCTGTGAGAGACATGATTGATTTGTAAAACGTTTAAATGTGACCATTAAGACATTAAAGGAGCTATAGTCAACTTTTTCTTGAAAAACGGATGCTAAAATAAAAATAATGTTTCGAAAATATTTTATAAGAAATAAGCTTCATTTATGTGTTTCTATTCAAAAATGACCACAAAAAGTGTAAAATAATGATAAAATAATTATTTTGGCCATTGTCAGACCGACACTTTGTTTACATTCTAGTCTATAGACTAGGATGTAAACAAAGTGTCGGCCCTACAATGAAAAAGTTGACTATAGCTCCTTTAAGACCAGAGGCTGATTCTTAATGCCTTCTAAATCACTAGTTCTCAAAGTGTCAAGGTTTTTCAAAATACGATCAAAAATAGCAGCTTTAGCCTAAAATGTCCAATTTCTCACTTAATTGTTCACTTAATTTCTCAATCAAAAGTTGAGAAATTACAATAATTTTACTTCTCACTTAAAAGTTGAGAAATTACAATATAGTTTAACGTTTTGAGAAATGGGCATACAGTATATGACGCGCACCACTTTTTATCAGCTGTTCCGATCATGACTTTACACGAATGCTTCTCGTCTGAGCTGATGGTATCTCTGTTGTAACAGTCTGTTGCAATCTGTCTATTTTTGAACAGCCAAACGCTAGGCCTGTTTTGTGCACTTTTCTTTGTGGCCGAGCGGAGCACTTCTAAAAGTTATCATCCCATAGGCTATGGTCCATTAGGTTCATACTGGCCTATCGGGAGGCTTTGTTACCATCCCATAGGCTATACTGACCTATCAAGAGGCTCTGGTCAGTAACTGCCTGTGTTTGTCACATGACCCTCCAAAGTCCCGGAAAGAAACATGCCTTCGGGTGAACTTTTAGAGAAATGGGCGTTTATGACGTGCAACACTTTAATATCAGCCGTCCAATCATAATTACACAAATTCTGCTGATGGTATCTCTGTGTCGTCATGACAACCACACCACCCTAACCACTCCTCCTCTTCTGTTCTGTCTGAAAAAAAACAAAAAACAAAAGAAAAGTAAAACTATATACGATAGTATATACTATTTCTTACGGTGTGTGTGTGTGCGTGTGTGTGTGTGTGTGTGTGTGTGCGTGCGTGCGTGTGTGTGCATTCATAGGACGGTGCAAGCTGGTTGGACTGGGTCTTGGATTGCTTTGTGGTGTTCAAGCTCTGCTCAACATTGGTCTCAGAATGTCTCTCTGTAAGTCAAGTTTCAGCTCAGTGCATTCTTTTATTTTAATGTTTTATATTCATAAGATGATCCAACATTCATTTTATTTTCAATATTAACAAATATGATACCCCATACAATATATTAGTAGCCTATAGTAGATTTAGTCATTTGGCTTGTAGATTTGTACTGTCAGAACAAAGTTGTGTGTAAAACTCATCAGTTTGTTTGATTCTGCTTCTTACAGATCCTGTTACAGATTCTGAATGTACTGAAGAGAAGAACAACCTGACCAGAAACCTGGACATCATCACTGCAGAGAGAGATGAGCTGATGAAGATGCTCTGCAGTGGTCAGTGAGACATCATGTTTTTGTATTCATTGTTAGATCATGTTGTTTATCATTTGTCATTAATCTGAGCAAATGAAAACATATAACTGTATAACTTTATTATTGTTGTTAGAATCAGGTGGATGGAAGACATTTGGCAGCTCTTGTTATTACATCTCTACTGTCACTGAGAAGGAAACCTGGGAGGAGAGCAGGCTGTGGTGTACCGACAACCAAGCTCGCCTGATCATCATAAACAGCAAGGAAGAACAGGTAAGATAGTGTGTGTGCGTGCGTGCGTGCATGCGTGCGTGCGTTTGTTTGTGTGTGTGTGTGTGTGTGTGTGTGTGTGTGTGTGTGTGTGTGTGTGTGTGTGTGTGTGTGTGTGTGTGTGTGTGTGTGTGTGTGTGTGTGTGTGTGTTGTAATGTATCTATTGTATAGTGTGTATTTCAGTAACCAGATGATTTTTTATCCAGGATTTTGTTAACAGAACTGTTAAGAGGAACCAGGACGTGTGGCTGGGTTTGACTGACAGTAAGGAGGAAGGAGAGTGGAAATGGATAGATGGAACACCAGAGTCCAAAGAATCACCGTAAGATGTTACCTTCATTCTTATACTCTTCTTCATTTCAACTAACATTATGAGCACATTTCACAAATAGGTATTTCATCTTTGCGTCTTTGTTTCTTAATGGTATTAAATCTTATAATAAAAACACCAACCTACCACACTGTCACTATACCTGTTGTCTATTTCACTGTCCTGATCATTTGTATCTAATATCTAGAATTTTATGTCATGGTTAAACATAATGTAAATGTTTTGTAATGAGTTAAATGTTCCTACTTCTCCAGGCACTGGAACAAACCAATTGAGCCTAATAACGCTGGTGGTGGTGAAGGTGAAGACTGTGCTGTGTTTCATAATGGTGGTTGGGATGACAGACCATGCAGTTCTCTCTATCGTTGGATCTGTGAAAGAGTTATCAAGTGAAATGTATCAGTTAACTGGTATGTGTGGGTAGAGCTACATGATTTGCAACTTCAGGACATATACAACCCGTCCAGAATCAAAAAAGGCAATTCAGATTTACCATGACTCTACCTGCCCTCTTCGCCCTTCATTTGAGCTGTTACTATCAGGCAGGAGGCTTAGAGTACCATTAGCAAAAAAGAAAGGTTTCAAGATATTGTATATTATGTGCCAACTGCAGAGGACATTTTATATAGGAAAATGTCTAAATAGCTCTATCGCCTATGGGTTATGGGAATGCATTTTATATAGTTATATATAACTATATAGTTTTATATAGTGTTTTAATGTATTTGTGTATTTTATGCTGTTTGTATTGTTGTACAGTATACTGACTGCCTGAGTGCCAAATACACATTTCCATGTTATGCTAAATGTTATGGCCAAAAAGGAGGGGTGTAACGATACATTTAAATAGCGATTCGATACATATCACAACACATGGTTAACGATACGATACATGGACGATATTGGTTCATTCATGGCGATACGATACGATTCGATTCAGTGATTTAAAATCGATATAGTAACTATTTAGCAAAGAAAATAAATCTGTGTGAAAGGTGTGGATAGTGCAGGTTTTTAAGGGAAAGTTGGGAAACATGTATTATTATGGATATAAATAAGTAAACACAGTGATTATCTGCCAAATACATGGACATTGTATATTGACAAACCTGCTCCATGACATGAACCCAGAGATTACACACATTTATCCATAGACCAGTGTAGCTATATGGAAAGGAAAAGTAATTAAACCGCCCCTTTCAATTTCTTCTTCTTAAAAATGCGAAATACAATGCACAAGAAGGTATCGATACATAATAAAACGATACGATTCGATTAGCTGTTTCTATTTCGATATACTTCGATTTTTTAAGTTAAAAACGATATTTCGATACAGTTACTATATCGTTACACCCCTACCAAAAACGTTTTATCTTTATCGTTATGATTGTCCAAATATTTGGACAAATTGTATTTTCATGCTTTGCCAACATTGTTTTTGTTGATGCCAATAAAGCCCTTTCAATTGAATTGAATGCAACTGGATTTAACTGAGCTGAATTGAACAATGTATACTCTTGAGGTATTGTGCATAATCCTATATTTCAACTGTATTGTCCAGGTTTTCTTTACCTGATGAGATGTAGTGGTGATAGAATACTCACATTTTGTACTTCAGTAAATTTTCAGATATAATATTCATATTGGTAAAAGTACAAAAGTATTCACAATTTTAAAATCTGAACGTAAAGTATTCATTGCGACCGTAAGGTCGCAGTTTAGTATCAAAACCTCCACCGGCCGTCCGTCACGTCCGTCACGTCACACGTCACACGTCACACCTTTGCCCTGCTCATATCTGGGCTCGTTTGTGTATTGTATGACATCACACCACATCATCGGCTGAGGACTGTGTGATGTCATCATATCTCCATATATGGAGACATAAGTTGCTCATGCCCAAATATGGGCTGGTGAGGTCAGACTTAGTGTGATGCGTAGGTTATCTCCATATATGGAGATTCAACTTCAATGAGTAACCATGGCAAACTGTCAACTGCCCGTATGTCTTGATAATTGGTAAAACAAACTTTTGGCCTATTTGTGGAGATAAGCGACCAACGGTCGCTTATCTCCCGATTAGGGAGTCTTACTGGTTATACAAAATGTCCTATTTCACAAGTTTCATCAGCATATTTAAAGATGCTTTGAAAATAGCACATCTACAAGCTCACAGTGCATCTATATTTGCATTCTGAGATGCAATGGAGAAGAAGTAAAGGTAATTGTTTGGAAACATTACGGCAAGAAAAACATCCTCAAAAGTGTACTTAAGTACAGCACTTGAGTAAATGTAGTACTTTGTTGCACCACAGGTGAGATGAGATCAATCTGGGACCAAGGTTACGATGTGGTTCTCAACTTTTATTGGGCCAGCACTCTCCTATCCAACATCAAGCAACTGTTACTATAATACATTGGAACTTCAAACTAATTGGATCTATTTTGAGTTGACTATTCAGTATCACAAATACTGTAGCGATCCAAATGCATTGATCTCAGGTGACCAAACAGAAGTATTACTAATGGTTCCTCTGTCAAATACAGAAGGACATTATGGATGTGGTCCAGTGATCTGTGGTTTGTGTGTCTAGAGCCATGCAGCCACAGTGGAGTAGTAGCAACAACACACCAACACACAGTGGTGACAACACAACCCTGAACACGTACACACACACTACACACACACGCATATGCATGAGCATGAGCATGTATGAGCACGCACGTACTGTAGATAATGGATATAAACTCAGCACAAAAAGAAAGGAAACATATTAATAATTAATTATATCTCCCCTTTAAGCACTTTGTGAAATCTGAATGTTGGTGTAGTTGTAGGGGGCTAAATAAGTCGCTCTGCCCGAACCCATGTAAACACGGGAACATGACGGTCGGGGCTTGGTCTCTACGACCATGTGTGAGCTACGATGGGCTAAAATCACTTTGGGAAACCTGGCCAGTGTTAGTCAATGGGGAGAGTAGGACCAACACACTGTCGGACTTAAGACACATCGGAACAACGCTACACACCCCTCTGGAAAAGGGTCTATGCCTGGGCTGTATTTTCATCCATGCCTTACCGCTTATCCCTAAACTCCTTTGTCTTTTTTTTACTATTTAAAAAAAAAGAAAATACCTCAACTAGACGATCTACAAGCTCACAATGTGTCGATGTAGATCGGCTAGTTAACCTATATTTAAATGTTTTTCAAAATAGTAAAAAAAAAAAGGCAAAGAAGTTTAGAGATAAGGCATGGATGAAAATATAGCTCTAGTAATGTACATCTGCAAGGTTTGATTAATTATTGATGAAAGGTTATTACTTTGGTTAGAGTGCCTCATATTGTGCTGGGTGGCTCAGTGGTAAAGTATAGGTTACGGGTTCAAATCCATCGTGGTAGATCTGGCTTTTTTTTTATATACATTTAGAGTAGCCAATAATTTGTACCCCGTTTTCAGCCCAATTTAGTTGTAATACCAATTGAATCCTCCCCCTCCCCCTCCTGACTGAGCTGCCAGTGAGGAGCCCCCACCGGGAGGACGTAGAGTCTTCATCCTACTCCTCCCGCCTCAACACTCTGTCACTCCCTGCTGCGCCCCAGACCCTAGGAATACGTGCAATGACCTGTATCACCCTATCGCATACAGGGTCTGTGCACTATTTTAACACGTTCACACCCACAAACTAATATAACACTTACATACTGTATATTAAAGAGGAACCAACTGGACGAGTCGAATGATGGGAACTGAGGTGGAGATGCTACATGTGGTCAACTCTGCGTGTGTGTGTGTGTGTGTGTGTGTGTGTGTGTGTGTGTGCGCGTGTGTGTGTGTGTGTGTGTGTGTGTGTGTGTGTGTGTGTGTGTGTGTGTGTGTGTGTGTGGAAGATCGATCGAGTCACAGATACGATAAACTTCTCTTTACTTCAGTGCGCTGTGAAGACGTTGTGAACCCTTACCAACCAAACTCTTTATCCAGATTAATTAAAGTCATAAAAGGTAGAAGAAATGGCCGTGGCTTTTCATTCTGACAGCATCGAGATCCAAGAGGAAGATGATGACGATGACGGTGACAACACAACAGTGAAGACTCCTGAAGATGTACAGTACGAGAACGTTGAGACCAAGACTTCAGCTCTGAAAAATCCACAGAAGAAGTCTGGTAAGAATATAGGCCTTATAACATGTCTGTAAGAGACTATATATGCCTTATATAATATGTGTCTGTGAGAGACTATAGAGGCCTTATATAATGTGTGTCTGTGAGAGACATGATTGATTTGTAAAACGTTTAAATGTGACCATTAAGACATTAAAGGAGCTATAGTCAACTTTTTCTTGAAAAACGGATGCTAAAATAAAAATAATGTTTCGAAAATATTTTATAAGAAATAAGCTTCATTTATGTGTTTCTATTCAAAAATGACCACAAAAAGTGTAAAATAATGAGAAAATAATTATTTTGGCCATTGTCAGACCGACACTTTGTTTACATTCTAGTCTATAGACTAGGATGTAAACAAAGTGTCGGCCCTACAATGAAAAAGTTGACTATAGCTCCTTTAAGACCAGAGGCTGATTCTTAATGCCTTCTAAATCACTAGTTCTCAAAGTGTCAAGGTTTTTCAAAATATGATCAAAAATAGCAGCTTTAGCCTAAAATTTCCAATTTCTCACTTAATTGTTCACTTAATTTCTCAATCAAAAGTTGAGAAATTACAATAATTTAACTTCTCACTTAAAAGTTGAGAAATTACAATATAGTTTAACGTTTTGAGAAATGGGCATACAGTATATGATGCACACCACTTTTTATCAGCTGTTCCAATCATAACTTTACACGAATGCTTCTCGTCTGAGCTGATGGTATCTCTGTTGTAACAGTCTGTTGCAATCTGTCTATGTTTGAACAGCCAAACGCTAGGCCTGTTTTGTGCACTTTTTTTTTTAGGCCAAGCGGAGCGCTTCTAAAAGTTATCATCCCATAGGCTATGGTCCAGTAGGTTCATACTGGCCTATCGGGAGGCTTTGTTACCATCCCATAGGCTATACTGACCTATCAAGAGGCTCTGGTCAGTAACTGCCTGTGTTGTCACATGACCTTCCAAAGTCCCCCCAAAAAAAAGAACATGCTTTCGGGTGAACTTTTAGAGAAATGGGCGTTTATGACATGCAAACACTTTTTTTTTTAATCTCAGCCGTCCAATCATAATTACAAAAATTCTGCTGATGGTATCTCTGTGTCGTCATGACAACCACACCACCCTAACCACTCCTCCTCTTCTGTTCTGTCTTGGAAAAAAAAGGAAAAAAAAAAACTATATACGATAGTATACTATTTCTTACGGTCGGTGTGTGTGTGTGTGTGTGTGTGTGTGTGTGTGTGTGTGTGTGTGTGTGTGTGTGTGCGTGCATTCATAGGACGGTGCAAGCTGGTCGTTCTGGGTTTTGGATTGCTTTGTGGTGTTCAAGCTCTGCTCAACATTGGTCTCAGAATGTCTCTCTGTAAGTCACGTTTCAGCACAGTTCATTCTTTTATTTTAATGTTTTATATTTATAAGATGATCCAACATTCATTTTATTTTCAATATTAACAAATATGATAACCAGTGCTTAATTTGTCAAGGAATAGGTGCCGGATCCTGGGCTGCGCGTGTGAGCGGGCTGGGCGCATAAACTGACTTACGCATGACAATTTACTTTTTTAAATATTTTTTACCTATATTTAAACAACTACCAATTCGGAATGATCAATCTGAATAACTGGCATATTCTTTGTTATTGTTAACAAAATTCTATGACACCATGTAGCCTATGTGTGTATATACCGTAGTTTGTCTATTGTGTGTCACTGTCACCTACAGTATGAAGCACCACATCAGAAAAATTGAAGAAATTGATAAAGGAAAGAAAATGCTGCAGCCAAAAAGGTCTCTGTTTGGAAGGATGAAAACATATATGACCAGACAGCACTATTTTGATTGACAGGGAAGGTCCCGGATCCAATGAAATAGGTGCCAGATCCAATCAAAGAGGTGGGGGAACATGTTCCCCCATGTTCCCCCTCAAATTAAGCACTGATGATACTCCATAAAATATATTAGTAGCCTATAGTAGATTTAGTCATTTGGCTTGTAGTTTTCTGTCAGTGAGCCAACACTCCAACGTAAAGGTCAAATTAACTACACACCCCAGAAAACCATCTGTTATGATGTCATCACTGCCTACAGCCCTGCAAGATAACATGGGAAATGGATGTGTCTGATGTGTCTCTGCTTGTGTTGGCTGCCCTACAACAAAAATAGCAGAAGTACTAAATATCAAAGATTACACAGATGCTTTCCTGGTTTTAATGGTGGAGGAGGTCAGTTCAGAACAGAGTTACTTAGTAAATAAAACTCATCATTTTGTTAATTCTCCTTGACAGATTCTGAACCGATCAACAACCTGACCAACCTGACCAAACACCTGGACCATCTACAGTCCAGATACAACACCCTGACCAAAGACCTGGCCATCATCACTGCAGAGAGAGATGAGCTGAAGAGGAAACGCTGTAGTCAGTGAGACACATTCACATCACTGTTTTTATTCACTGTTATATCATGTTGTTCATCATTGTCATCAATCTGAATAAATTAACTGTCTAACTTTGTTATTTTGTTGTTAGAATCAGGTGGATGGCAGACATTTGGCAGCAGTTGCTATTACATCTCTACTGAGGAGAAAACCTGGCTGCAGAGCAGAAAATACTGTACAGAAACAGCATCTGACCTGATCGTCATCAACAGCCAAGAAGAACAGGTGTGTGTGTGTGTGTGTGTGTGTGTGTGTGTGTGTGTGTGTGTGTGTGTGTGTGTGTGTGTGTGTGTGTGTGTGTGTGTGTGTGTGTGTGTGTGTGTGTGTGTGTGTGTGTGCGTGCGTGCGTGTGTGTGCACGCACGTGTGTGCGTGTGTGCGTGCATGCGTGCGTGCGTGTGTGTGTGTTGTAACGTAGGCCTATCTATTGTACAGTGTGTATTTCAGTAACCAGATGTTTTTTTTATCCAGGACTTTGTTAACAGGAACATGAACAACCAGGAGGTGTGGCTGGGTTTGACAGACAGAGTGGTGGAAGGAGTGTGTTAATGGGTTGATGATAAACCACTGACCTCACCAACGTAAGACCATACCTTCATTATTATAGGCTACTCTTCTTCATTTCAACTAACATTATAAGCACATTTCACAAATAGGTATTTCATCTTTGCGTCTTTTTTTATTAATGGTATTACATCTTATAATAAAAACACCAACCTACCACACTGTCACTATGACAATTATACCTGTTGTCTATTTCACTGTCCAGTTAATTTGTATCTATTATCTAGAATTTTATGTCATGGTTAAACGTAATGTAAATGTGTTGTAATGAGTTAAATGTTCCTACTTCTCCAGGTACTGGAACAAACCTCATGAGCCTAATAACGCTGCTGGTGGTGAAGACTGTGCTGTGTTTAATAATGGTGGTTGGGATGACAGACCATCGCCTATGGGTTATGGGAATGCATTTTCTATAGTGTTTTAATGCATTTGTGTATTTTATGCTGTTTTAATTGTTGTATACTGACTGCCTGAGTGCCAAATACACATTTCCATGTTATGCTAAATGTTATGGCCAAAAACTAGGGGTGTAATGATACATTTAAATACCAATTCGATACATATCACGACACAAGGTTAGCGATACGATACATGGACGATATTGGTTCATTTAGGCGATACGATACGATTCGATTCAGTGATTTAAAATCGATATAGTAACTGTTTAGCAAATAAATTAAATCTGTGTGAAAGGTGTGGATAGTGCAGGTTTTTAAGGGAAACATGTATTATTATGGATATAAATAAGTAAACACAGTGATTATCTGCCAAATACATGGACGTTGTATATTGACAAACCTGCTCCTTGACATGAACCCAGAGATTACACACATTTATTGATAGACCAGTGTAGCTATATGGAAAGGAAAAGTAATTAAACCCCCCCTTTCAATTTTTTCTTCTTAAAAATGCGAAATACAATGCACAAGAAGGTAGTATCGATACAACGGATTCTTAGCACTGCCGATTCGATACGATACAAAATAAAATGATACGATTCGATTTTAGCTGTTTTCATTTCGATATACTTCGATTTGTTAAGTTAAAAACAATATTTCGATACAGTTACTATACCGTTACACCCCTACCAAAAACGTTTTATCTTTATCATTATGATGCCAAAATATTTGGACAAATTGTATTTTCATGCTTTGCCAACATTATTGTTGTTGCTGCCAATAAAGCTCTTTCAACTGAATTGAATGAAACTGGATTTAACTGAGCAGAAGTGAACAATGTGTGCTCTTGAGGCATTGTGCATAATCCTATATTTCAACTGTATTGTCCAGGTTTTCTTTACTTGATGAGATGTAGTGGTGATAGAATACTCACATTTTGTACTTCAGTAAGATTTTCATATACAATATTCATATTGATAAAAGTACAAAAGTATTCACAGTTTTAAAATCTGAACATAAAGTACTCATTATACAAAATATCCTATTTAGCAAGTTCCATCAGTATGTATAAAGATGCTTTGAAAATAGCACATCTACAAGCTCACAGTGCATCACTATACAGTATTTGCATTCTGAGATGCAATGGAGAAGAAGTAAAGGTAATTCTTTGGAAACACTACGGCAAGTAAAACATCCTCCAAAAGTGTACTTAAGTACAGCACTTGAGTAAATGTAGTACTTAGTTGCACCACTGGTGAGATGAGATCAATCTGATTGGAACAAGGTTATGTGGTTCTCAACTTTTATTGGGCCAGCACTCTCCTATCTAACATCAAGCAACTGTTACTATTATACATTGGAACTTCAAACTAATTGGATCTATTTTGAGTTGACAATACAGTATCACAAATACTGTAGCGATCCAAATGCATTGATCTCAGGTGACCAAACAGAAGTATTACTAATGGTTCCTCTGTCAAATACAGAAGGGCTTTATGGATGTGGTCCAGTGATCTGTGGTTTGTGTGTCTAGAGCCATGCAGCCACAGTGGAGTAGTAGCAACAACACACCAACACACAGTGGTGACAACACAACCCTGAACATGTACACACACACACACACACACACACACACACACACACACACACACACACACACACACACACACACACACACACACACACACACACACACACACACACACACACACACACACTACACATACAGTACACACGCATATGCATGAGCATGTATGAGCACGCATGTTTGGATATAAACTCAGCACAAAAATAAAGGAAACATATTAATAATGAATTATATCTCCCATTTAATAATACCAAATTGTACTGTTTTATATCATTTTCATCCTTGATTTGTCACCTTTACAACGAGGTACAGTTTGTAAGCATCGGGCATTCGAGGCTTGAGCTACACAGCCAAACGTGTGGGTAGCGCTGACCAGAATTTTGCCAAAATGGCTTGCAATGCTGTCTGCTGGCATTTACTCTCTTTTTGGGCTTCCATGACACTGAGCTTAACATTAACAAAGTGTAAAAATGGCCAATGTGTAGTTTTTTTCTTTCCTTATTACTGTGGGAGAGTGCAATCATTCAATGCCCCAAGTAACAAATGTGAACACCAAAAGAACAGTATTGCAGGCCTGCCAGTCCATTTTGACCATTTTTGGACCCACACGTTTGGCTGTGTAGCTCATGCCTCGAATGCCCGATGCTTACAAGCTGTACCTCGTTGTAAAGGTGACAAATCAAGGATAAAAATGATATAAAACACAATAAAATGTGGTATTATTAAAGGGGAGATATAATTAATTATTAATATGTTTCCTTTCTTTTTGTGCTGAGTTTTATATATGGATGGGCCTTGGGACATAATGTTATGAAAATATATATGTTCTATTTTTTATTGATGACACCATATCTCCCAGGTATTGAATGCCACCCTCTCCCACCACAACAACAACAGAGAAGGGGATACAGTATGTTATATTATATTGATTCCTGGCAAACTGGCAGACATGAGACTGGTCCAACACCTCTACCAGCCTCACCCTTAACACAGAGCCCCTCATGGCACCCTGTCCGTTCGTCCATGTGTCTGTGTGTTTGTGTCTGTGGACAGCTAATCTCCAGGGGTGGGCAACTTTGATGATGGCGAGGGCCACTATATTTCCACCTTCACTCCAGAGGGCCACATTGCATATTGCTACATCCTACTTTGTCATATCTCATACAAAAGAAGCAAAAATAGCAGATCTACTATCCCACCCCAGATCTTGCCCACCCCAGGTCGTTAACAGTGAAACAGTGAACACACACTCCCTGGATGCCATGCAGAACCTCTGGCCCAGAGCAGATCAGCCTGTTATAGCGCCACCACTGCCACCAGGAGGCAGATTTGTTCAAAACTCTTTACAGTAATTAAGAATCCCGCACCAATATTTATTTCAAACTGGGCCCTAGGCAAAAAAAGTGAAAGTATTTGTTTTTTCTAGGTTAAAAACGGGTTACTAAACAATAATCAATAGCCTAATATAATGCAAGTCACTCTCCTCTTCACCAAAGAATACTTAACCGATTTAGTGCCATTCCCGAGATATCTCGCGAAATGTACTTGAGTATCTCGAGTGCCATTCCCGAGATATCTCGCGAAAAGTAATATATTACTGTAACGGCGGTTATCCTACCGGGTACAATGGCGGAAGGTTCCGAGCCGATCACGGATCCACGAGCACAAAATAGTAATCCCATAACATTGAGGCAGACGGGGGATCTCATCTTTAATGTCCATTATCTCAAAACAACACTTTAGAAGCGAAGATGGCAATAGATGCTCGCATATAAAACACATGTTGAAAAGCATCGATCCGATCCGCCATGACACCACGTAAACAATGATCGATTCCGGTGAAGGACGCAATGACGTCAGACCGGAAGTGTTTACGCTGTGGACTTCTGGCCTTCAAAATAAGACAACGGAGTGAATGCAGCCTGAGGAAGGCATCGTGGACATTTTAATCCGTTAATTTCAGGGGCTCTTAATGAGTTTTTAATAGGCTAATATAATGTAAATCGCTCCCCTCCAGCTCATACAGTTATGTAAACACTACAGCACTCTACCCCCCCCCCCCCCCCCCTTCCCCCCCAATATAGTTTTAAGGTATTTGTACATGCAACAACCACTTCAGCCTCATCAATCTGGCAAGCCATCATCAAAGAAAAGGGAAAAAACAGCACGCTCTCTGTTTTGTTCCTAGTGTAGCAGTACATCTGTTTTTGAGAGATTACTGTATTTGAAAATAGCCGATCTACAAGCTCACAATGCATCTCGATGTGACGCTTCTCAGTAGTTTGTCTTTCAGTTTTGTCTTTCAAAAAAGACCTATAGTCATGGGCCGTCATGGGCCTGGCCCTATGCACAGTGCCTAGTGTGCCTGTGCAGAAAAACGGCCCTCCCCGCACTGCCTACTGAGACCTCTGTTATACCGCCTGTACTCCCACCACCACTGTGTGGCCAGAAACCCTTCAAACACCATTGTTACGTTTGTTTTGAGGACACAGTGGAGGTGCCGGGACAAACACACTCTTTATGAACATGGGTAGATTTCACTCATAGAAATCCTTCCATCCAGAGTGAAATATCTTCCATCTTTACAATCAGATCTAATGCCTGCTGCAACCTGCAAGAACACATACTGTACATGAATTGTTTACATTCTGTTTGATTAATAACTTTAAATGTTATAATATTGATTTTGCAATCGTATCAATACTGAGGAAATGCCCACCACAGCAGTGTGGTGGGCATTTCCTCTGACATTTGCTCACATTTCCTGTGACTGAGCTGTTTGCTCCATTACGTCTATCCTCCTTAAAGCAGTTAAATATATCCAGTAAGCTGCCATGCAGGCATAATGCACACATAGCAGCCAGGTTCCAAACACCTGTTCACTTGCATTCATAGGAGAAAGTGTCCTTTGCTATGCCTACATTATGTCATCATTTCTCTCTCTAAAGGCCATGTCACACATAATGGTTGAGAGTAGTTGCATGTTGCAAGGAGTTGCATTGGTGATGGCCTTCATTGAACCACAGCTTCTCTCCTCCCTGTTCTCATTCAATACAAACTTAAAGGCCTAAAGGTTATATTGTTTAGTTTTCCCTCATGATAAGTTTGGATTTAACAAGAAACAGTTGAGCTGATGTGCTCAACCCAACGTCTTCAGAGCATGACGGCAAATATTCATCAAAGTCGTCAGAAGTCTTAAATAGTGTACGTACATAACACTTTTAATGACGCACAGCAGCAGAAGTTGTTGTGATGTGTGGTTTCAGAGCAGGGTAAAAACAGCTATCTCATGCACATCACACCCAAAAGTGTGAACTTGCTTGCGTCTTGTAAGTTCTTCCTCTTTTGTGACTTCTGTTCTCCGATAAGTTGTAGACATACATATACTGTATACTTCATTGTGCAACGGTTTCCTATGGAAATAAGTTTAGTCTTTTCTAGGATCTCCTTAGTAGACCTGTGAACAGTGAACTGTGCCGTCATGAAACTGTACCTTTTCCTATGCCTTATAATAAAGTCTTCTACGCACCCTCTCTGGAAAAGGTCTATGGGGTGTATTTTCATCCATGCCTTACCTCTTATCCCTAAACTTCTTTGTCTTTATTTACTATTTTGAAAAAGCATTTTAAAATACTTCAAATTGCCGACCTACAAGCTCACAATGTGTTGATGTGGATCTGCTAGTTAAACTCTATTTAAATGTTTGTCAAAATAGTAAAAAAGGCAAATAAGTTTAGAGATAAGAGGTAAGGCATGGACTAAAATAATGCGTAATAATTCGTGACAAGTCTAAATGGGTTAAAAAGACTACCAGGCTTTCCTCCAGTGCAAAGTGTGGTGATGCCAGGTTAGCCCTGACAGCAAAGGGTGACTGAAGGAGTTGTGTCCTCAGACACACTATAGCAAACCACAAGATCAATGATGTCACAATACTCAACTAGAAGCAGTGCTCTTCCGAGCACAGGTCTCCACCAGGCCAGGCGTCCTGGTGGTGCTACTGTATAATAGGCCAATGTTCTTCACCTTAGATCTTTCATGGCAATCAGACGCTGCATGCATGATTTGAAGCATTGTGTTCCAAAAATGTGTTTAGCTAAAGTCTACCTGCTGGTGGCACTATAACAAGCCAATGTGAAAAAGGTAGCATTTGTTCCTTGACCTAGTGGGAACATGTGTGGCAAATTTCACGGTAATCGCAAGCTGTGTTGATGATTTGAGGCATTTTGTTCAAAAACGGAGCAATCCTGCAAACTTTGGAAGCTAATATTAGCCAATCAGAATGGAATATGAAATATCAGACGGATCGGACTTGATCACATGATTATAGAGATACTGTGTACCGATTTGCGTGATTTTTGGATAAAATCTCAAGGAGTAATATCCAAAAATGTGTTTTACATAAGTTGGCCCAAAGGTGGCGCTATAAAAGGCTGATGTGGAAAATGCAGGGCAAAGGTTTATCCTTAGCCACTAGGGAGTACGCTTACAAAGTTTGAAACTGATCGGTGGAGTTATAGGTAAAAACACAAATCGGCCTGTTATAGCGACACCATGAGGCTGATTAAAAAAAAAAAAAAAAGTGGCATTTCTTCCTCGGCCTAGTGGGAACGTGTGTGCGCGATTTCATGATAATTGCACTTTGCGTTTGTGATTTGAGGCATTTTGTTCATAACTGCTCAATCCTACAAACTTTGGAAGCCAATCTTAGCAAATCAGGATGGAATATGCGAAATCGGACAGATCCGTGTCGATCACATGACTGTCGAGATACTGCCTACCGATTTGTAGGATTTTTGGACAAAATATGTAAGAGTAGTGCACAGAAATGTGTTTTGCAAACATCGGCCACTAGGTGGCGCTAGAAGACGCCCATTTGAAAAATTTAGGGCAGAGGTTCTAGATTGGCATCCAGGAAATGTGTGTGCTCACTTTGGCAGCGACCGGGCCAACGGCGACTGAGATTAGGTGCTCACAAACTGCGAGGACGCACGCATGCACGGACGGACGCACGGACGGAGGGAGGGGAAATCATACTCTAGTCTCCCCCATGCCTTCGGCTGGTGGAGACAATAAAGAACTGGGAGCAGCAATGGCCGACAGGACCCAGTGGAAAGATATGGCATCTCAATGAACTAATGTTGCCGCTGGGGACCCCCCTGTAACCCCTCAAGGACCCCCTTAGAACCACTGCATTTCCCATGCAGCTTGTAGATAGCTCTATGCTTTCTGAATTGGCTTTCAAGCAGTTTGAGCTATTTTTATTCAGCTTGATAAACCTACATCACTACATTTTCACTAGCACATCATAAATAGTTTTAAGCAGGGGTGTAGGTTTTACTTCAGCAATCAGGTGGAGGTGGGACTACGTATATGGTACCACAGCCAAGCACAAATTAATGTAATAATAGAATAATAGTCTGACTAACAACGTTGGTACAGTATGTTTGCCTTTACAGTCTAAAGAGACTCCATCTTTAATCATTATTAACTATGACAAGAATGTTGTTTTATCTTAGGAAATATACTGATATAAAAGTATAAAGGCTTAATGACATTCCAGTCAGATAACTCACCAATAGATCAAACAAATAATATTATCTTGGCGTTCAGGTTCTGCTACATAGAGATAGATACAGTATATATATATATATATATATATACCGTAAATCACCAATTAGTAGCCCGGGCGTTTATTTCGCAAAATGGGGTCGGACCCCGGGCGCTTAAAAGGGATCAGGCGGCTATTGGTAACAGGCTTTTATTTATTTTGGCACTGGCCAGCACTTAATAGTAATAATAATCTAAATGTTATAATAAATGTTATAATTATTACCCTTATTATTATTATAATTGTTATGAACACCCAGAAAATAGCACATTGCGATCTATTAGACCAAACCTCATTTAAAAAATATCAAGAGTGTATGAAAGCCTTTTAAAAAAATATATATACTATATTTATACTAAGGGAATCTTTCTCCAAAATAATCTATTACCGCATGCCAGCAAAGACACATCTAGGTCAAGTTCAAAGAGTCAACGACCCAATTAGCGCAGACGTCCTAGCAGCTGGTGCTGGACTGGACTCGCTGACAAGACCACTAGAACAGCTCCATCCTCACATTAAACCATTATGGTATTGCATTATGATTAAGCCTTCTGCATTCCCCTTGCACCTCAAAATAATGGATTACTTCTTCAAAATGCGGACTGGATAACAAGAGGCAGCAACAGTAGGTAATGAGTCATTCTGATCCAGCTGGTCTTTATATTGGCCAGTCTTTCTCCATCACAACGTTTAAAGTAGCCTATACTCACGCAAACTTTGCATTGTAGCAACGTTTTAGACAGTAATGAATGATGGTCAGTACGCAGAGAGCAGCAGACTCCTTTTCTTTTTTTCCTCTCTCTTTTTTTGGTGTCCTTTACAATCTGTTCCCCGACGCACAGTGCGTCCTGCGTGTCATGGTAGCGCAGCTATATGGGCTGGGCACCATATAGCCTACATTTGGCTTAGAAGTGTCTGTCCACAGGGCTGTGAGCTTGTAGATTTGCTGTTTTCGGCGCACTCCACCGTGACCGTCATGCAACATATGACCCGTAGCAACGCACAGCGAGTGCGGTGCGTTGCAACGTGCTGTCACAGCACTGCTGTGAGCTTGTAGATTTGCTGTTTTCAGCGCACCACTGCCATGCAACATAAATGACCAGTTAAGTTAAATAAATAGCAAATAATACCAAACAACCAAACAAATAATAGCCCGGGCTCTTACATAAAACCTAATAAGGATAATATTAATTGCAAATAACGGCCCAGGCGCTTATACGAACCTTGCGCTTATTTGAAACAGGCGTTTATTGCGCAAAATGGGGTCAGACCCCGGGCGGATATATGGGACCCGGCGGCAGTTTGCCACCGGGCGATTAATTGGTGATTTACGGTATATATATATATATATATATATATATATATACATACACGTATATAGGGGGTGAATTAAACCCTTTAAATCACAGGCACACATACATTCTCTAGACCAGGGGTCTTCAACAGGGGGTCCGCGACCCCTAGGGGGTCCGCGGAGGTACTGCAGGGGGTCCGCGAAATTATTGGTAAAAAAAAGAAAAAAAAGAAGATTTCAAAAAAAATTGTTTTTCACATTTATGTTAAAAAATAAATCATGATTCTATCTATGTTGAATAGCTTGAATACATGATTACTATGCAATTGACAGATTGTTGATATTATTGACATTGGTTCTCAGTTAATAAGTAGTATGTTTAGAAATGGTAGTGGTACGGCCCACCCTGCTCGCTGTAACTTGTACATGTTTAAAATAAAAAATATGTCGTAGCCCCGACCCCCCACTCTACGAGGTGGTAGGGGGTCCCTGGCCTGCTCCATCTCCTCATCAGCTTGGGGGTCCCCGGCCTGAAAACGTTGAAGACCCCTGCTCTAGACTTCTGCCTGGCTACCCTGGGACATGTTGAGAATAACTTCTGCCTACAGTACAGCTGTTCCATGGGGTGTCTAAAGATCATG
>NC_137812.1:71248899-71271399 GCF_963921795.1 Nannobrachium achirus
CCAAACTATTGGCATGAATTTATACTCAGTGTTAACCATGTTCTTCGCTTACGAAAACAATGAACACTGGTTTGTATACTCTCAAGAGTTACAGACCCGCAAGGGTCCATTCGGACCCCCGGTGGTCCCCGGGCCCAACGTTGAGAACCAGCAGATAACAATGTTTTCCTTCTCTAAATGTGTGACAGTTCTTCAGCTTCATGATTGTCATGTTTGCCGTAGAGGTGGCTGCTGGGACATGGGCTTTCTTCAACAGATCCAAGGTACAGACAGTGTTGGGAAAGTTCACTTTAAAAACGAACTAGTTCAAGTTCAAGTTCAGAACTTCTAAAATGAACTCGTTCATTTTTAGTTCATAATTCCCCATTAAGTTCATGGTTCCCCAAAATGAACTACATAGTTCTTTTTTAGTTCTTTTTTTAACCATATTTTTTGGCTATTCAAAAAAGGAAAAAAAAAAATATATAAAGGTCTAAAATGTTTAGAAGTTGCTTCATGCTATTATTTGTCAAAATTATTGACTCAGCCCATATAGAACCACACACAGCAATAATTTCATCCAACTTAACATTGAGGTGCCCACAATGTGCCCACTGCCTAGTTCCCAGTCTTCCTGCACCCTTATTGTGAAGGGCTGAATGTAATAACCATGTTATTGTCTCATTGTGTGAAATATCATAATATTTGACTCCAATTGATTCCCCACACAGTATTGACTTGATATAGCAATAAAATATATATATATTACACAGCAGTTGTGGGAAAACTAAGACATTGTTCAAAAAACACAATTCCGATTTTGGTCATTTTGGAAATAGGGCAAAAAATATATTTTTCTTCAATCTACTGTCTTGACACTCTAACCAAAATGGTTCTATAGACCATAATCTACAAATTGGAAGTGAAAGAAACTTTAACACACATTTGAAATGAAAACAAAAAATTACATGTACAAGGAACCCCACTAGAAAAAAACAAGAAATTACATGTACAAGGAACCCCACTAGAGGGCAGACGTTTCTAAACCGTGCACAGCATGTTTCCGCGTTGGTTAAAATAGCTGATCTACAAGCTCACGTTGTCTCGTGGATGCGACGCGTTGTGAGCTTGCAGATCAGCTATTTTCGCCGTGCAACACACATAGGACAAAGTAGTCAGTCAGGCTTGCGAGTTGCGAGACGAGGAGGAGATTCACAGTGCAGGCGTGCAGACAGCACCGCATATCAACGGAGGAACGTTCACAAGGAGCTGCTTGCAGTGCCTACTATTGGAGCATGTGAATGAAAAGAGAGACGAGAGGAGCAGAGGACAGATGACCGCGGAGGCGCGGACCGCCGCATGAACGGCCGACGAACGCCGACGAACGTCGTTCACGGGCGTCAGAATGACCGCGTTCGACAATATCGTTCATCAAGCGAAAACAATTACGTTCAGTTCACGTTCGCCCAAAATATGAACGTGTTCATGAACGATCGTTCTTTGAACGCGTTCGGGTACAACACTGGGTACTGTTGGACATCGTGAAAATGTTAAAGAACGTAATTTATGTTGAACAACTCACAGGCTCATTATTATCACTTGGCCTGGTTAAAGAAGGAACGATATTGACTGGTTGAAATGACTGCAGGTGCACTGGAAACTTTGCAAGCCTTTGAAGCCTCTTTGTGGTTATGCATTTCCTGTGGTTGAACTACATACACTGTGTACGGAACATACAGCCTGTATTTTCGAGACATGCATGTCTATTTTCATCACTGATCAGCGCATTCTGCATACCTCAGCATATGTCCATGTCTGAAAAAGATGCAAGATAAGCTCCTTTTGTGAGTGCACACCTACGTGCACACACGCACACATACATATGTCTGGGGAATTTCCCTGAGATCGAACCATCGTATATAACGGCTCACACCAGAGCATCTTTTAGGCTTTTTGGGGGATTTTTGGAGGACACGGAGGGCTCAGGCCCTGCCGTTGGTCCTCTGCCCCTTTTGCGCTCTTTTTGGGGGATTCTTCTCTTGCACCTTGGTCAGATCTCAAGCAGTTGGTTCCACATGGATGAAGGTAAAATTGGCTTACATTAAAAGAGGTACATTTCTCTATTTTGAGATTAAACCTATTTGGTGTTAAATATTATACCTTTTTGGAATTATCTAAATCTAATGGAACCTCCTGCTTTTAAATCTAAATTTGGAATTATTTTAGAACAAGCCTAATTTAAGGCATTGGTAAATCCTGATTGATTTCTTTTCAATTATTTTTGTATTTGCATTTGTATTTTTAAATGCACATGTGTAATACCACTGAGTGAATAAAAGGAAGCTTTAAACTTCCAAAAAGCCTCATTTTCGGTAAGGATAAATAAAGTGCTGTAAGGATAAATTGACTTTGTCTTCTTTAGAAGCAATACCCATCTGTGAGTATCTGAATTCCACACGGCTGTTACATTACTGATAAAAGCTCACACTTCATATTTTTTAGTCTTTAGTGGTGAGCATCAGTACGATTCTCTGGACAGAGTAGGACAGGTAGTCTCGTAAGAATCTTTTGAGGACCTTAACTGTCTTGTCTGTGACATAAAAAGTGTACATCGTGAGGGTTAAGGCTGTTTTTTTCTGTGGTCGGAGACCTCCTGTCCGAAATGTATTACACACTGCTTTCAGGGGAGCCCCCGGGCTCTCCCTGTCACAGTCTTCATGGCGCCCAACGTGGGGCGGGCGAGAGCTTTAGCGCATCAAACTACCATACCTAAAACAGCCGGGCACTTAGCAGGTTGAACTCTGCTAGAACTAAAATGATAATCTGGAGTTTGATGGTCTAATCTTTCCCCGCTTAAAATACAAGAACCTACGAAAGAGATTAAGAACATCTCAAAAATCTCAAATAAGAGATCTCACACAGCCGTGTGGATTTATTTTTATTTTCCGGATTATTTTCCGAAGATTATTAGACTGGCTCTTTAACTGACTTTGTATGCTGGCTTCAGTATGAGCCAGAGAGGGAGAGAAAAATAAATATGTTTTAAGAAATCGTCACTCATGTTGTCTTAACTATCTTTATGATTGGTTAATATAACAAGAGTATCCGTACATGAGGAAAATTATAATAATCTATATTATAGCTTGATTTTGATTTCTATTTTACATTCAGTTCTAACAATGCATTCCATAATGTGTATGTATGTACGTATGTATGGCTTGTTTGATCTATGTGTGAGTTGATTACGGCATGTCTGAGTCATAGCAGGAGCACCGCTGCTACTAGAAGCAGTTGATACATGTCGTAGGGGCCGACACGCTAGAGACACACCGACCTGTCTGCCCTACTGGCTGAGTATTCTGAACACTGAAATATGTTTTTGTTGTTTTAACTTTAACATCACTTTGCTTTATGAACTTGACCACCCCATTGTAAAGGAAAACATAAGAATAATACATTCAAGTAGATTGACACTGAATTTGTATTTTAAATTATATTAAAAAGGGATAGAGTGACAATCTTCATTCTAAAAGAATTATGTATTTTCCTTTTTCCTGTTTTATTTGAACTAGAAATATTTCTACTTCATTTAAAGTCAAATATGTTTTTATTTGGAACATTAACACAACTTTACAGGCTGAGCCTGACCTGCCAGACCAAGGGAGCAGTCCACTAACTATGAACACTCCAGACCTTCGTCTCAATGTTTGTGAGGGGTTCTGCCCAACAACGACGATGAACTCTTCCTATCCGACCCATGATCGTACCGCAAATGCCCGTGAAGATTCGCTACTGTCGCTGTCTGAGAAACTGTCTGAGAAACTGTCTGAGAAACTGTCTGAGAAACTGTGTCCTGGTTAGGACACCACTGCACCCGCAGGACTGTGGAGAGGTAGTCAGCGTCAGCATGGGCCTGTTAGTCTGGTCCTCGTCCCTACCTGTGGTACGTCAAGGCTCCAAGGCTCCCATTGAAGGGGGTGACTTGGGGTCCCTATCCCGCAAGGTCACGAAATGGCCAGGGGTAGCACTGTGAGACTTAGGCCGCGTGGGCCAAAGTCTTTTTTTTTTTTTTTTTTTTTTTTTTTTTTTTTTTTTGTGTGACTTTGATGAAGAATGGAGGAGAAAAAGAGGAATAGACTTTTGCCGGGGCTTGAAATGCGGTCGGATGGGACTGACATGGGCTGGTTTGGATCAAGAAGGACAATCATTATACTGCTCTGGTTTTGCGTGATTCATTCTATTTTGTTGTGTGTTCCATAAAAAGCAAAAAAGAAAGAAGAAAAAAAGAAAAAGAAAGAAAGAAAAGAAAAGGAAAAAGGGGGAAAAATGTAAAAGTGTTGTTTTATAATCTGCTGTTTGACTTTTGTTTGCTACTTTGCTGTAATCGTGGTGATTTTTTTGTCAAACTATTTTGTTCTTTTTGGGGTGTTGTCTTGTTCATGTTCTTTTAGGTTTGATCAACATAAATGTACGAGAGAGGGTGTTGGACATCGTGAAAATGTTAAAGAACGTAATTTATGTTGAACAACTCACAGGCTCATTATTATCACTTGGCCTGGTTAAAGAAGGAACGATATTGACTGGTTGAAATGACTGCAGGTGCACTGGAAACTTTGCAAGCCTTTGAAGCCTCTTTGTGGTTATGCATTTCCTGTGGTTGAACTACATACACTGTGTACGGAACATACAGCCTGTATTTTCGAGACATGCATGTCTATTTTCATCACTGATCAGCGCATTCTGCATACCTCAGCATATGTCCATGTCTGAAAAAGATGCAAGATAAGCTCCTTTTGTGAGTGCACACCTACGTGCACACACGCACACATACATATGTCTGGGGAATTTCCCTGAGATCGAACCATCGTATATAACGGCTCACACCAGAGCATCTTTTAGGCTTTTTGGGGGATTTTTGGAGGACACGGAGGGCTCAGGCCCTGCCGTTGGTCCTCTGCCCCTTTTGCGCTCTTTTTGGGGGATTCTTCTCTTGCACCTTGGTCAGATCTCAAGCAGTTGGTTCCACATGGATGAAGGTAAAATTGACTTACATTAAAAGAGGTACATTTCTCTATTTTGAGATTAAACCTATTTGGTGTTAAATATTATACCTTTTTGGAATTATCTAAATCTAATGGAACCTCCTGCTTTTAAATCTAAATTTGGAATTATTTTAGAACAAGCCTAATTTAAGGCATTGGTAAATCCTGATTGATTTCTTTTCAATTATTTTTGTATTTGCATTTGTATTTTTAAATGCACATGTGTAATACCACTGAGTGAATAAAAGGAAGCTTTAAACTTCCAAAAAGCCTCATTTTCGGTAAGGATAAATAAAGTGCTGTAAGGATAAATTGACTTTGTCTTCTTTAGAAGCAATACCCATCTGTGAGTATCTGAATTCCACACGGCTGTTACATTACTGATAAAAGCTCACACTTCATATTTTTTAGTCTTTAGTGGTGAGCATCAGTACGTTTCTCTGGACAGAGTAGGACAGGTAGTCTCGTAAGAATCTTTTGAGGACCTTAACTGTCTTGTCTGTGACATAAAAAGTGTACATCGTGAGGGTTAAGGCTGTTTTTTTCTGTGGTCGGAGACCTCCTGTCCGAAATGTATTACACACTGCTTTCAGGGGAGCCCCCGGGCTCTCCCTGTCACAGTCTTCAGTACAGAACACGCACACACGCACATTATGGTGCTTTCAGTCTCTATGGTCCCAGGGGAGAGTGTGTTTTGCAGGTCTTTCAGTCCAAGTGTATCAAAAAGGCAACTGGGTTAAGGCAGCGGACGCTTGTGATTGGCTGCGCGGAGGTGACGGAAGTCAGGGGGAAGGAGTTACCTAGACCTAACCCTAACCTGTAATTATGTAATTATGTTAGATCATCGTCTTTTTGCTTCTTTTGAATTTGTTTTTTGCGACCGTAGGTCGCAGTTTAGTATCAAAACCTCCACCGGCCGTCCGTCGGTCGGTCGGTCGGTCGGTCACACGTCACACCTTTGCCCTGCTCATATCTCCGCATCAGTATGACATCACACCACATGTGTACACAAACCTTTGTGTATGTTGCTGTGGCAACAGTCTGTTGTTGCTGGTCTGTTAGTGTACGTTAGCAACCACCTTAGCAACCATGGTTTTACCCTAGCAACCAACTGTTTACCCTAGCAACCAACTGTTTACCATAGCAACCATGTTTTTTACCCTAGCAACCAACTGTTTACCATAGCAACCATTTTTTTTACCCTAGCAACCAACTGTTTACCATAGCAACCATGTTTTTTTTACCTTAGCAACCAACTGTTTACCATAGCAACCATGTTTTTTACCCTACATCCCTCCATATATGGAGATAACCGACGAATCTCACTAAGTCTGACCTCACAAGCCCCATATTTGGACACGAACAACATATAACTCCATATATAGAGACATAGCTGCTGACATCAGTATGACATCACACTGCTGACATCAGTATGACATCACACCGTACACAAATGACCCTTATATAAGACCGGCATTATCTACCGACAGATTGTGGAGATAAGCGACCAACGGTCGCTTATCGACCAACGGTCGCTTATCTCCCGATTAGGGAGTCTTACTGGTATTATCATGTTTTATTATCTTGCTTGTGCAGCACTTTGTGGCTCATGTCTAGAAAGGTGCTAAATAAATAAAGTTATTATTATTATTATTATTATTATTAACCTCTGTAAACCTAATGCTGGTGAATGCTAACCTGGTGTGACACTGTTAAGGAAACCACCAGGGCGACACAGACACCAAGGCAGAGTGAAGCCCGTAGGCACGTTTAATGAAAATAAAGGCTGGCCTGGGGTGTAGGAGCAGGGTGAAGGGCTCAGGGTAGGTGATGGGGGTTTTAGCTCTGTGTCAAAAGTAGGACGTAGGGGTCTGAGTTAGTAGTCAGCCAGGGCTAACTACTAACACTGTGGAATTCTATAGCAGCTGATCTAAGGTCTGTTACAACAGCCTTCTTTTAAAAGCAATGAAAAAACTACCTATTCTCACAAGCTTTCAGCTATAGGTTCGGAGTGTTTTTTTTTTTGCTGTTTTAAAAAAATACATATATTCAAAGATTTGCACACATTTTCACGACTTTTTCATAAATAGCAGATCTACAAGCTCGCAGCGCTGTGAGCATGTATATCTCAGTCCCACTCCCCCCCCCCCCCCCCCCCCCCTCCCCCCCTTGTGACGCCCCTGAATGCAGCGGCCAATGAGTAGGAGGGGTGGACCTCGAAACCTGAGTCTGGTACAAACTCGATAACAAATGTAGTACCCTGTATCAATAAGCTTTGGGCTTATCAAAATATGAGAAAACGCTTAAAAAAGCCCGGCTCAATAAGCAATAAGCAGCATCGATAATCAATAAATCATTATCATTGTTAATAAAAATGTACAAGCTCCATCCCTACCAATGAAGTATCTCGGTTTTTATATGACTTTGACTACATTCCACGCGACGGACCCCCGAGAAAACTGGACCAAGGGGAAGACTTGAAACCATAGACCGTAAAATATATGGACAGTGCAAAGCCATTGGTTTCTATGCAGCGCAAATGAAGTATTTTTGGTCCTTGGCATGGGTGTCGCCATCATAGATTGAAATGCGATCAGAGAAAGAAAGTTTATGAGTCACTTCTCCCGTTCTCTCCTGTGTATGCTGGCTCCCGGGCTTTTTTTTCACCCTTTAGCGTTCAGCGCTGTTTTGCGCAAATAATGTTGGCACAGAATGTCCTCCTGACTATCTTCTTGACGTCTGCCGTTTTGCGTGCAAATCGCAGTGATTTTTTTTGTCTTTTTGAGTACTTTTTCACTCTCTGACACCATGTATAATGATAGACACAGGATACAGTTAAGTAACGTGCAACTGTACTGTTTACTAGTCTTTCAGGAAGTAACCACCGCCCCAAAGCATCCTGGAGGCAATGCACTACTGCTACAATACTCTCTCTCTCTCTCTATCTTTCTCTCTCTCTCCAGGTAATGGATGAAGGAACAGACTTCTATAATCAGACATACAACGGCTACAAAGCCAGCAAAGACATAAAGCTGAAGGAGATCCTCCACCCCATCCATTTTGCGGTGAGTATACCCACCCACCCTCGCACAATCATCTAAAGCAGGGATGCCCAAGATTGCGATCTACTACCCTAAAAAATACTAATTGAAATATAAAAGAAATAGCTCTTCTTTCTGGAATCTGCCACTTGTATTAATGACTGTCCTGGGTGTTCCCAAAAAGCCTGATTAGACGATAAAATGACCAAAAGTGAAATATCAAAGTGGAAATAAGAGTCCATTGTCCTTGTTTAACAGTTGAACTGCTGCGGTCTCAGGGGGCCCGAGGAGGACCTCAAGGACATCTGCCCCTCCTCCGTCACCAAGGTAACACATATTACAGACAGACACAGACCATATTATATAGAGCCCTATTTACGCCAAAGTTTATGCATCAGGTGACCCATTTAAACCTGGACAGCATCTGTGTCACTTTAGATTTAACTGTCTTGAACCATTAGTTTATACTTTGGCTATAAAAAGGTGCTGCGCTATGAGCTAATTGAATTGAATTAAGTGTGTGTGTGTGTGTGTGTGTGTGTGTGTGTGTGCGTGTGCGTGTGTGTGTGTGTGTGTGTGTGTGCGTGCGTGCGTGGATGCATGCGTGCATGTGTGTCCTTACAGGGCTGCATTGATGCCATTGGTGAATTCTTCAACACGCAGTTGATGCTCATCGGAGGGGTGGGCCTCGGCATCGGCCTGGTGATGGTAGGAGGGCTCTCATTATGCCTGATAGTTACTCAATATTACTAGTAAGACTCCCTAAATCGGGAGATAAGCGACCACGTCGCACGCATACACAAACTGTGTACCGCTTTGCGTGATTTTAGGGCAAAACTATACATGCCTGTATAGTCCAGTGGCTAGAAGCCCTTTTCATGCACCCCCGGAAATATATTTCTAATCAGTGTTTCCTTATTGGAAAAAATGTGATGAAAATGATGAGCTATGTTAAAAAGTTGTCAAAATGTCCCTACTACCCCAAAACCCCCCTTTTTGTATATTTCTCTGGTGAAATTAGGTAAAGCCAAATATTAATTCACTAGAATTACATAAATAGACATGGAAGTCTGACATTGGGCATGGAGTATCCTGACACAGGGGTAAGTAAGAGAATAGGATTTGGGGGCTTGCTACAGTTGTATTTTTAAATATGACCAGCATCATCCCCAGAAACACACACACATATACTGTCCGATTGACAAACAACAAGAAGGATGATTAATTTCCAGCATTTTATGGTGAATATCACTGCCTCATTTGTCTTTAGAAAACTTCTCATATCCCTAAGCTTCAGAGCCCAAGATGACCTCTCTATCTTGAAAATTACTCTTTCTGTAGCCAAAGTTCTGCACCATACCTCAAATCAAAGAAAATAGGATATTTAGTCAGTAGCTCTCCAGAAGCCCTAGAAGTATCATGCAACCCCCGGATATATATTTTGAATCAACGTTGCCTTATTGGGAAAGATATGCTGAAAATGATGAGCTATGTTAAAAAGTTGTCAACATGTCCCATCTACCATTTTTATGCAAATTAGTGCTGCCATTATTGAAAAATCTACTGTCACTATGTCTCAGGCAATATTGCACTAAAATGAACAAATAAGGTGACTAGACCTATGTTTTGAGGGTCAAGGATCTCATTGAAACTATTCTTAAAGTGGCCACACCTTGTTGGTGTGAAAATCAGTCCCGCCATTACAATATAATCACATTTCCACCAAGTAAGAGATACTGTATAACTTTACAAATAAGGTGTCTAGACAGATGCAGAGTGTTTTAACCAAGCTACTGTATGTAGCAACACACACACACACACACGCACCCACCCACCCACCCACGCACCCACCCACGCAACCACCAACCCATACACCCACACACACACACACACACACACACACACACACACACACACACACACACACACACACACACACACACACACACACACGCGCACGTACGTGCGTGCGTGCGTGCACGTACGCACACACTGTCCGAAAGATACGCCTTTCAAATCAGCCGTTCAACACTGTTTTCCCTGTCTTCCTATTACTTTAGATCATGTAAGAAATAATCAGCTTATCACTATAAGGAAACGTACAGAGAGGCTGCTGGCCAGCGCCACCTATAGGATGGAGCCTAATGAATAGGGGTCATTCAGTATAATTATGTATTCGGGATGTTTTAATCATTAACTTGTGATTGTGATTTTCGTATACTTTCTAATGATTGATTTGTAACTAAATCACATTAGAGTAGAATAGATCCTTTGCAGTCAATCAAGGGGTTACACTGTGTTAATATAGATAATCATTTTCCTTCCACACCATTCAGCGGTCTCAGGCATTGGGCGGTGGTAGCCTGTCCGAATATAGTGACTAATTGGGTGGGGGACCAACTGTCTCTCTGCGAACGGTGTGCATGTTGCAATGTCTTGACCAGTAGAAAGACGAAGGTGTTGGACCTACAGTCCTCGGTATGGCATGGTTGGAATGAAAAATAATAATGTGATGTCAAAATGGTTAACAAGATCGTGATGATGTGTAATGATTAGAGGTGGGCAACGATGTTTATTCAATTAAACATGAATAATCAGTCATTTAAAGGTAACAACCAGTAGGCAATTTTACACACAGGTCTGTCTCCATGTGGACTAAGTTCTTTCCTGAACTACCTGGAATGAACACCAGAGGGTGTAAGAACAACAACCCAGCTTACATAAGGTCATGAAGAACTGCTTAACACACGGGTGACTAACCGGTCCTTTAGGCCGATTTTGAGATTTCAAAGTGCAATAACTCTCCCCTTGAATGTCTCAGAAATTTCCCCTTCCATGACTTTTCCTAAATACTCAAGATATATGTTCTCGTTTCCACTTCTGAAACGTTTCCTAATTATGAAATAAAATACAATTATACCACTCTGACGGCAAGACCGTTCTCCCCCATTTCTCCCTTTCCAGAAGAAGCAGCAAGAGACTTAACACCTACAGCCCCCCTGGAGTTCGCCTTTGTTCCTTCTAACATTTACATGTCCCTGTCAGCAAAGATAACATGACTAAATACACTATCTCTAATGTTGTATTTTATAATTGAAAATAATAATGATAATATCAATGTATCAATTGTATTGTTATCGCACATTATCGCACCACGTAACAGTTCTTCATTTCGTTGCGATAGAGA
The DNA here is from genome assembly GCF_963921795.1 of Nannobrachium achirus. NCBI lineage: Eukaryota > Metazoa > Chordata > Actinopteri > Myctophiformes > Myctophidae > Nannobrachium > Nannobrachium achirus. The sequence continues at coordinate 71,260,149 of NC_137812.1, forward strand.
ATGCAGATATGCGGTGGTGTAAAGTAACGTTACGTAGGCCTACAGTTTTGGGGTATTTGTAGTACTTGAGAGTATAATATACAGTATACCATATATAATGAGCCAAATGAAACCAAATGGAACCGTCCGGGTCCATTTGGTTTCATTCTACAGACACACGTTTGGCGAGGCTGTTTTTTCCCCCCAGCTGTAGCCTATCATTATCGCCTAATTCTTCTCTGTCCTGCGATGGTGTTTGCGTTCGTCAATCATATCTGATCATTTGAGTTATAAATGTCCATAACGTTGTACACTCTGTCTCTTCTCTTTCTCTCTCTCTCTCTCTCTCTCTCTCTCTCTCTCTCTCTTTCAAAGGTGAACTGTAAAAACTATTGTGTAGCGACATTATTATTATGTACATTTCCATTTGTTAACTTCAAATAAATGTTTCAATCCATTGATCAGTGGCTGCATTCCTTACTGATAGCTGTGTAATTTGAATAGCCAATGTGTTAGTATTGTTTTGAAATAGGCCAATTTGTTAGTTTTGAAACAATTCACACAGTACTGTGTGAATTAAAGTGGTTTATGTATAGGCCTATTTTATATTATAATTTGTAAATATGTTTTGAAATAAATGTGGCCTAGTGGAGTAGAAGTTAAAATGTTATACCAAGGCTTTTTGAAAATAGCCGATCTACAAGCCCACAACGCCCACAAACATTTTGTACTTTTACTTTTGGTACTTTGAGTACATTTGGTTACCAATACTTTTGTACTTTTACTCAAGTACATTTTAAATTCTGGACTTTTACTTGTAACAGAGTGATTCTACATTGCAGTATTGATACTTTTACTTAATTATAAAAATTCCACCACTGTGTAAACGTTTGTGTTCTCATCATATTATGACAACATGAATGAAACAAAATGTATTGTCGTTCTCTCAGGTGGAAACCTTGTATGTAAGAAATCAATCATATCTGATCATTTGAGTTATAAATGTCCATAACGTTGTACACTCTGTCTCGCTGTCAGCGACAAGCTTGATTTGCCTTTCACCGCATAATCAATAGCGCGGTGCGCCCTGCTGTGTTGGCCTCTCCCAAACCTTAAATAAAACAAAGCCATAAAAGATATGTTTCTGGATAAACAAACGTGTCTATAACCACTCAAACTGCATGGCGCACTGTGCGCAAAGACGCTGATCATTGATTTATTCCTGCATGCAAAACCGAACTGTTTTATAATGACTTTCAAAACTCAACAAACTGCTATAATACAAAGGCCTCGGCGCTACTGGGCTGCGCTGCGAAGCGATACGAAATTAAACCAGTGACATTAAAAGTAAGATCATGATACAAACTTTAAATGGTAGTAGGTTCTAATCATGATGTTTATGAAAATAATATTAATAACTAGTAACTAGATATAGGCTACAGCGCAAGGCATATTAATGTCGGGCTTTGGTGAGCTTGTTGTCCCGTGTCTAATCCAGGGGATTCTCTTTTATAACTATTCAAATAACAGGAATAAAATCCCTAGCGTTTATATAGTGTCATTTTCCCAAGCCTGTTTTTTTCTGCTAAACCACAAAGTTAACATTGAAAGCGAGAGTATTTGAAAGGTCAATTGAAATGCTAATTCAAATTCGGAAGACAATAGAACCCCCGCTGGCAGCAGGGGGAGGAGGTGTCGCGCTCCTGGGCCAAAAGGGAGAGAATCTAACGGTCAAAATGAACGATATTTGCAGGCGGAGTGGTAGTTTTTTATTTTCAGTCACCCAAGTGTTAAGCCTCTATCACAGTCCAAGGTGAAGAGCTAACACCTCACCATGGTGTAGTTCTCTAGCTATCACCTAGCTACCAAATACTACTGTATCGTCTCTTTCAGTTTTAGGTGAAAGCTAGAAAACTACACGAGGTGATAGCTCTTCGCCTTGGACTATGACAGAGGGCAAGGCTTTAGCTTTGTGACATGCTTGGGTCAATAAGTCCAACATCTACTTCTCTTTCTTCCACCAGTCACTCAGGCAGACCAGCTTGTTCACATTGTCTGGGGACAAGCTAGATCTTCTCTTCTGTACAATATGGCCTGCTAAAGAGAACAGTCTCTCGCATGGGACAGTTGTGGCTGGAGTCCCCAAGTACTTCCGGGCAATGTTGGCCAGATTACCATAGCAAGCGGTGTGCTCCGACCACCACTTCAGTGGACACTGATCCTCGCTGGCACTGGGCTCTACCTTGTACCTCTCCACAACATTGCTTGCTGGTGTCTCCTCATCCGACTCCGACTCTGATCCCATCAGTAGCAGGGTCTTCTTCTTAGGTGGCTCAGGGTTCTCCTCCATGGACGGCTGCAGAGCAGGTTCTTCTGCCCTCACCAGCTCACTCAGCTTTGCCCACTCTGGCTCCCTCTCTGCTCTGGGCAGGCACTTGAGGTCCTTAAATCGTGGATCCAGACTAGTCGCCACCTTTGATGAAAAAAAGAAGAAGAAAAAAAAGAAAAGATTGATTGATGAAAATTTGATTTACTTTCCACATCCAACCTCCATATTTCTTCTGACTTAATCTATTCATTGACCATTGCCTTAACAGTCTATTACGGTTAGATAACACAGCTATCTTCTGGTCTGCTCAGTCTGACATACCTTCAGCCAATCCAGGTTTAATTTCTCCCTCCGCTGGTCGAGGTCCTTGGTGAAGGCAGCCTTGAACCGCACAACATAGGCAGGATCATAATCTGTGATCTTCATAGATTGCTGGAGGTGGCACAGGGCAGGTAGAACCACCGAGCAGGATACATACTTTTCCCCACCAAGGAGCTCAGTGATGTACCTACACACACACACACACACACACACACACACACACACACACACACACACACACACACACACACACACACACACACACACACACACACACACACACACACACACACTGTCGTAGATATTTATGGTTATTGCATAAAAATATCAAAAGGAAAGAAAGGTTCGAGAATGTTCAAACACAATCAAATATTTATTCAAAAAGGAGCTCCTGAGCAGCAACACTATACCATCACAGCATAGGTTCCAACTCCAGTTTACAAGTTATACAACTCTCTTATACACTTCAGAGAGCCTCAAAATAAATCAGAGTCGAGTTAACAAACATCCTTTTAAGGCTCTTAGTCAGGAATACTTTCGACAGGGCATGACATCTTGGTAACAGGTGAAGGAGTGACTCACACAACAGTTGTTCTCAAACCTAGAATAAAACACCCTGACATGACTAAAACCAATGACATGACCTTCTGACTAGCTTAAGGACAAAACAATGATTACATTTCATAAAATTCTAAGACATCCCTCCCTTTTGACCATCTAGCATGGTCATTAACAGTAAATGTATTGACATTTGTTTTTCCATCTTTTACTTATCTGACACAACAGGTCTAGGCGAAAACCTTATTTTAATATTTTTATATCTTTCATATTAATTATTTAAGGAAATTCCTAAACGGCCCTCCGAGTTTTAGCTTTTTTCTCTTCTGTGAGCGACCACCTTTAGATTTTTGGCCTGTAAAGTCAGATAGTTTACAAGGATGTTATGTGGGAAGGGAAATAGAACTCAAAATAATAAATAAAAACCCACGTCTAAATAGAATATAGTAAACACCTCTAAAGAGCATATCACACATCTTTTTAACTTATGGGTATAACCTTAAAATAAAAGAAAAAACATTTCTAAAGGACACATCCCATCTACCCATAAGCCCAAATCCATACACATCTACCCATAAGCCCAAATCCATACACATCTACCCATAAGCCCAAAGTAATGAGAGTATCTGTCAGGCAGAGTTTGATGATTCAAGATCATTTCAAACTCCACTAGTACTCATGTATCAGTTCAAGTTTATTATGTGTGCTCCAGGTGTCAAAAGGATGTATTCACTGTATGGACATTATAGAGTCTGCCTAAAAGCAAAAGGGATTCTATGGTTCTAGCCTGTTGTAGGATGGTCTAATAGTAGCCTGTATATTAGTGTACAACTAACTAGTCTGTTAGTATTGTATATCTGGTATAAATAATACTTGGGCAGCTTCAGGTAGTCAGAGGTTAGACATCTAAGCCCCTTTTCGACTGCTGCTTTAGCACCAAACCACACCGCACCACATACAAATATCTAGATTTTCCATTACACAAAAGTACCCCTATCGGTAAGAAACAAATTGACCCTTTTAACTGTGATTATAATACAATATACATTTGTATTACAACTATCCTAAATTATAATACACTATAATAGATTATAACTGTGATTATAATACACTATAAAGTATTACTATGATAATTATAATACACTACAATAGATTATAATAGTGGTTATAACACAATGTAATCTATTATCATGTATTACAAAACTATATCCTGGTGGTCTAAATGAAAAGTCAGAGAGTGATCACCACATTATGAAGTCTTTGGCCCTGTTTGGCCTATCTCAGACTTACTCTAGATTTGATACTTTTTAATACCACGTTTAGTACCACTTTCACACCACTCTACCTCGGTCTTTGTAGTGGAAAACCTGGCACAAGTGGTGTGCCAGGTGTGGAGTGGTGTGGTGTTGGGCCAGTGGAAAAGGGGCTTTACGGGGTCCTATCTTGCACACTGCCCTACACATGCCTGAACGCTTAGGCGTGTTTTACTATTTTGAAAAGAATATATTAATTCATAATAATTCAAATATAGCTCATATACAAGCTCACAACGTGTCGATGTGACACAGCTATTTTCACCATTTTCAAAAATGAAAATGCCTAACATGTTTAGGCATGAGGGGTAAGGCGTGCGCAAGATAGGGCCCTAGAAGTACAAAGTTGCCATAGTTTCAATCTCTATCCAGATGGCACACAAATGGGTCAACGTTACTGTAGGTCAGGTCAGAGGTCAGCTCCTGCCACTGTGCCCTTGGGCCTCTCCTGCTCATAGCTGTGTGTTTGTGGATGGCTTTAACGTGCAACAATTATTATATTTTAATTTATAAATCATTATTTTTAAGCAGGGGTTGGGAGGTAGTGAAGTGTTTAATCCTATATCCTGTCATTTGAGTTGGTGGAGGCGAGTACTAGTTCCACTATTCATATGTTTACAATGCAACAACATGTTTACAATACAATGATATGTTTACAATGCAAAGCTAGGTAAGATACATAGTTGGTCATTCTACATATAGGAGAGAAAAGGCAGTCAGACTGCAGCAAACTTATCAGTAGATGCGACACAGTGTGTAACTTATCTTTTCTATTTTAAGAACGTACATAGACCTCACAGATCCACCTGCTAGTACAGGGGCTAATACACATTTTGGTACCACCCAAGGTGACCGTAAATCTTTTGGATTTTCTTCTTCGTACATGTCTGTAGTTTATATTTTGGTATGATAACCCTTTCTGAGAAGTAGCTTAATTGATGTTATCACCCGCTAGAGTCGGTGTCCCATTAACTTTACATTACAGGGGGAAAAAAGCTAAAAATGAATCTGCTTTAAGTAGCATATGAGGGGTCGAACTAGGGTTTTTTCATGATTCTGAATCCATTGCAAGCATCTGCACAAAAAACATCCCTTGGGCTGTTTGTTTCACCACTCAATGAAAGTATAAATGTCTCTATTAACTTTCAGTCCTCTGGCAGTAAGGGCGAGTGCCAAAGTGCGGCCGGCTTTTGGCACTCGCCCTCCCTCTCCTCTGGGGCAGGGACGTGCTGGGCCCCTGATTCAGCCCGGGAAAAAGAGTTGGAGAGGCCCTCATTGCGCGCTATAGAGAGAGATCTCTCTCTATAGCGCTGCTGCTACTCAAAGATTTGCCATTTCAGATCATGACAAGTGACAAGCCAGTGGGCCAATTATATGAGTTATATTTCGTCGTTGTCGGGTGGAAACCTTGTATGTCCAAAACCGTTTGTTTCATATTTATCATTTTAAAAATGATTTAAACTAGTGAAAACATCCGATATACAAGCACACAACGCCTCGCGGCGAAGCGCTGTGTGCTTGTAGATCTGCTTTTTTCACTACTTTTGTGCGACGGCCTTGTATGATGAAGCAGGGCTTTGCTTTGCGAAAAAAATGTACAAATTTGAAACTTGGAGATACGAGGTTTCTGCCCAACAGTGACAATTTACTTTGTTGGCCGCCCAGCCCCCAAAATGGAACGAAGGCCGACATTTTATTTGTATTTTTTTCCTAATGGCCGGCCTCGACCGGCCGGGAATGAACCGGCTGTTCGGGAATTGTCCCGCTTTTCCCGATGGCCAGCACGTCCCTGCTCTGGGGACAGTATGTTGTGAGAGTTCCAACATGTGCTTCATGATAAGAGAAGCAAGGCCGAATGTCCTGCCTCTGAAAAGAGTGGTGAGAGTATTTCATGTAATCAGGTGTTGTTTTGATGGTGTGATGTTCCAAACTAAGTGACGTTCAGATAAAGGCAATGAAACTATAGAATTACATTTCTTCAATAATACTAGTAAGACACCTCAGGGTGATGCGACCAATTCTTGGCCATCTGGCCAACCACAGCGTTTCTTTGACGATTCTAGTTGTTGTCATTCTGGGGGGAGTTTGTTCATGTTTTTGTGAGGGTATCAACCCTAGGAGACACGGGGAGAACATGCAAACTCCACACAGAAACCCCACCTAGGGTGTGGGCGCTGATGACACGGAGGGAGGAACACGCCGCCCATATATGTCCTTAATATTGATAAGATAATATCCTTAATAATGTCCTTAATATTGACAATATAGGAATCTCCATATATGGGCATAAAACATACGTAAGTAATGCCAAGCAGGGCCTTGGTGAGTTAGGGCTTTGGTTTGATGCCTGTGGATCTCCATATATAACCCTAACATGCTCATTTTCGGCCTAGGATTTATGACATCAAGAAATGTATGGGCATAAAAAAAAATTCTTTTTCTGGGAATGACAATATATGGACTTTTTATTTTATTTTATCCTTTATTAATAATAATATGTATCCATATACATACAATATTATGCCCATACATGGAGATGGGCATACAAAAAAACGTACGTTAATTAGTAATGCCAAGCAGGGCCTTGGTGAGTTAGGGCCTTGGTTTGATGACTGTGGATCTCCATATATGGGCCATATATGGTACCCTAACGACCTGGAATTTATGACATCAGAAATCTCCATATGGACATAAAAGGTTTTTTATTTTTCTGGGAATGACCATAAATGGAAATCTCGTAGCTTGTCTGACTGTCAGTACAGGAAGTTATGTCACGTGACATCCATTTTATGCCCATATATGAGTCATTCAGTACCACATCACTGTGACTCACTGACATCACACTGACATCACTTCATGTACAGAAGACAGACAGACAGACAGTCAGACAGACAGACAGACAGACAGACAGACAGACAGACAGACAGACAGACAGACAGACAGACAGACAGACAGACAGACAGACAGACAGACAGACAAGCTACAAGTTTTTTTCAGGGTATAATGTGACCTACGGTCGCAATTATCTCTGTCTAAAGATGTTTGTGTAAGAAATACAGCATTTATTCTACAGATGTCAGAGAAGTTCTCTCTTTTTTTTCATTTCATGTGAACACTCACACACACACTCGGCTCACCACCAAGTATACCTCAGGCTTCAGACTTCAATGAGGGAGGTGTTGCCTGCAGTGACTCCCCCCCCCCCCCCCCCGCATTGAGTTTGGCAGATGGGCTCTGCTCTGATGATATACAGATTTATCTGTGAAACCGTGATCTAACACAGAATCTGATACCTCAGACCCCCAGAGCAGAGCATAAGTACAGTACAACAACATACATCACTTATATCATTGAATGTACGATCTTAATATCAAACATAACAACTCCAGTGTATTAACATGTGTAGAATAACCATGGAATGAGCCAACCTCCTATCAATCATGAAGTTAAATGCCAAGGGAGGAGGCCGGGGAGGAGGAGGAATTTTCCGACACTGACAAGCACGACCTGCTTTGACAGCTGCTCGAAGAGAATGAGCGGTGAGCTGAAGCTGCTTAAAAAGACTGCCTGAGTTACCCTGGGAAAAGGGTGTGTGTGTGTGTATGAAGTAGCTAGTGGCGAATGAGAGAACGAACGTAGGTACATGGATTGACTGGAGGCGTATGAATGAATGAACTGTTAGCGAATGAAAGGGGGGGTCAGGGGTATATCTAGGAGTCTAAATTCTGTGTCCCAATGAACTACGCTGCGCTAGATTTTTTACAGACAGATAAAAGGGCGGAGGCTCCAGCCCCCTTTGATGTCTATGTGTGCACGTGCCTGGTTGCAACTGTCAGGTCGCAGTTACTATCAAAACCTCCACCGGCTGTAAGTCAGCCTGGCTGTCAGTCAGTCAGTCAGTCACGTCACACACGTCACACTTTTCCCCTGCTCATATCTCTGCCACCGTTGCCCCTATCCATGCCAAACTTTGCACACACACTCCTTGGCTGCCAAACCACAACCTCCACCACTAATTTCTCGCATGGTCCTCTTCTAGCGCCAGCATGAGGCAGATTCTTGCAAAACACATTTTTGGACACTGCTCCAACAGATTTTGCCCTAATATCACACAAAGCGGTACACAGTATCTCTAAAGTCATGTCATCAACATGTATCTGTCCCATTTCCCATATTCCCTCCTGATTGGTTACCATTGCCTTCTAAAGTTTGTGTATGCGAACTGACGGTCTCTTAACTGGTAATAAGATATCAAAAATATATGTTAAAAGAACCCATTTGTACTCTCCTCCCCCCATGCCCAATGAGACCGTGACCATGACATGACACTCACACCCGTTCAGAGAGGAAACAGTCAGAGTTCTATTGGCCGAGGCCCCTTGGCGAATTGACTTGGCTTCCTCCACTCAAAACCACCACACCACGCTTGGACATACATCAAATGGAATAGGGGTCTTCAACAGGGGGCAGAGTTACTACAGGAGGTCCTCCAAATCTTTGAGTGATAGAAACTTTGTCCCTCCTTTTTTATATTAACCACTTGAACCTTAGCGTCCATATTCTGAGAACTTTAGCCAAAAATAGCCGATCTACAAGCTGAGCTTGTAGATCGGCTATTTTTGGGTTTGGTGGGTTTGGTGTAGAGGAGGAAAAAGAGCAGACTAAGTACAGAGTACTTGAATCATTGACGGTACAAGTGGTTAAATATCTGAAAACACAAATTGACATGAATCCAAAATACACTGACGATTGTGCTGTCAAACAATGAAACTATATGGAATCTATGAACAGGTTGTGGGGGTCCCTGCTTCATCTCTCTCTCAACTAAGGGGTCCCTGCTTCATCTCTCTCTCAACTAAGGGGTCCCTGCTTCATCTCTCTCTCAACTAGGGGGTCCTTGGCCTGAAAACGTTGAAGACCCCTGCAATAGAATATTAAGACTTTGGGGCAAAAGTTAGTATTTACCGTGCTCTCTGAATCCAAGACAATGAAGGCATATGGAACAAAACCTTCTCTGTTGTCATCCTCCTTACTTTAGCATGTGAGTGAGTTAAAGGACAACTTTGTTTTTTTTTACAACAGGGGTTCATATTTTAGATTGTAATTAGAGAAAAGAAAAAGCGAGTGTTAAAATGTTTTCATTTACTTCGTTCTATCAATTTAGCATGTTTAGTGTGCTAAAACGTGGGGGCGTACACGTGGCTAAATATGTATTTTTAGACACAATAAGCCTGCAATTTCTTTATTGCTATTTACAGTAACCCCAAAAGTCACATCTGTTCATGAAAGATTGCAGTGCATCTTGGGAATGGGCTTATTATGTGTAAAAAGACATATCTAGCCACTTGTACACATGCCCTCAGCCACTGAAATCTAAATCATTAAAATCTCGAAAACGATATAGAAAGGAGTAAATGGAAACATTTGAACTCTCACCTTTTATATTCTTTAATTACAATCTAAAATATGAACCCTTGTTGTAAAAAAAAACAAAGTTGTCCTTTAAGTAATAAATGTATGCTGGCTACATTTTCCTACAGAACATATCTAGTACTATAAAAGTACTTATTTTATTTGCTTTTAAATCTTTACACGGATTGGCCCCTCCCTACATAGCTGAACTGATTCGTCGCTACTCCCCAGTCAGGGCTCTGAGGTCTGCAGACCAATCGCTCCTGGAGGTTCTCCCAACAAACCTACGGTCCAGGGGGCGACCGGGCTTTCGCTGCGGCGGCCCCTACTCTTTCGAATAACCTCCCTTTAAATATTCAATGTGCCCCGTCAATTGGGGGTTTTAAATCTCTTTTAAAGACACATTTATTCTCTGTAGCTTTCAATGTTGTTTATTTTTTTTCTGTATTCTATTTTTATCTGCTTCATCTGATTTTATGTTCTTCCCTATGCCCTGTGATTGTCACAGAGGTTTTTGTTGTGCATTGATGCATCCATGTTCAGCACTTTGGGCAATTTTGTTGTTGTAAATGTGCTTTATAAATAAAATTTGATTTGATTTGATTTGATTTGAGTACTGGCACTGGATGCACTGATGCATCGCATGCCTCGATCATTAATGTACTTGGTGTGCTGTTGTAGATGTGTTTTGGCTGTCTGTCAGTTAGTCTAACCTAACGCGGCACATTCTATGCTGGCCCGGCGGATGTCGCCGAGTCCTCCGGCGTCTCAAAATGACACGGAGGGTGACATCACAGACATAACTCTGTCCCCACTAGGGGGAGCACAAATTCAGGAGACATTTCGACATTGCGAAAAATCGGGTATAAAATGGGTATTTTTGGGCATAAAGTCGACTAAAATGGGAGTCCCGAGTCGAGCACTGCTCTTAATCACATTGCGTGATTATATTATGATCATAAATAAATAAAAGGAGGGAGGGGGAGCCGGGCCATTGCTCCCCTTTGCTCCATTGATCAGGCGCCAGTGGGTGACATCATGACTCCTGAACAACTGGTTTAGATCAATACAACACAAGTCGTGCATCAGTGACTCACACAACCATGCAGCCTACTTGAAGGCAGCTATAAGGAAGATAAGACTTTTTAATCAATAGTGTTCTGACAAACACAAAGTGATGTTTTAGTGAATAATGTGAAGCTTTTTCTTTTTATAAATTAAAGTACATTTTATTTGAACACTAGCTTTTACTAGGTGCTGATGTTTCTACTAGTAATTTCTGTGGTGTGATTATAAAGTCTTTCAGATTTAGCTGCCCATCATAACTGTAGGCCTACGT
>NC_137812.1:71276399-71286399 GCF_963921795.1 Nannobrachium achirus
TGGTAGCTGTGGAAAGGCTGAGTGTAAAGAGAGAAAGTGCGAGAAAGAGCAAAACAAGCCAAAGTGTCTACACTGTGCGGGAGAGCACCATGTCGGGTCGGTAAAGTGTCCAAGAAGAATTAGGGAAGTGAAGGTGAATCAGATCAGGAAGCAGGGAGCAATGTCTTATTCGGACGCTGTCCAAAAACTGGAAGGGAAAGAGAGTGCGACAGAACACGGTGGTGCAGAAGAAAGGAGGAGCCGTGATGGGCACAACATCTGCTTGGACAAGAGAGGATTTCTGGCATTCATTGCCATGGTCATAAACTGTGCAGTCGAAATACCGAGGAAGTCTGAACGCATCAAGATGGTGCTGGATGCAGCCAGGAGGTTCTTAAATGTTGTGGAGATAACTGGGGAAGAACTTGATGACATGCTGAGAGAGGGGTTTGCGCCCACTCAGGCATAGAACAGACAATAGGCTACTTGGCATATGAATAGTACGGACAATGACAGATAACGTGGGGAAAGTGAATGTTAGGGAACTACATGGTGGATTATATTAAGTACAAGACAGTTATGAAGTAACAAAGGCGATATACTCGCGATCGGTGGAGGGCAGCATTACGCATACTAGCGTACAGCCTGCCGAAAATAAAAAGAAGAAGAAGAAGATTCTAGAAGCTGCCCGCCAAAAATGAACTATTATGTACAAAACAAGCAGTAGCAGAAGCTTTGCTCCATTTTATTTTAGTGTTTAAGGTAAATGGTATGAGAAGAACTGTGGAATACGTTGGCGACAAGGCAGAGGTAAGGGACACTGTTTTTTTAATTCATCAATTTGTCCATGGTTTCATTCATTTCAAGTTAGCTGACCTAGCCGTTTAGCAGCTAACTTAGGCTAACGTTGCTAACGTTAACAGATGAGATTAGTTTGAGATTCGATTTTCTATTTAATTGTAGCATGCTACATTCACAACCGAGATTCACAACCGAAACATAAAAACGCCCGGTTTGTCCTTAGCCAAACTGCTTGGTAAAAAGGAGGCTAAACAAAGCTAAAGGTTAGCTAAGCTGGCTAACTACCGAGGGGTCTGGTCTACTCTGTTCCTTAAGCAGTGTTTCTTAAAGTGGTGTCCGGGGACCCCCAGGGCCGGGGGTCCTTCAGAGCAGTGTTTCCCAAACGTTTCAGCTTGAGACACAAAAGAAAGAGCGACGTTTGCCCAGCCAAGACCCAAACTAGTGAAACCAGCCGATCTACAAGCTCACAACGCGTCGCAAAAGCGACACGTTGTGAGCTTGTAGATCGGCTGTTTTCACTACTTGGGTCTGTAACTCAAAGCATACAAATGGAACCAAATGGACCCTTATGGGTATGTAAGTGTGTACAAATGTAACTAACCAAATGGACCCTTAAAGCTATCGTATGTAACTGAGTGTAGAAATGTTATTTACCTCTGAGAGGGTACAAATGGAACCAAATGGACCCTTATGGGTTCCATTTTGTACACGAGTTAAATAAATGTTGATTTTACAATACATGTTGGGGTCTGGTATAGAAATTCCATTAAATGGGGGTCCGTAGCCTAGTGCATGTTAAACTGGGGGTCCTTGAAATCAAAAGGGCTGAGAATCACTGCTAGAGCCATACAAATCATGGCATCTTTTCAAATGGGGGTCCTTGGGCTAATAAGTGTCAATTTGGGGGGTCTTGACATGACAGCTGCTGTTGCAACATCAACCATTGACAGATCCAAACAGAAAAGTCTGATTGTAATAAACAACATTAAACTCACCAACATTTCAGCTATAGGCTATAGAAAGCTTGAATTATCATTGAATTATTCTCTATCTGCAGTGTTTGTTGCTATCCATTGTAGGGATGATATGAGTTAATTTCTGTCAAGAAATTCCATGCAGGTGATTTTTTTTTTCTCTTCTTTTTTTCTGAAGTGTTGGGAGTTTGAAGTGGGAAATCAATGGTCCTGCATACCACCTGTTTCTAATTGCACATAATGCAGGAAGCCACTATTCTGTTTGGATTCATGGGCTGCCAATGGTTGCAATAGATTCAAGATATTAAACAATCTAGAGTTGCAATTTACAGCTAACTAAAGCTGCATGTTAACTGTTGTAGGTGTAGCTGAGTAGAAAGTACAATATTTCCTCCACTGCTGTTTAGGGATGGGATGATATGAAAATGTCATATTAATTCAGCGATGTGCTATTGTCATTCTCTTTACTCTTCTAGGTCAGGCCAGATTCTTGTCCCACCGTAGTAATCTATCTGCCTTGGAATGCCTGTTTCTCTGGTCACTACGAGGACTCTTAGACGGTATGTATAAGCTACATTAATATTTATATGTTATGACATTGTGAGGTTAATACTGAAGCATCAATTAGTATGCAGCATATTAACTTGGCCATTGTCAAATAATTAAAGCTGTCTCACAAATGTATTGAAGTAGAATGTAAAATATTTCCTTCTCCCTCAGACAAAAGGAAGTCGTTTGTGATCAACCTCACGTCTCCACAATCAGGCAGATGGCCAGCCCTATAGTGGATCTGGTGAGTTTGTGCAGACTACATTTTGCACTTCTTCTAAATTGCTTTATACACACACACACACACACACACACACACACACACACACACACACACACACACACACACACACGCACACGCACCAATGACCGAGACAACCACATTAAGCACCAACCTGCTCAGTGGCAGTACGTAGTCTTTCAGTGTCTGACACACAAACACTTCAACTTATTGAATCAGATGACTTCCAAATCCAAGAACGGCCACTCAACTGCTGTGATGCTAGATTTGTTAAGTTATGATTGCCACATGACCTGTCTTAGGCTGTAAAATAACATCTTGTCTTTTATCTTTATTTTCTTTTCCAGGTGTATGCGGAATCACTGGCGCTGACTTGATGTCAACGTTCCTCAACTGTGGATGAGCAGCAAGCCAGAGGCCTGATTCACGTTTACCGTTCCAAGCACACCACCCCAGTCAAGAGAAATGTAAGGTAATAAAAAAATATTTAGCTTTTATTCTAAGAATTGTATTCTAAGAATCAAGCCATCCAGGATCCTGGTGAATCATGACCATAAAATACTTTTTTTCTTCTGTGAAATTATGTACATTTTAACTCCCTAAAGGGGTATTCATTATTTTTCTTTCTCAGAATCAAAGGTTTTATGGTCATGATTCAAAAGGTCCTGGGTGGCTTGATTCTAGGCTTAAAATAATTGATATGTTTTGGAAATCTTAATGGAAATTTGTTGTGGCAAAAGTAAAGCATGCCTGCTGACATGTCCTATATTCCTATTCCTAATCTTTAACTTGTGTTTTTTTTGTAGACCACAGATCCTAGCCAGGCACAGACGAGTGGCGCTCACAGGACTGCAGTTCTTTCTTCGGGATCAAGACCTGTCAGGTAAAGCAACATTTCGGGCATCAAGAAAAACACATCTCTCATTGTCATTTGGGGGTATTTCTTAATGTTCATTTGTTTATGTGCTCCAATCTAGAGAGACTATGTGGACAGGCACACCAGTGGCGTCCGTATGCGTATCCTGGAGATTGTGGCGTTTCAAGGAGGCCGAGACTCGGTTCTGAAAGCTGCAGGAAAGCTGGAGGATCAAGTGGTCGTCAGCCGGCCATCCAGATGTTCCAAGTGCTTTCGCTGTGCTCTTTGTCCATAATGCTCTCCACATCGAATATCCTCTATCCTCCAGGTTGGAATTACTTTTTTGAGACTGTGCAAAGCTGTTCCTGTCTCTGGATGCCGAAAGATCTTCAGCACACGTTCAGACACTGAGAACCAAATTGTCTCAGTAATAGAGACAATGTTTTGGATCTGATGTTTTGAAAATGAATCTCAGACATCGAACTGAATGACTTTAGTATTTGGATCATCTTCCCAAAGAACAAACTGCAGTCCTTAGAGTACCATAACCCGTCTGTGCCTGCCTACATCTATGGTCTACATCAGGGGTTTTCAAAGTGGGTGACGGGGCACCCTGGGGTGCCGTGACGGCAGTCCAGGGGTGCCGCGAGATATTTTGAATTTATTTGGAACCTTGAAAAAATATTTTGTATCATTTTAAACTTGAAGTTCAAAGTTATTTTCAGTCAGTTCTAACCAAAATGGCTATTATCTCAACGTTTTCCTCACAGCATAATCACTAGAATATTGTCGCTGTCAGGCAGAAACCTCTGTCACACAAAACTAGTGAAAACAGCCGATCTACAAGCACACAACACCTCGCATGGCGAGGCATTGTGTGCTTGTAGATCGGCTGTTTTCACTAGTTTATACATTTTATAGAGAAATGCAAAATGAACGGTTTTGGACATACAAGGTTTCCCCCCGATAACGATGATATGCTATAAATAATTATAAGGTGCTGGGAGTGAAAATGTTAATATTGGGGTGCCTCGGATTAAAAAAAAAATATTCATGGGGTGCCTGAGACAAAAAAGTTTGGGAACCCCTGGTCTACATACAGTTAGAATTTGATTCTAGACTTAAAATAAAAGTAAATCTCTGGGGAAAAATAAATAGTGGTACCTGTTAACCAAATATATGAAGAACTGGACATGGTTTTAGTGGACAGATACAAATATACTTATGCATTTAAAGTTCGAGCCATCTGTTTAGGTTTAAACGATATGTTTTCCCAGAAAATAGCAAGTCTGCAAGCTCACAACATGTCCCAAGGCTGCGTGTCGTGAGATTGTAGATCTTCTATTTTTGCCAATGTTTTTTTTTTTTTGTTGTTGAATGGATGTGCTGTTTGGAAATGAGTCTCAGATACTTATGTTGCATACTTCCGTACCCCCTATGCCTAAACTTCCCAGGCATTTGATTTATTTGACTATTTCTAAACACATTTTAAAGTTATGTTCATTTTAAAATGTCTGTCGTTTCCGCATAAGGGGCAAGGCCATGGAACCAAACTGTCTCAATCAAAGGTTTACTTATTATTTGTTTGACACATTCATGCTGTTTTTGAGGTTGATTCCAGTGCAATTTATTGCTGCCTTTGTTGATTATATTTTTGTACAAGTAAGTTTGTAATGGCTTAATTGTGGGCTCGCCTGGAAGGCGAGCACACGTATGTTATCTTCATTATTTATTTATTTGTTTATTTATATATGTGTATCTCCTCAAAACTTTGGCGCGCTTCATCTCCTACACGCTTACACCTTTCAACACCATTCAAATTTTTATGTGTTCAGCTTACTGAGGACACGTGTGCTTGTACTTTTCGTTTTGAAATGTTTTGTAGAATAATTATAAAAAAATAAAAATGTTTAACTTTAAGCACCCAATGCATTTCCAATGGGTTTAGTGAGTGGGGACAGAGTGAGACAGAAGAAAGGGACCCATGTTTATATTAAGGCGCTGTGGCTGCAATATTCACACTTCAGATATGCTATTTATATCATTGCGTTCACACAGGTCTGCTCTCTGATTTGATCCAAATATCTAAGCTGTGTGATGTATATATTCTGAGTTAAAACTACAAATATCTCTAAATGTCCCTCTCCACTCTACTGATTGAAACAGCTGTGATTAAAGGCCTGTCTGTCATTGGCTGTTCTGTGGTGCTGCAAAGTAACCAAGTACATTTACTCAAGTATATACAAGTACTTGTACCTACAGTACAATTTTGAGGTACTTTTACTCTACTTTCCATTTTTGTTACATATACTCTACTATAAATACAGCATTTGACAGCTTCAGTTACTTGTTACTTTGTAGTAACAAGATGGCCGACAAGATGGCTGACTGTGTGCTGCTGTGCTGTTGATCCTGTGGAGTTTATCTAATTATCTTCTCAATCCTTAATATTTACGTGTTTAAAGTTTCACAAGTGTTAAAGAACGTTATCTTACAACATATAAAAGTGAAATTGTGCACTGGAACGGGATTGAACTCAAGACATTGTTGTGGCCCAGCTACCTGGAAAAGCCCAGGCTGCAGGAGCAGACCAGCCACCACAGGCAAAGCCCAGGCCTCAGCAGAGGCCTAACAGGAAAAGCCCACACTTCAGCAGCAGCACAGGCAAGACATTGATCAAACTTTGATAACAGACTTTGTTTAAACAAGAAGATCATACTATGGCAGGCCAAAAAGCCCCAATGACACTGCGGAGTGATAACAGCAGTAGTGATAACAGTGGTGATGTCATGCAGGAGCTCAAGGCACTGAATGCTAAGCTTGATCACATGCACAACTCCTTAAAAAAGGACATGGCTAGTAAGATGGATGGCCTTAAATCCTCTATGGAGAAACTTGTGATTAAGCATAAAGATGAACTCAAAGCTGAAATAGAAAACAAAGCTAAACAGATCCAAGACAACATTGACCTTGAAGTTGGACACCTGACTGCACGTATAGAGTCACTGGAATTAGTGGTTAATGGGGCCAACACAAAGGCTGTGACTAGATTTGACCCTGATGTGTCCATTATCATATCGGGGCTTGCGGCTGAGGATGATGAGGATGTGTTGGAGAAGGTGCGCATCCTTCTGGAAGAAGGTGCCCAGTGCCAGCCCATGCCAGAGCTGGTGGCAGCCGAGAGAATGAAGGCTCGGGGAAGTGGTCCAGGTGTGGTTAAAGTGGAGCTACGTACATCACAGGAGAAGGTGGCAGTTCTTCGCCAGAAACAGAAGTTAAGACATGACGAGAGGTACACAAGTGTCTACATACGATCTGCCAAGTCACATACGGATCGGCTGATAGAACTGAACTTCAGGACCCTCCTAAGGGAGATGCCGTCTGGTAAGAACTTTTACATCAGTGGTAATGGGAGGGTCATGAGGAAAGATGACAACTCAGAACATGGCAGGCCTCGCCGGGCTGCTTCTCCCCGGGAAGGGGGGGACCCTACTGAATGAGGGTCTCCTGCCCAGCCTTTAAATGAACACTTCAACTTGATCCATTGGAACGTGAACGGATGGACAGATTCAAATTGTGGTTTACGAGCTTTATTATTGCAGTCCCTTGACCCTGACTTTATTTCTTTAAATGAAACGCATTTAAAAAATGACACTGTAATTACTTTAGAGGGCTATACTTGGTTTGGTCAAAATAGGAATATGCATATTAAAGCCCCCAAAGCCTCAGGCGGGGTTGGTATTTTTGTTAAGGACCAGTTACTTCAGTGTTTTAAGGTAACCGTTGTCGACAAGGCTGTAGATGGTATTCTTGCTTTAAGATTTGAACATAGAGTATCACAATATGTTTTTGTTATTTTTTCATGTTACCTATCACCTGAAGGCTCTGCACGGGGAAGGGACTCAATGACCTTTTTCAGTCACTTACTGTGTCTGGTGTACTCTTTGGAAGCAGATGCCTTGTATATATGTGGGGATTTCAACAGTAGAATATCTGACAGGGAAGATTGTTTAGTGTCAGATGGGGTGCCCCCAAGACTAGTTAAAGATTCTGTTCTAAACAAACATGGTGACAATCTTATTCATTTCATTAAAGATTCCAAATGTTGTATTGTGAATGGCAGAGTCACCCCCCTTAATGATGACTTTACATCGATCTCACCCAAGGGTAAGGCAGTGGTTGATTACATCATGGTCTCTCAAGATTGTCTTCATTTATGCTCTGAATTCCGGGTTATTACTCCAAACGATTTGATGGAGAAGAATGGTCCAGAATCCCTTAATCTCTTGGGGGATCGGTGTAAAGTGCCTGACCACTCCTTATTATGGTTAAAATTTAAAGCCAGTGCTGAGAGGTATATAACTGTTCTGCCCACAGAAGTCACGAACAAAACTAAGCGACCCAGAGTTTTTCCTGATAATTTTCTCTCATCAGAGTTGTGTTGCACTGCTTTATTAGAATTAATCAGTAATATAGAGTCTTGTCAGGGCAGTCAGGTGGATGTGGATCTCTGCTACAGCTCACTGTGCAGTGTGTTGTATGCAGAGATGGACAGACACTCTTCCACTAAGGCTACCTCAGGTAAAAATGTAGGACGTCAGCTTAAAGGTAAATCATTTTGGAATTATGAATTAAAGACACTTTGGGCAGATGTAAGAAAGGCTGAAAAGTTGTTCTTAAAATGCCAGGACATATTGCAGAAAAGGCGTTTAAGGGATGAGTTTAAAAGGTGTCAACACATCTTTGATAAAAGAGTGCGCTTTTTTAAGCGGAGATTCACTAGGGGCCAAGCAATGCATTTGGAACAGCTTCAGTCCAACAATCCCCAAAAGTTCTGGAGTGAAATTAATCGTCTGGGTCCTAAAAAAGTTCAAAAAATACCTATGGAGGTAAGATTACCAAATGGTGACTTGGAGAATAGGACTGAAAAAGTTCTGAACATATGGGAAAGTGAATTTGCTAATTTGTATTCAGGACAATGTATCCCACCCATCTTTGATGAGAGTTTTCTGGCCAACATCAGTCATTCCAAAGATGCTCTTGAGAGGGAGATGGATGAGGGCAGATATGCTGTAAACCAACTCCTAAATGGTAATCTCACTTTAGAAGAGGTTATAAGGGCCATTGATAAAGCAAAAAATGGAAAAGCAGCTGGAATAGAGGGCCTTTATAATGAAGTTCTTAAAGCTCCCAAGATATTGCCTGTTTTGTTTAGTTTATTTCAGACATGTTTTAAATATAGTATTATTCCTTCCCTTTGGTATAAGTCTATCATTAAACCGATTCCCAAATCTGCCAAGAATGATCCAAGGGTCCCTCTAAATTATAGGGGTATTAGTCTCATGAGTACTGTTTACAAACTATATTCTAGTATTCTAAATAGTAGGCTCTCTTATTATTTGGAGGAATCTGATATATTGGCTGATGAGCAGAATGGATTCAGGAAGCACAGGGCCTGTATTGATCATATCTATACAGTATCCACAGTGATTAAAGGACGAATTGAAGAGGGGAAATCTACCTATGCATGCTTTATAGACTTTCAAAAGGCTTTTGATTGGGTCAATAGAGATTTGCTTTTCTTTAAATTACTCCAGAGTGGTGTCGATGGTAGATTTTACAAAGCTATTAAAGTATTATATGAGGTTCCTGTAGCATCTGTTCAAGTGAATGACTTCACTACTGGTTGGTTTTCAACACCATTTGGAGTGAAGCAGGGAGATGTTTTATCTCCATCTTTATTTGCTATCTTTGTTAATGATCTAGTCCAGGAGATTAAAGACTCCGGTCTAGGGGTCATGTTGGATGATGTTGTTGTAAGCTGTTTACTTTATGCAGATGATATAGTCCTCCTGGCAGAGTCTGGAGATGCTTTACAGAAAATGCTGAATATTGTTCAATTCTGGTGCTCAAAATGGAGGCTTATGATTAATCAAAGTAAAACTCAGATTATGCACTTTAGAAAAAAAGGCACAGTAAGATCTCTTCAGAACTTCTCATTTGGTACCCTGTCTTTGGACTATACTGAAGCATATAAGTACTTGGGCTTTACACTAGATGAATTTATGTCTTATGATTCTGGAATTGCACTATTGGCAGACTCTGCGGGTAGAGCTGTTGGGTCAATAATTAGTAAAATGAAATTTTGTAAAGATATTGGTTATTCCACATACTCACAGCTCTATGATGCATGTGTTTGTCCTATACTCGTTTATGCAGCAGGTGTCTGGGGTTTTAAGGACGTCAAACAGGTAAATTCTATCCAGAATAGAGCCATAAGGTGTTTCCTTGGGGTACATGCATTTGCCCCTTCTCTTGCGATCCAGGGAGATATGGGTTGGGAACCGATGGAGATCAGGCAAAAGGGAGAAGTGATTCGTTTGTGGAACCGCCTCATTAATATGTCAGAGAGTAGGTTAACAAAAAAGGTCTTCAACTGGGATAAGGCACACAATGGGCCATGGACTAAGGGAGTTTTTTCTATTCTCAGAGAGGCAGATCTGGCGTATGTTTTTCTTAATATGCTTTGTTGTAACATTAACCTGTTGAAACAAAAAATATTTTGTAATCACAAAGAGAAATGGTCAAACGACATATGGT
>NC_137812.1:71288899-71321399 GCF_963921795.1 Nannobrachium achirus
GTGTGAGTGTGAGTGTGAGTGTGTGTGAGTGTGCGTGCGCGTGCGTGCGTGCGTGCGTGCGTGCGTGCGTGCGTGCGTGCGTGCGTGCGTGCGTGTGTGTGTGTGTGTGTGTATCCGTCAGTCCGTCTGTGTACAAATAATCACCAGGTTAAGGGCATGGCTAAGATTGTGTGTGTGTGTGCGCGTGCGCGTGTGCGCGTGCGTGTGCGCGTGCGTGTGTGTGTGTGTGTATCCGTCAGTCTGTCTGTGTACAAATAATCTCCAGCACGGAGACGTTGGACCGTTCAGCATTTTTCACAGTGGCCTGTCATAGCGCCACCAATAGACAATGCTTTACAAACCATTGAGTAAAATGGAGCGATGGTCCTAAAATATGAGTTCTATTCAACCAATTTCTTTTTACCAAATTGACAAATAGGCAGATGACAACATCAATATCCCCAAAAGGATTAA
Organism: Nannobrachium achirus; assembly: GCF_963921795.1. Taxonomy (NCBI): domain Eukaryota; kingdom Metazoa; phylum Chordata; class Actinopteri; order Myctophiformes; family Myctophidae; genus Nannobrachium; species Nannobrachium achirus. Next base: position 71,289,353 of record NC_137812.1, read on the forward strand.
ATAGAAGGGTATATCCACAAGATTCATGGTAGTTAGGTTGCAACCTTACTGTGTACAAAGACTTGCTATCTGCAGTGCTTGCTCCACTATCATATTAACTATTTGTTTTTAGATTGTTTCTGATTAATATGCAAAAAACACGATACAGTAATATTAACTATCAGAGTTGAGTCTACTGTAATAATAATACTTTTTTTCGGTAACGACACTACTCCTCCAAATGGATTAATAACACTGCAAGTTGCCGGTCAGTTTTTAGCTTGTTACTCGTTACTATATCATCATCAAAATGTATCATCACCACATGTCTTTTAGAACATTGGAACTGCCATTTCACTAAAATAACTAACCAGAGAAGAGGTAATCAAACACAAGTGATTTTCAGCAGCATGTCACAGTGACACCCCAGCTAGCAAGACTCCGCCGCTGATGACGTGACGCTGGTATTTTAAGAGCGCCGACGCTCAGCTCTCCTCACGACGATCAATCCCGCTATCTAGAATTCCTTAGCGTGACGATTTTGAGTGGCGTATTGCTATAGTGTAAGGACCTCCTCACGTCCTCACGCTACGCCACCGCCACCCATTCTCTCCCCCCTCTCTCTCTCTCTCTCTCTCTCTCTCTCTCTCTCTCTCTCTCTCTCATTGTACAGCACTTTTGCAATTTATTTATTTTTTTGCCATTATGCCAATATTATTATATTGGTGTTATTTACTAATAACACCAATAATACTGATTCAATTCCAATGAAAATGTCTTCTGAATAAAGTTATTTTATTTTTATTTATGTTTTTCCTTATTTTAGTTTTTTTTTTTTTTTTCCCATTCTTGTGCTGTTGCTATTTTATTCATTCATTAGGCCTGCATTGTCAAATTGTATTTTGTAGGGTTTTAATGTTTACAACTTTTTAATGTAGGCGATATTTTAACCTCTGAATAACAAGTAATCTCGCGTGGCCAGACGGTTGCCTCCGCGATTTGGTCAAATGCTCCCAGCATACAGAGATTGTGGCATAGTTGTCTGGCTACGTGAGACTAAATAACAAGGAATCCACAGACAGGAGGTAACAGAGAAAGGCTTCCGTCACCGTGCTATGCTTCGGTGCCGTACCGTGCCGTATCTTTTCTCGGACAAAGAAACAAGGAGAAAACGGGACCGCGTGCATTTGGAGGGATACCGGTACATGTTGAATTGTATACTTAATTCTTCTACTCCTGGAAATGTAATTCATTTGAAACGGTGAGTGTATATGTGGGGAAGTGTGGTCTGTGTAGTAAAGTCTAAATGTCCGTGTGAGACCTTTGTTCGCCTTCTATTTTTTGCTTGTCTACATAGCATGGTAGCCTCGTCGTAAACATTATTGTATTTTCATTTGCGGTAGCCTATTATTGCGTCGTGGTGCAGTGTTTGAAATCATACCATTCAGTCATAACATACTAATGTTTGATAGATTGGTAAACAGATCTACGTTTTGTATATATATTTTGTGAGAGAGTGTGTATGGCTAAAGTTAGCAATGTTTGCATCAAGCACTAGGAGCCAATCCATCCCTTTGTTGTTGTTTTGTTTTGTTTTGTTTTGTCAGCAGACAAGAAGGCTGCTTATTTTATTAATGATTCCCTATTTATATGTGTATTTATATCCGACCAGCACATGTAAAGGTAGCCAGTGGTTCTCAAAGCAGATTTACAAGTCTGTAACTCTTAACAGCATACAAATGAAACCAAATGAAGCCTAACAGGTTAATTTTGTACACAGGCAGACCACAAATCATCCGTCTGTAGGTAAACCTCTATCTATAGCCTTAAAATGTCTTGTCTAATGTTACCCATCTGGCCATTTTTGCTTTTCAATTTATTTTTTTAAATGTGTTGAGTATTAGAGTGTAACATTCCACCACCAAGCCCAACTACTCTATTTTTATTAAATATTTCACCCAAACAGCAGACCTACAAGCTATGCAGATGGGCTATTTTCACTACTTCTGGATGGACCCTAACATGTCTGTAACTCAGAGTGTACAAATGGAACCAAATTGACCCTTACAAGTCTGTAACTCAGAGTGTACAAAAATGGAACCAAATTGACCCTTACAAGTCTGTAACTCAGAGTGTACTAGGTCTGTAACTCTCTGAGCGTAAAAAAATGGACCCTGCTTTTACAGAGCGTGAGGCGTTGTGGGCTTGTAGATCAGCTAGTCTTTGAATAGTTGAATACTTGCATATATGACTAATTTAGCAACAACACCCTTTCTCTCTCTCTGTTCCAGAGCAACAGCATTCAACAAAACACATCATGGACCTCTAAATGGTAAGTGAACAATCACAAAGTTAGCTGTGTTTGGCTAAATGGACCCCTTACATGTCTGTAACTCTGACAGTGTACACATGGAACCAAATGGACCCTGACAGTGTGCACTGTCAGTTTTCCCTTGTGGGATAATAAAGCTATCTATCTATCTATCTTAGGTCTCCAGCCGTAAACCCAACCAGGCCTTCACCTCCTGTCCTGACGTTTACGTCGACCTCGTCAATGCAGCAACCCAAGGTGAGACGCTTATGTAGCACTGACTATATGGACACTTAATTTGATTTTACCTATGTGTACTATTTCTCTGTATTCAGAGAACAATGCTTCACACCGTGAGGCGTTTTGAGATTGTAGATCAGCTTTTTTTGGCTTGGAGATTACTGTAATTTGGGAAAAGAAATTGAAATGCATTTATTCAATTATTGATACTCTCTCTCTGTTCATCATCCTCCTGCAGGAAGACCCGGTCCCCACACCAAGCTGAAGACCTTCCTGCATAGTCCTGCATCCAGCTCCCTGGCCAGCAATGGACCACACCGAACCACATGCCCCCTATTCAGACCACCCTCATCCCGAGACACGGCCACGCGACAGAGTTGGACCTCCGACGCCACACGAAAGAAGCACAGCACAGCCCAGGATACCACAGTCGCTCAGTCCCCACGCCCACCTACTTCATCCAACTCCACCACTCCATGTGACGCTCGCCACGTGCACTCCTACACAAAGTCCATTGAACTCCACACTTCGCACAGTTCTCTACCCAAAGGATGCTCAGTTTAACTTTGCCATTTGAATTCATTTTACATACTCTTCATGAAACAAACTGATAATGGGAATTTGGTCTGCTTCAGCTCTTGGGAATTCAGCTCTGATGGTACTATAATTCATTTTTAGGGTTGACAGCATGCTCGCATTCTGTGTATAGAAAAACTAAATACTTTTTACAATATCATCAGATATCATATGGTTATAACATTTTTATATTTTGTACCTCTTCATTGCCACAGTACAGTTTGAACTATTATAGAAATGTTACATGTGTAATGAGCTTGTATATGTTTACACCTTCCTGTTTTCAGCATACAGGTTAAATGATTCACATTTCCCAAAATAATAGATAGCAGAGCCTTTAGGATGTCAAAATTCACTGTTAACTCACCCATACTTTGATAAAATTCTGTTCATGTTCACCAGTTGTCAATGATATTAAGATGGCAACCTTTGTGCAATACATTGATTGCTTGAAGTATTTATTAGGTTTTGCAAGGTTAAAGTTTCATGATATGTTCACTGACACAAGGTCAACTAAGGAAACTCAGGTAAGGTAAGGCTTATTTTCATTGATATTCTTTAACTCAGTGGTTCTCAACTTGCAACATTGTTTTCTCAGTATACAAACCAACAGTTTAAGTGTATAGAGGGTATCTGCACATTTCTAAAGTGACAATTGAAGGACTTTTTAATCTAAAATGACAAATTAAACATGGGCCAAATTGTCAAATATTAGAGGCAGGAATTGTGAAAATAGCCAATCTACATGCGTGTGAGCATGTAGATCTGCTGTTTTCACAGTAGAACCGTGTTATACAAAATGTAATGTCAACTCTTAGTGCTCGTGGGTGGGGGGCCCCCAGTTAAAATATGATTATTTTGGGGATCACGGCCAGTAAAGGTTGAGGACCACTGCTCTAACTCATAAAATTGAATGACAGACAGTACTATGCAGTAGTTGTAAAGCACTTGTAAACAAATGAACAAAATAAGAGATTCACATCAGTACAACTGATATATCATCCTGCCTTGTACATAATTGTGATTGCTTGTTGCTTGTGTACATTTTAATAAAAAAGAAGAAAACGAAGTTAATGTCTGTGCCTCAACTGATTGTATAAATATGGGTGAAGGGAGGGGAGGAGGGTACACAATATTGGGGGGGGGGGGGGGGGCATAATGATGTTGCTATACGACGGTGTCACGCAATTCGCTCGCTATCGCCGCACGCCGGGCTCCGACGGAGTGACGTCGTCTGGACGCTTGGCGTAAAGCTTGGCGTGCGCTGATCAAGGACGTGACGTCAGCGCAGCGTAACACGCCTGGCGAACGACACGCTAATGGCGATCGCGAGGCGGCGTCACGACGTTCTCACGTCAGAAATATCGGGAAAATTGTTAGCTGGGACTGTGCCAATCAAACAGCCACCCGACATTTGATAACCGTCGCACATAGATTAATACAAGGGACTAAATACTGCAAAACCCCCAAATAAGGAGATTTATAATATCAAGCAAAGAAATTAATTAGGCCTACCCTTTTCCTGTGATTCAAGAGAGAGAGAAAGAGAGAGAGAAAAGAGACTAGAAGAGAACATTTCTAAGAAATTTTAAGTGTGCCTGCAGCTCGCTAAGTCTGTGCAACCTTGTGTAGCGGTTGGTGTTAGCATTAGCGTTATTTCATTTGACGCAACCCGCGTGTCTGTATGACAAACGGTTCACGAGATCAAGGGTCACTTCTTGTTTGGTGAGGGGCACTTCCTGTTTGGCGAAATAGGCCCCAATTAAGGTCATGGACGATTAATGAATTAAAGCTGCAAGCAGCGATGACCGGGCCCTCGCAGCTCTACCCACGTCACAAGGCCAGCAGCCAATCAGAAACCAAACAGGAAGTCAGCCATTTCGACTAATTAGTGGCGTTTTGGAGCATTTTTGGCCGTTATCACGGGTCGCACTTTAACAACAGTTTTTTGAGAAAAAATTGTTTTGTGAGAAAAAACAATTTTTGAGAAAAAAAATTTGAGAAAAAAACTTTTTTGAGAAAAAGAAATTTTGAAAAAAAAAATGTGAGAAAAAACATTTTTTTGAGAAAAAAAAATGTGAGAAAAGAAAATTGAGAAAAAAAATGTTGAGAAAAAAAAAATTTTGAGAAAAAAAATTTGAGAAAAAAACATTTTTGAGAAAAAAAAATTTGAGAAAAAAAAAATTGAGAGAAAAAAAATTGAGAAAAAAAAATTTTGAGAAAAAAAAAATTTTGAGAAAAAAAAATTTGAGAAAAAAAAAATGTTGAGAAAAAAAGAAAAGGTATGACACCAGCCGCGAGTCTGTACGACAAACGGTTCATGAGTTAGAGGCACTTCCTGTTTGGTGAAGGGCACTTCCTGTTATAGAGGGGGCGGGGCTTAATCAATTACAGCTCATCCCTATTGGTCGGAAAAAGACCAAAGTTGTGTGAGCATTTTACATTTTAAATGACGTTGCTAGGCAAAAGTATGGCAGAGTTATGTGGCGCCAAAGTTTCTGGGTCCCCCATTTCTGGGTCCCCCATTCAAAGTCAATGGAGTTTTTGGGCGTCGTTTTTTGCGAATTACATCGCAATCGTAACGCGGATCGGAAAGAAAAGTAATAGCACACCATTCCCGGCCGAGCCGCACATTTTGATGTATATATTGCGGGGGTGGCGTAAATCGTGCGGCAGTTATTACGTGCCGAAGTTTCCCCCATTCTAAGTCAATGGGGTTTTTTGGCGTCGTTTTTTGCGAATTACGTCGCAATGGTTACGCGGATCGGAAAGAAAAGTAATAGCACACCATTCCTGGCCGAGCCGCACGTTTTGATGTATATATTGCGGTGGCGTTAATTGTGCGGCAGTTATTACCGCACCAAATTTGTGGCGTCATTATTATCATTAATTAATTAATTAAGTATGGCGGATTACAATAAGTGTTTTGCCATTGCGTTGCATGGCAGGCACACTTAAAAAAAAGTGGCACTGGCAGCGCATATCACGAGGTGCGCACACCCGTTGTTTGAATCACAGCCTAGATAAATATCCTACATGTGACAAGATAAACCAAAACACCCAAATATGGTGAGTATTAAATATCCAGCAAGCCACAAGAATGAATTAGCCTGCTGGAAATCCATGTAGGCTGAGAGAGAGAGAGGGAAAGAGCACCTCACCTTCTGAGACTCTGACATGACGCTGTCATGATGACGGACAACAAATAATATATTCCTTATGCAAAAAACATCGCTGTTATGTTGCTTTTTTAAGCAAATGGGAAGTTTTACGCAGCTAAAATCAGTTTGACATTGTTTGAGTGCTTCTGCTGCACACAGAGTCATCTCCTTAGTTCCATCACTTTCGCCTGCTACAGTATGACCTGCTGCGCTCTGTGGGGGGAAAATCTCCGCCAGGTCATGTCCACCTCTGGACTGTGAAATTCATAGGAGCCAAATGGAATGAAAGCTGCTTAAACTGACTGACATATGGATACAGAACTATAGGCTATAATGTCAGGTGGAAACCTTGTATGTCCATAAATAAATGAATAAACTCATGAATGTATGTGAGCTGCACAATGTGAGTTCTAAATTACAACAAGGCCACAGGGGCTCTGAAATAATTACATTAATATCATTTTTATGTATTGTTCTTCTTATTATTATTATTAATACTAGAAGCTGGGCCGCCCTTCGGGCGGCCCAGCGTCTAGTCGGCGACCTGGCCAACTCGGAACAATGTAAATAGGGAATGAATGCCCCGCCCTTTAATGCAAACCCCATTATACCTGTTTTCATAGGACCCGTTTTGACCATTTGTCTGCCTGTGTCCATTTTTGCCCATATATGGAGATATCTGTATCTGTCTGTCGGTGTCCATTTTATGTCCATATATGGAGATCACTGCAGTTATAGTTCTGGGTCCATTTTATGCCCATATATGCCCATATATGGAGATATCTGTCTATCTGCATCCATTTTATGCCCATATATGGAGATCTCTGTATCTGTCTGTCTGTGTCCCTTTTATGCCCGTATATGGAGATCTTTGTGATTCTGCATCCATTGTATGCCCATATATGCCATATATGGAGATATCTGTTTATCTGCGTCCATTTTATGCCCATATATGAGATTTCTGTCGCTTTTTCAAACAATCGTGGGTCGGGTCGGGTTGAGGCCGAGCACTGCACTACCTGCTGCGGTGGGGAACGCACATGCCGAATTTGAAATAGGGAATGAATGCCCCACCCTTTAATGCAAACCCCATGAATGCCCCACCCTTTAATGCAAACCCCAATATACCTGTTGTCATAGGACCCGTTTTGACCATCTGTTTGTCTTTGTCCACTTATGCCCATATATGAAGATCTCTGCACACACAGTACCGGTTGCGGAAAACTCTGATGTCAGACTTTATGCCCATATCTGGACTCATGTGGCGTACGTGATGTCAGAGCCTTTTATGAAGTGATGTCACAATGACTCAGCGCTTGCGCCGATTTCCTCCGGAACAGCCTGATGTCAACAATCAGCTCCGCATAAGGAGATTCCGAACGTTTCGCGCCGGTTTCGGAAAACCACGAGTCGGGTCGGGTCGAGGCCTGGCACTGCACTCCGCGCGGCGGCGGGGAACGCGCGTGCCGAATCTGAAGCCGGTGGGACGAACGGTTCTCGAGATACGCGGATTACAAACAAACAGACAGAGATTTGTCGCATTTATAGATAGATTATTATTAGACTCATTCAAATGACCACCAGTGAGCCCTGGGACTCACTTCATTAAACAACGTAACTGTATTGTATTAGATATTATAACCAGTAAGACTCCCTAATCGGGAGATAAGCGACCGTTGGTCATGTTGTAGGGGAGGGTCAATCTTTTTTATTTTAATGCTTGGGGAGGGTCATTGATTTTTTCCCCCAATTGAGAAAAAAACGACCCCTCCCTAAACAAAGAAAATAATATCCTTCAAAAGTGCACAACAGGTGATCAAAACGATGTTATAGGCATCTGCCCAGAGGGCAGACGTTCAGGATTATACACGGACACGGTGCGATAGTTTAATAACGAGCGTTAACGGTGGCTTTGGCTCTGCATTGCTAAACTGTCGATTGATATGGATTTTGCGGCTGAGAAACGCATACACAGACGGTGGAAGAAAGTGACAGAGACGCTGGTCACAGTCAGTCAGTCCCTTCGACAGCATAATCCCCGAAAAATCAACACATCTGTGACCCCCGAAAGAAACCTTCTGCTGGTCAAGTCACACAAGCAAGCACAGACGACCGTCAAACGAGGTAAGCAGCGACACACTCGCACTCGCACACGCACACGCACACGCACACACACACACACACACACACACACACACACACACACAGAGAGGCGCGACACATTTTAACATGCGAGACCGACATTATTCTACACATTGTAAACAAACACGCATGCCAATTTTGGGCTGTTAAATATAGTTTCGTGTTGCAGTAGTGTGAGGGAGAGAGTGAGGGAGAGAGAGAGAGAGAGAGGGGGGGGGGGGGGGGGGGGGGGGGGGGGGGGAAGGGAGAAGGAGGTAGAGAAAAGTGAAAAAAAAAAAAAGATTTTATTGTCTGTCTTTAGATACAAAGACCTATTGATCATGTTATTTACGTAGGTCTAAAAATAGCTGATCTACCACCTTACAACTTAGTCTTGTAATCTTAATTGTAGGTCTGCTATTTCTGTTATTTGTTTAATATTTGAATGTGTGAAAATATTTTGTAAAGGATTTTAAAGATTATGCAAAAATAAATGCGATTATCTTAAATAATTGCGGTCGAATGATTTTTCTCAATACGCAATACAGCCGATTTGTACAGAGTAACACTGTAACTTAACTTCCATGAATCTTGTACCCTTCTATTTAATCATTTTGGGGATGTTGATGTTGTCATCTGCCTATTTGTCAATTTGGTAAAAAGAAATTGGTTGAATAGAACTCAAATTTTGGGACCATCGCTCCATTGTTCACAATGGTTTGTAATGCAGGCTGCTATCCCAGGAAGTTGTGTGATCCAAGATGGCCGCGGTGTGAATATGGTCTATTGGGGGGTGATTTTTGCAAAAAAAAAATGTTTTACTCCTACATATTTTGTCCAAATATCACACATATCGGGACACATTCATTTCATTTTGATTGGCTAAGACTGACTTCCACTACCTGGCCTGGCGGAGACATGTGCTCCAAGAATTACGTTTTTTAGTTGTATTAATTATTTGTAACAACGCATTAACTTACCATCTCTCTTGAGGTTTCCCAGGTCTGTGTTGAAGGTGGTCAGTTGTGTTTCAGTTTCTCGCTGCTGTGTTGTCATGTTAGACGTGAAATCTGTGAACACATTAAGAAATATTGAGTAAAAAGGCTTCATTGAACGCTTGGGTCCGTATTTTCATCCATACTAAACCCTAAACACCTAAACTTATATTTGGCTTTTGTTTTACTATTTTGGAAAAATATTTTTTAATAGCTAATAGCTGATCTACAAGCTCAGGTAGTGACGATGTAGACCGGCTATTTGAAGTATTTTAAAATGTTTTTCAAAATAGTAAAAAAGGCAAAGAAGTTTAGGGGATTAGGGTTTTGCATGGACGGGAATAGGGCCCTTGATGTTAAAGCCCCAATTTAAGCACAAAATGATCGACAGTTTAGCATTAAAACTAAGATGATAATAGCCTGAAACACTTTATCACTGACATTTGATAGATAATTTGAGAGATAATTATTGAATTGAATGATGAATGTGAGATAATATTGTTTTATGGGGAACTGCATTCAGCATGGCAATTCCTTAGTGATTTGGTTGGCAGAGTTTACCTGCATTCTGCCTGGTCAGTGAGTGAAGGTCAGCCTGGATCTCGGTCAGATTCTTGTACATCATGGACAATCCTGCAGTGTTTTAAAGTCCTTGTCACTTATTTGGATCAAATATAAATATAGTATTTTAAAACAACATCTATTATGATTACAATATATAGTATATGTTTAAATTACCTTCCTCCATCTTGGTCTGACTGGCGCTCACATTGACAGACACTGCAGAGTAATATCACAGAGACAGAAATAGTTATGTTATCTCAACGGACGTGTACTAGTAACTTGTAACTTGAGGTTTCCCAGGTCTCTGTTGAAGATGGTCAGTTGTGTTTCAGTTTCTCGCTGCTGTGTTGTCATGTTAGACGTGAAATCTGTGGACACATTAAGAAATATTGAGTAAATAGGCATCGTTGAATGCTTGGTGCCCTATGCTTGGGGCCCTATTTTCATCCATACTATTTTCATCCATACTAAACCCTAAACACCTAGGGAACATGTAGATCGGCTATTCGAAGTATTTTTAAATGTTTTTCAAAATAGTAAAAAAGGCAAAGAAGTTTAGGGGATTAGGGTTTTGCATGGACAGAAATAGGGCCCTTGTTAGGCTTGCACGGCAGAGGCAAAGATGCAGCGCAGTATAATGATGCAGAGGAGGCAGGAGTACAAATGAGAACTTAAACTTTACTATAAAAGTTCAACACGGAAGGAAACACAAGGCAGAGCACTTTACAGAAGGTCGCCACAGAGGGCCGTGGAACTGAATTACCTGAGCCACACAGGCGGAAGGAAAACAAACAGAAAGCCTCGCAGGGCAGAACGAAAACTGAAGCCTCGCAGGGCGGAATAGAACGGTGGAGCCCAAGGGGCCAGGAAAGCGTTATATTGAGTCTTTAGTCCAACACAGAGTACAAGGGCAGAGCAACGTCCAACACGGTAATGCAAGCGTGCCGAATGAGGCACGCAGCCCAACATAAGTAGAACACCCAAACACACAAATTAGAAACAACGAGGTGCAGCTGAGAGTCAATCAAGAATCAGAGTCGCAGAGCAAAAAGGGTCAGTGGAGGGGAAAAAGAGACAGGGGGCGCTGAGGGACAGAGCAGGGCACAACAGTTGGTGTAAATTCCGCATTGCACAGTAAGCACAACATGATCTGCGGTTTAGCATCAAAACTAAGATAAAATGATAATACCCTGACACACTGTATCGCTGACATTTTAGAGATAATTATTGAATTGAATTGAATTGAATTGAATTGAATTGAATTGAATTGTATTGAATTGAATTGAATTGAATTGAATTGAATTGAATTGAATTGAATGTCAGTTCATATTTTTTTAACAGGGAACTGCATCCAGGATGTTTATCAAGAAGGAATTTCATTAGTGATTTGATTGGGAGTTTACCTGCATTCTGCCTGGTCAATGCTTGCAGGTCAGCCTGGATCTCGGTCAGATTCTTGTCCATCATGGACAATCCTGCAGTGTTTTAAAGTCCTTGTCACTTATTTGGATCAAATATAAATATAGTATTTTAAAACAACATCTATTATGATTATAATATATAGTATATGTTTAAATTACCTTCCTCCATCTTGGTCTGACTGGCGCTCACATTGACAGACACTGCAGAGTAATATCACAGAAAGACAGAAAGAGTTATGTTAAACCGTAAAACATAAAAATGTAAAAGCTCAGCCTTTATTTAAAAGACATTAACTACATTTTTAAATCACTTCTTTGAGATGTTTAATTGGTTATCTCAACGGACATACTAGTAGGTACATGTTCTACATGAGCCATTTTGTCTAATTCATAATGTATTAAATTATTTGTAACAATGCATTAACTTACCATCTCTCTTGAGGTTTCCCAGGTCTCTGTTGAAGGTGGTCAGTTGTGTTTCAGTTTCTCGCTGCTGTGTTGTCATGTTAGACGTGAGATCTGTGAACACATTAAGAAATATTGAGTAAATAGGCATCGTTGAATGCTTGGGGCCCTATGCTTGGGGCCCTATTTTCATCCATACTATTTTCATCCATACTAAACCCTAAACACCTAGGGAACATGTAGATCGGCTATTTGAAGTATTTTTAAATGTTTTTCAAAATAGTAAAAATCGAACCTCTGTTCGAAGTGGAGCTTTGTGTGTGTGTGTGTGTGTGTGTGTGTGTGTGTGTGTGTGTGTGTGTGTGTGTGTGTGTGTGTGTGTGTGTGTGTGTGTGTGTGCAACAGCGCCCCTCCCTTAACATGTGTGGTCAGAAAAGGTTACTGCAGGCTACAGACACCCACGGAGACAGACAGACCCACACACGGCCACGTATAGGGAGCTTGTGTTCCACACAGCTCCAAAAAAGGCAAAGAAGTTTAGGGGATTAGGGTTTAGCATGGACAGAAATCGGGCCCTTGGTGTTAATTCCGCATTGCACAGTAAGCACAACATGATCTACGGTTTAGCATTAAAACTAAGATAAAATGATAATACCCTGACACACTGTATCGCTGACATTTTAGAGATAATTATTGAATTGAATTGAATTGAATTGAATTGAATGTCAGTTCTTATTTTTTAACGGGGAACTGCATCCAGGATGTTTATCAAGAAGGAATTTCATTAGTGATTTGGTTGGCAGAGCTTACCTGCATTCTGCCTGGTCAGTGAGTGAAGGTCAGCCTGGATCTCGGTCAGATTCTTGTCCATCATGGACAATCCTGCAGTGTTTTAAAGTCCTTGTCACTTATTTGGATCAAATATAAATATAGTATTTTAAAACAACATCTATTATGATTATAATATATAGTATATGTTTAAATTACCTTCCTCCATCTTGGTCTGACTGGCGCTCACATTGACAGACACTGCAGAGTAATATCACAGAAAGACAGAAAGAGTTATGTTAAACCGTAAAACATAAAAATGTAAAAGCTCAGCCTTTATTTTTTTTAAACGAACTACATTTTTAAATCACTTCTTTAGGTACATGTTCTACATGAGCCATTTTGTCTAATTCATAATGTATTAAATTATTTGTAAGAACGCATTAACTTACCATCTCTCTTGAGGTTTCCCAGGTCTCTGTTGAAGGTGGTCAGTTGTGCTTCAGTTTCTCGCTGTTGTGTTGTCATGTTAGACGTGAAATCTGTGGAAAAAATTAAGAAATATCCAGTAAAAGTCTTCGTTGAATGCTTGGGGCGCTTTTTTCATCCATACTAAACCCTAAACCTCTAACCTTCTTTGCCTTTTTTTACCATTTTGAAAAGTATTTTAAATAGTTCAAATAGCTGATCTACAAGCTCGTGACGATGTAGATCGGCTATTTTGAAGTATTTTAAAATGTTTTTCAAAATAGTAAAAAAGGCAAAGAAGTTTAGGGGATTAGAGTTTAGCATGGACAGAAATAGGGCCCTTGGTGTTAAAGCCGCGTTGCACAGTAAGCACAACATCATCTATGGTACAGTAAGCAAAACATCATCTACGGTTTAGCATTAAAACTAAGATAAAATGATAATACCCTGACACACTGTATCGCTGACATTTTAGAGATAATTATTGAATTGAATTGAATTGAATTGAATTGAATTGAATGTCAGTTAATATTTTTTAATGGGGAACTGCATTCAGCATGTTTATCAAGAAGGAACTTCATTAGTGATTTGATTGTCAGAGTTTACCTGCATTCTGCCTGGTCACTGCTTGCAGGTCAGCCTGGATCTCGGTCAGATTCTTGTCCATCATGGACAATCCTGCAGTGTTTTAAAGTCCTTGTCACTTATTTGGATCAAATATAAATATAGTATTTTAAAACAACATCTATTATGATTACAATATAGTATATGTTTAAATTACCTTCCTCCATCTTGGTCTGACTGGCGCTCACATTGACAGACACTGCAGAGTAATATCACAGAAAGACAGAAAGAGTTATGTTAAACCATAAAACATAAAAATGTAAAAGCTCAGCCTTTATTTTTTTTAAATGAACTATATTTTTAAATCACTTCTTTGAGATTTTTAATTGGTTATCTCTCAACGGACGTGTACTAGTAAGTACATGTTTTACATGAGCCATTTTGTCTAATTCATAATGTATTAAATTATTTGTAACAACACATTAACTTACCATCTCTCTTGAGGTTTCCCAGGTCTCTGTTGAAGGTGGTCAGTTGTGTTTCAGTTTCTCGCTGCTGTGTTGTCATGTTAGACGTGAGATCTGTGAACACATTAAGAAATATTGAGTAAATAGGCATCGTTGAATGCTTGGGGCCGTATTTTCATCCATACTAAACCCTAAACACCTAAACTTATATTTGGCTTTTGTTTTACTATTTTGAAAAAAATATTTTTTAACTCATCTAGTGCCTTTCGCGTGATGTCACGCAATAAGTACTAGAGTACGTATAGTGCCGAATGCGCGATGTCGCGCGAAAAGTAATATATTACTGTAACGGCGAGTAAAAATACCTAGTACAATGGCCGACGCTCCGGAGACGAAATCCGCGCTGATTTGTCATCATCACGGCTCCACGAGCACACAATAGTCATCCCATAACATTGAGGTGGACGGCCGATCTCATCTTTAATGTCCATTATCTCAAAACAACACTTTAGAAGCGAAGATGGAGGCAGATGCTCGCTTATAAAACACATGTATAAACGCTCCTATGCAATCCAGCATGGCACCACGTAAACAATGATCGGTTCCGTCGCAGGATCCGATGACGTCAGACCGGAAGTACTTCCGGTCTAGACTTCTGGCCTTGAAAATAAGACAATGGCCGTTAATGGGGCCGGGAGGGGGCACTCTGGACCCCCTAATCCGTTAATGTCCTGGGCTCTGGATGAGTTAATAGCTAATAGCTGATCTACAAGCTCAGGTAGTGACGATGTAGACCGGCTATTTGAAGTATTTTAAAATGTTTTTTCAAAATAGTAACAAAGGCAAAGAAGTTTAGGGGATTAGGGTTTTGCATGGACGGGAATAGGGCCCTTGATGTTAAAGCCCCACTGTAAGCACAAAATGATCGACATTTTAGCATTAAAACTAAGATGATAATAGCCTGAAACACTTTATCACTGACATTTTAGAGATAATTATTGAATTGAATGATGAATGTGAGATAATATTGTTTTATGGGGAACTGCATTCAGGATGGCAATTCATTAGTGATTTGGTTGGTAGAGCTTACCTGCATTCTGCCTGGTCAGTGAGTGAAGGTCAGCCTGGATCTCGGTCAGATTCTTGTCCATCATGGACAATCCTGCAGTGTTTTAAAGTCCTTGTCACTTATTTGGATCAAATATAAATATAGTATTTTAAAACAACATCTATTATGATTATAATATATAGTATATGTTTAAATTACCTTCCTCCATCTTGGTCTGACTGGCGCTCACATTGACAGACACTGCAGAGTAATATCACAGAAAGACAGAAAGAGTTATGTTAAACCGTAAAACATAAAAATGTAAAAGCTCAGCCTTTATTTAAAAGACATTAACTACATTTTTAAATCACTTCTTTGAGATGTTTAATTGGTTATCTCAACGGACATACTAGTAGGTACATGTTCTACATGAGCCATTTTGTCTAATTCATAATGTATTAAATTATTTGTAACAATGCATTAACTTACCATCTCTCTTGAGGTTTCCCAGGTCTCTGTTGAAGGTGGTCAGTTGTGTTTCAGTTTCTCGCTGCTGTGTTGTCATGTTAGACGTGAGATCTGTGAACACATTAAGAAATATTGAGTAAATAGGCATCGTTGAATGCTTGGGGCCCTATGCTTGGGGCCCTATTTTCATCCATACTATTTTCATCCATACTAAACCCTAAACACCTAGGGAACATGTAGATCGGCTATTTGAAGTATTTTTAAATGTTTTTCAAAATAGTAAAAAAGGCAAAGAAGTTTAGGGGATTAGGGTTTAGCATGGACAGAAATAGGGCCCTTGGTGTTAATTCTGCATTGCACAGTAAGCACAACATGATCTACGGTTTAGCATTAAAACTAAGATAAAATGATAATACCCTGACACACTGTATCGCTGACATTTTAGAGATAATTATTGAATTGAATTGAATTGAATTGAATTGAATTGAATTGAATGTCAGTTCATATTTTTTAACGGGGAACTGCATCCAGGATGTTTATCAAGAAGGAATTTCATTAGTGATTTGATTGGGAGTTTACCTGCATTCTGCCTGGTCAATGCTTGCAGGTCAGCCTGGATCTCGGTCAGATTCTTGTCCATCATGGACAATCCTGCAGTGTTTTAAAGTCCTTGTCACTTATTTGGATCAAATATAAATATAGTATTTTAAAACAACATCTATTATGATTACAATATATAGTATATGTTTAAATTACCTTCCTCTATCTTGGTCTGACTGGCGCTCACATTGACAGACACTGCAGAGTAATATCACAGAAAGACAGAAAGAGTTATGTTAAACCATAAAACATAAAAATGTAAAAGCTCAGCCTTTATTTTTTTAAATGAACTACATTTTTAAATCACTTCTTTGAGATTTTTAATTGGTTATCTCTCAACGGACGTGTACTAGTAAGTACATGTTTTACATGAGCCATTTTGTCTAATTCATAATGTATTACATTATTTGTAACAACGCATTAACTTACCATCTCTCTTGAGGTTTCCCAGGTCTCTGTTGAAGGTGGTCAGTTGTGTTTCAGTTTCTCGCTGCTGTGTTGTCATGTTAGACGTGAGATCTGTGAACACATTAAGAAATATTGAGTAAATAGGCATCGTTGAATGCTCGGGGCCCTATGCTTGGGGCCCTATTTTCATCCATACTATTTTCATCCATACTAAACCCTAAACACCTAGGGAACATGTAGATCGGCTATTTGAAGTATTTTTAAATGTTTTTCAAAATAGTAAAAAAGGCAAAGAAGTTTAGGGGATTAGGGTTTAGCATGGACAGAAATAGGGCCCTTGGTGTTAATTCTGCATTGCACAGTAAGCACAACATGATCTGTTTAGCATTAAAACTAAGATAAAATGATAATACCCTGACACACTGTATCGCTGACATTTTAGAGATAATTATTGAATTGAATTGAATTGAATTGAAATGAATTGAATTGAATTGAATGTCAGTTCATATTTTTTAACGGGGAACTGCATCCAGGATGTTTATCAAGAAGGAATTTCATTAGTGATTTGATTGGGAGTTTACCTGCATTCTGCCTGGTCAATGCTTGCAGGTCAGCCTGGATCTCGGTCAGATTCTTGTCCATCATGGACAATCCTGCAGTGTTTTAAAGTCCTTGTCACTTATTTGGATCAAATATAAATATAGTATTTTAAAACAACATCTATTATGATTATAATATATAGTATATGTTTAAATTACCTTCCTCCATCTTGGTCTGACTGGCGCTCACATTGACAGACACTGCAGAGTAATATCACAGAAAGACAGAAAGAGTTATGTTAAACCGTAAAACATAAAAATGTAAAAGCTCAGCCTTTATTTTTTTTAAATGAACTATATTTTTAAATCACTTCTTTGAGATTTTTAATTGGTTATCTCTCAACGGACGTGTACTAGTAAGTACATGTTTTACATGAGCCATTTTGTCTAATTCATAATGTATTAAATTATTTGTAACAACACATTAACTTACCATCTCTCTTGAGGTTTCCCAGGTCTGTGTTGAAGGTGGTCAGTTGTGTTTCAGTTTCTCGCTGCTGTGTTGTCATGTTAGACGTGAAATCTGTGAACACATTAAGAAATATTGAGTAAAAAGGCTTCATTGAATGCTTGGGTCCGTATTTTCATCCATACTAAACCCTAAACACCTAAACTTATATTTGGCTTTTGTTTTACTATTTTGAAAAAATATTTTTTAATAGCTAATAGCTGATCTACAAGCTCAGGTAGTGACGATGTAGACCGGCTATTTGAAGTATTTTAAAATGTTTTTCAAAATAGTAAAAAAGGCAAAGAAGTTTAGGGGATTGGGGTTTTGCATGGACGGGAATAGGGCCCTTGGTGTTAAAGCCCCACTGTAAGCACAAGATGATCGACAGTTTATCATTAAAACTAAGATGATAATAGCCTGAAACACTTTATCACTGACATTTTAGAGATAATTATTGAATTGAATGATGAATGTGAGAGAATATTGTTTTTATGGGGAACTGCATTCAGGATGGCAATTCATTATTGATTTGGTTGTCAGAGTTTACCTGCATTCTGCCTGGTCAGTGAGTGAAGGTCAGCCTGGATCTCGGTCAGATTCTTGTCCATCATGGACAATCCTGCAGTGTTTTAAAGTCCTTGTCACTTATTTGGATCAAATATAAATATAGTATTTTAAAACAACATCTATTATGATTACAATATATAGTATATGTTTAAATTACCTTCCTCCATCTTGGTCTGACTGGCGCTCACATTGACAGACACTGCAGAGTAATATCACAGAGACAGAAATAGTTATGTTATCTCAACGGACATACTAGTAGGTACATGTTCTACATGAGCCAGTTTGTCTAATTCATAATGTATTAAATTATTTGTAACAACGCATTAACTTACCATCTCTCTTGAGGTTTCCCAGGTCTCTGTTGAAGGTGGTCAGTTGTGTTTCAGTTTCTCGCTGCTGTGTTGTCATGTTAGACGTGAAATCTGTGGACACATTAAGAAATATTGAGTAAATAGGCATCGTTGAATGCTTGGGGCCCTATGCTTGGGGCCCTATTTTCATCCATACTATTTTCATCCATACTAAACCCTAAACACCTAGGGAACATGTAGATCGGCTATTTGAAGTATTTTTAAATGTTTTTCAAAATAGTAAAAAAGGCAAAGAAGTTTAGGGGATTAGGGTTTAGCATGGACAGAAATAGGGCCCTTGGTGTTAATTCCGCATTGCACAGTAAGCACAACATGATCTACGGTTTAGCATTAAAACTACGATAAAATGATAATACCCTGACACACTGTATCGCTGACATTTTAGAGATAATTATTGAATTGAATTGAATTGAATTGAATTGAATTGAATGTCAGTTCATATTTTTTAACGGGGAACTGCATCCAGGATGTTTATCAAGAAGGAATTTCATTAGTGATTTGATTGGGAGTTTACCTGCATTCTGCCTGGTCAATGCTTGCAGGTCAGCCTGGATCTCGGTCAGATTCTTGTCCATCATGGACAATCCTGCAGTGTTTTAAAGTCCTTGTCACTTATTTGGATCAAATATAAATATAGTATTTTAAAACAACATCTATTATGATTACAATATATAGTATATGTTTAAATTACCTTCCTCCATCTTGGTCTGACTGGCGCTCACATTGACAGACACTGCAGAGTAATATCACAGAAAGACAGAAAGAGTTATGTTAAACCGTAAAACATAAAAATGTAAAAGCTCAGCCTTTATTTTTTTAAATGAACTATATTTTTAAATCACTTCTTTGAGATTTTTAATTGGTTATCTCTCAACGGACGTGTACTAGTAAGTACATGTTTTACATGAGCCATTTTGTCTAATTCATAATGTATTAAATTATTTGTAACAACACATTAACTTACCATCTCTCTTGAGGTTTCCCAGGTCTCTGTTGAAGGTGGTCAGTTGTGCTTCAGTTTCTCGCTGCTGTGTTGTCATGTTAGACGTGAGATCTGTGAACACATTAAGAAATATTGAGTAAATAGGCATCGTTGAATGCTTGGGGCCGTATTTTCATTCATACTAAACCCTAAACACCTAAACTTATATTTGGCTTTTGTTTTACTATTTTGAAAAAAATATTTTTTAATAGCTAATAGCTGATCTACAAGCTCAGGTAGTGACGATGTAGACTGGCTATTTGAAGTATTTTAAATAGTAACAAAGGCAAAGAAGTTTAGGGGATTAGGGTTTTGCATGGACGGGAATAGGGCCCTTGATGTTAAAGCCCCACTGTAAGCACAAAATGATCGACAGTTTAGCATTAAAACTAAGATGATAATAGCCTGAAACACTTTATCACTGACATTTTAGAGATAATTATTGAATTGAATGATGAATGTGAGATAATATTGTTTTTTATGGGGAACTGCATTCAGGATGGCAATTCATTAGTGATTTGGTTGGTAGAGCTTACCTGCATTCTGCCTGGTCAGTGAGTGAAGGTCAGCCTGGATCTCGGTCAGATTCTTGTCCATCATGGACAATCCTGCAGTGTTTTAAAGTCCTTGTCACTTATTTGGATCAAATATAAATATAGTATTTTAAAACAACATCTATTATGATTACAATATATAGTATATCTGTTTAAATTACCTTCCTCCATCTTGGTCTGACTGGTGCTCACATTGACAGACACTGCAGAGTAATATCACAGAGACAGAAATAGTTATGTTATCTCAACGGACATACTAGTAGGTACATGTTCTACATGAGCCAGTTTGTCTAATTCATAATGTATTAAATTATTTGTAACAACGCATTAACTTACCATCTCTCTTGAGGTTTCCCAGGTCTCTGTTGAAGGTGGTCAGTTGTGTTTCAGTTTCTCGCTGCTGTGTTGTCATGTTAGACGTGAGATCTGTGAACACATTAAGAAATATTGAGTAAATAGGCATCGTTGAATGCTTGGGGCCCTATGCTTGGGGCCCTATTTTCATCCATACTATTTTCATCCATACTAAACCCTAAACACCTAGGGAACTTGTAGATCGGCTATTTGAAGTATTTTTAAATGTTTTTCAAAATAGTAAAAAAGGCAAAGAAGTTTAGGGGATTAGGGTTTAGCATGGACAGAAATAGGGCCCTTGGTGTTAATTCCGCATTGCACAGTAAGCACAACATGATCTACGGTTTAGCATTAAAACTACGATAAAATGATAATACCCTGACACACTGTATCGCTGACATTTTAGAGATAATTATTGAATTGAATTGAATTGAATTGAATTGAATTGAATTGAATTGAATTGAATGTCAGTTCATATTTTTTAACAGGGAACTGCATCCAAGATGTTTATCAAGAAGGAATTTCATTAG
Source organism: Nannobrachium achirus (assembly GCF_963921795.1). Classification (NCBI taxonomy): domain Eukaryota; kingdom Metazoa; phylum Chordata; class Actinopteri; order Myctophiformes; family Myctophidae; genus Nannobrachium; species Nannobrachium achirus. The sequence continues at coordinate 71,310,325 of NC_137812.1, forward strand.
TGATTTGATTGGGAGTTTACCTGCATTCTGCCTGGTCAATGCTTGCAGGTCAGCCTGGATCTCGGTCAGATTCTTGTCCATCATGGACAATCCTGCAGTGTTTTAAAGTCCTTGTCACTTATTTGGATCAAATATAAATATAGTATTTTAAAACAACATTTATTATGATTACAATATATAGTATATGTTTAAATTACCTTCCTCCATCTTGGTCTGACTGGCGCTCACATTGACAGACACTGCAGAGTAATATCACAGAAAGACAGAAAGAGTTATGTTAAACCATAAAACATAAAAATGTAAAAGCTCAGCCTTTATTTTTTTTAAATGAACTACATTTTTAAATCACTTCTTTGAGATTTTTAATTGGTTATCTCTCAACGGACGTGTAATAGTAAGTACATGTTTTACATGAGCCATTTTGTCTAATTCATAATGTATTAAATTATTTGTAACAACGCATTAACTTACCATCTCTCTTGAGGTTTCCCAGGTCTCTGTTGAAGGTGGTCAGTTGTGCTTCAGTTTCTCGCTGCTGTGTTGTCATGTTAGACGTGAGATCTGTGAACACATTAAGAAATATTGAGTAAATAGGCATCGTTGAATGCTTGGGGCCCTATGCTTGGGGCCCTATTTTCATCCATACTATTTTCATCCATACTAAACCCTAAATACCTAGGGAACATGTAGATCGGCTATTTGAAGTATTTTAAAATGTTTTTCAAAATAGTAAAAAAGGCAAAGGAGTTTAGGGGATTAGGGTTTAGCATGGACAGAAATAGGGCCCTTGGTGTTAATTCCGCATTGCACAGTAAGCACAACATGATCTACGGTTTAGCATTAAAGGTTAAATGACATTCTGTTTTTACCAATCATAAAAGTCTTTGCCCTGGTCCTAAAAACATGTTTTAAAATGTTTAAACTTGAAAATCCACTCCATGGAGCCATGGTCTCTTTCTCTGTTCAGGTGTCATGAAAAACGGTCTGTCACCTGAAATACTCTATAATCACCACTAGGGGAGCCTCTCTCTCCCACTCATTCTAACAAATATTAGTATAGCTTGAGTTCAATTTTGAATATTTGTACTTTACTTGAGTATTTCCAATTTTCAATTCTTATACTTCTACTCCACTACATCTCAGAGGCAAATGCACTTTATCTCTCCACTACAATCATTTTGATTTTGATTATTAATACAAATCACTCACTTCAGCCCTTATAGGCCAGCAGTTCTCAAACTATGGTACCCAAAGTGGCCACTGGCCACACACACGCACACGCAGTCACGCACGCACGCTCTCACACGCACGCTCTCTCTCTCTCTCACACACACACACACACACACAAACACACACACGCACACACGCACACACAGAGGCTGAGCTGAGCCCTGAAGAGGCACACACGAACAGCATTGAGAGTCGCGAGTGTTTTTTCTTACCCCGGGACCGAGGTTACCGGATCTCTGTGGTTACATCTGTATTCAATTTATATATCAATTTAGACCGTACGCGGTAGCGTTTCAATAGCTCCGCTCCGCACTGCAGAAACACTCCACGGTCCTTCTGTAGTTATTATAGTAACATATTTTGGCTAAATGCCTCCGTTTAGAGAAGCACCTATTGCTTGTGTTATCATAGCGTTTTACTGTCTGCTCGCCGGGTCGCCGTGCCCGTGTGTGTGGGGGGGAGGACAGGGCAGCGTGGAGTTATAGTAGGCTCTCCACGGAGCTCTGCTGCTCCGGGAGCAGAGCTCTGTCCTCGGCCTCGGTAATGAGGAGGGAGGCGCTGTCCACGGACCCAGCCAGGGCGGAAAATACATAACGATACATAGCGATTTTCACTATTTCACAAAAGCATAAACTGACTACTTGATATGAAGGATATTGATGTAAATAAGATATTTGAATGGACACATGTATTTTATATGCCCATATTTACGATTAAAGGACAATATAATGTAGAGATTACTTCCTCAAAACTTGGGCTGTGGAGAAATACCAGAGAAATACAGACAGGGAGAGAGGAGAGCCCAGGAGGAGGAGGAGGGGGGGGGGGGGGGTGCACTAACTGCTTGTGACGACATTGTCCGAGAGCCAATGATCAGAGCATCAGAGCCTCATTATGCAGAAATCGTCAAAAAACCACAGATAACAGGGGAACGACTGCAAGTTAAACGTTGGTGTTTTTTTGGTGTAATTGAGGCCAGGAAACATTAAAAAAAGCATAAAAAACTCAAAATTTATTTTTGGATGTCACCACCCCTTTAAAACTAAGATAAAATGATAATACCCTGACACACTGTATCGCTGACATTTTAGAAATAATTATTGAATTGAATGATGAATGTCAGATAATATTGTTGAACTGCATTCAGGATGTTTATCAACAAGACAATTCATTTTCCCCATGGACTTGAAAGGGGAAATTTCAAATGGTAAAATGGAGATTTCACCCAGGTATTTTCCTCTCACTCAACGTCACTTTATCTGCTGACCTCACTCAACAACAAAATAAAAATAAAATAAACAAAAATAAAAATACAACAATTCACAGGAGGCAAGCAGTGATCACCCCATGATGTGTACTGCAGTGTAGTTTCAAATGCACTACATTGCAGGTGCGTTTTTAGAGGGAAAAAAAGAAGACCTGTGTGACCTTGGCAGGTTGCCCCAGAAAATGTGCCGATGGGTACATAGAATACTCATTTCAAAAAAAATTATAATAAAAAAAAAAACATCTATTCTCTGAGCTCAAACCAAATTGCATCAACACTAAAACAAGTCATTTTTAAACATTGTCATCTCAAATTACCTTTGTGTTCTTTTTTCAAGTCCTCCACATTTTTTTCACTGGCATTCAATCTGGCAGCCAAATCTGAAAATATAAAACGGAGGAACTGAAAGTTAAAAATCCCCTAGACCCCGGGCTATATGTTTTCAGTCAATCAAATGAAGTTATAGCCAAATTAACTGGAATATCAAGCAGGTATGCCACCTTCCAAACGGAACACTTGTGACTAAAATATGCACAGAGTCTATGAAAGGATTTATCAACATTAATTAGACGTTGTTCCCACTTTACACCAGATAAATGCAAATATTGCAGTTTAAATGTTAATATGTGAATGATTGACCACTAATAAATGCATAATGAGCCATGTTTAAGGATCTTAGCTTTTAGCAAACTATAAATAGATTGATATAGTAGCACTAAACTTGTGCGTGTGGGTGTGCGTGTGCATGCATGTGTGCCACTAACACTGTGGGAGTAGTGCAGTAAAGTTTTGGGTTTACTTTAAATACATGATAACTACATTCCAGGACTTCAAATCCAGTTCTATTGGTGATTTAGTTCTCATATTGTGTTCGATGTTTTTTTTCTGTGTGAGACTATTTTCATGGCAGACCCCTGAGCAATGTTTGTACCATGTTTGGATGGTTGCATGGGATTAATGTTGCACCTGCACCTTGTGACATTGTGGGCAAGAACAATACTGGGATTGCATAGAGCCAATCAGAATCAACAGCCACACTAACCAGTATGTATTGTCAGAGTTTTCGACAAGAGTTTTCTACAATGAAAAAAACAATACCTGCATTGTGATGCTCACTTAGATTCAGCCTCATTTCTACGCTGGACAGTTGAGCTGAAACCACATTAAATCACTCATTAATACTCATGCCGTTTGATTAAAACGCCAGTATTGAATTCTTTGAATATTGATCCAATTTTTCACTCAGAACTTCATCAGCTGAGCAAGCTGGGCTGGAATCAACACAGCTTTGGTATTAGATCAGTCATACGTCATACCGTTAGGGCCTATTGAGACTGGCAGATTTAACCCAGGTTTTTTCTCTCACTCACGTCACTTTGGCTGCTGACCTCACTCAGCAACAAAATAAAAATAAAATTCAAGGCAAGCAGTGATCACCCCATGATGTGCACTGTAATGTAGTTTCAAATGCACTACATTGCAGGTGCTTTTTTAGAGTAAAAAACAGACGACCCGTGTGACATGTGTGATCTTGGCAGGTTGCCCCAGAAAATGTGCCGATGGGTACATAGAATACTCATGCCGTTTTGTTTGAGTGGGTAGGCTTTACAGTAAATTTAAGTAAAGTGTAAGTAAATTATCAAAACTATTAAAAAAACACATCTATTCTCTGAGCTCGAACCAATTTGCATCAACACTAAAACAAGTCCAGTTTAAACTTTGTCATCTCCAAATTACCTTTGTTGTCCTCCACACTAGCATTCAATCTGGCAGCCAAATCTGAAAATATAAAACAGAGAAACTGAAAGTTAAAATCCCCTAGACCCCGGGCTATATGTTTTCAGTCAATCAAATGAAGTTATAGCCAAATTAACTGGAATATCAAACAGGTAGGGCCTATGCCACCTTCCAAACGGAACACTTGTGACTAAAATATGCACAGAGCCTATAAAAGGATTTATCAACATAAATTAAACATTGTTCCCACTTTACACCAGATAAATGCAAATATCGTAGTTTAAGTGTTAATATGTGAATGATTAACCGCTAATAAATACATAATGAGCCATGTTTAAGGATTTTAGCTTTTAGCAAACTATAAATACATTGATATAGTAGCACTAAACATGTACGTGCGTGTGTGTGTGCGTGCAGGTGTGCCACTAACACTGTGGGAGTAGTGCAGTAAAGTTTTGGGTTTAAATACATGATAACTACATTCCAGGACTTCAAATCCAGTTCTATTGGTGATTTAGTTCTCATAATTGTGTTTAATGTTTTTTTTCTGTGTGAGACTATTGAGCAATGTCTGTGCCATGTTTGGTGCGGATGGGATTGACGTTGCACCTGCACCTTGTGACATTGTGGGCAAGAACAATACTGGGATTGCCTATAGAGCCAATCAGAATCAACAGCCACACTAACCAGTATGTATTGTCAGAGTTTTCAACAAGAGTTTTCTAACAAAGAAAAAAAAACAATACCTGCATTGTGATGCTCACTTAGATTCAGCCTCATTTCTACGCTGGACAGTTGAGCTGAAACCACATTAAATCAATCATTAATACTCATGCATTTTGATTAAAACGCCAGTATTGAATTCTTTGAATATTGATCCAATCTTTCACTCAGACCTTCATCAGCTGAGCAAGCTGGGCTGGAATCAACACAGCTTTGGTATTAGATCAGTCATACGTCATACCGTTAGGGCCTATTGAGACTGGCAGATTTAACCCAGGTTTTTTCTCTCACTCACGTCACTTTGTCTGCTGACCTCACTCAGCAACAAAATAAAAATGAAATAAACAAAAATAAAAATAAAACAATTCACAGGAGGCAAGCAGTGATCACCCCATGATGTGCACTGTAATGTAGTTTCAAATGCACTACATTGGAGTTGCTTGTTTAGTGTTAAAAAAATCACACTTGTGTGAACTGAGCGGTGGAGGCTGCGTGTGTGTGTGCGCGTGTGTGTGTGCGTGTGTGCGTGTGTGTGTGCGTGCGTGCGTGCGTGCGTGCGTGCGTGTGTGTGTGTGTGTGTGTGTGTGTATGTGTGTGTGTGTGTGTGTGAGTGAGTGAGTGTGCCTTGCCTGGCCTGGCCTGAACAACAGCGCCCCTCCCTTAACATGTGTGGTCAGAAAAGGTACTGCAGGCTACATACAGACAGACACGCGCGCGCGCACACACACACACACACACACACACACACACATACATACCCACACACACGGCCACGTATAGGAGACGGTGTCACCACCGCTCAAAAAAGAAGACCTGTGTGACATGTGTGATCTTGGCAGGTTGCCCCAGAAAATGTGCCGATGGGTACATAGAATACTCATGCCGTTTTGTTTGAGTGGGTAGGCTTTACAGTAAATTTAAGTAAATTAAATTATCAAAACTATTAAAAAAACATCTATTCTCTGAGCTCAAACCAATTTGCATCAACACTAAAACAAGTCCTTTTTAAACTTTGTCATCTCCAAATTACCTTTGTTGTCCTCCACACTAGCATTCAATCTGGCAGCCAAATCTGAAAATATAAAACAGAGAAACTGAAAGTTAAAATCCCCTAGACCCTGGGTTACATGTTTTCAGTCAATCAAATAAAGTTATAGCCAAATTAACTGGAATATCAAGCAGGTATGCCACCTTCCAAACGGAACACTTGGGAGTTGGGACTAAAATATGCACAGAGCCTATAAAAGGATTTATCAACATTAATTAAACATTGTTCCCACTTTAGACCAGATAGATGCAAATATCATAGTTTGAATGTTAATATGTGAATGATTAACCGCTAATAAAATGCATAATGAGCCATGTTTAAGGATTTTAGCTTTTAGCAACTATAAATAAATTGATATGTGCATGAACACGTGCGACATGCGTGCATGTGTGCCAGTAAAGTTTTGGGTTTAAATACATGATAACTACATTCCAGGACTTCAAATCCAGTTCTATTGGTGATTTAGTTCTCATATTGTTTTCAATGTTTTTTTCAGTGTGAGACTATTTTCATGGCAGACCCCTGAGCAATGTCTGTGCCATGTTTGGTGCGGATCGGATTAACGACATATATGTCAGGGGAACCACACTAACAGAATCCCTTTCTTGCCCATATATGGAGATCCCTGATGTTATCAATGTTAAGCCTATATCTAACAGGACTTCATATGGGAATGCCCATATATGGAGGAAGACAGCCCATATCTGTGTGGCTGGTTCTACAGACAGGAATATCCATATATGGGCATAAAATAGATTGTATGTTTGATGTCAGATGTGACAGACACATAACGAACTAGAAGCAGTGCTCTTCCGAGCACAGGTCTCCACCAGGCCACACAAACTGCCTGATTCTAGCTTCTGAAATAAACGTACCATCACAGAACATGCATGTTGTTTGACAAAGGATTATTAATTATTGACCATTAGAGCGGTGAGGTCACACTTTGAATTTGTTTACAGTTATTACTTTCTATTGCTTGCTTGTTGATATAATGCCCAGCTTTTCACTTAACAATAAGCATTTAGAAAGCTGCCAGTTTCGGGCATACCGATCATAGCGATGCACCAACCAAGAATAGACAACAAACGCAAAGGGAGAAGTAGCCGATCAGAGTGCTTTGCTTGGCCCAGTGGATGCGAAATTTAGATTTAAAAAACTCACTTGTTGATTCACTCGTACAACAAAATGACTGGGAAAGCCCCGCCACCCTTTTCGCAGTCCGAGCCCCTAAGTTGTGGAACGCCCTACCTGTAGACCTAAGACGTGCAAATTCAGTGTCATCTTTTAAATCCCTTTTGAAAAACCCACCTTTATGCTCAAACGTTTTCTTAAAGGGATATTTCACTTAAAAACATTTTTTTTTTTGGTAATTTTCTAATCAGGCTTTTATGAACACCCTAGTTTTTAATTTGCTTGAATCAATTAAATATTTGATGTAAATGTTACCAGGCCCTCCAGGCCCAGGGCCTCTCCCCACACACACCCATTGTAACTTCAAACTCCATTTTAACCATGATAGATTCATTAAAAACACACATTATTTTTTCTGGTGACTCATAATACCCTCCTAATACGTGAGCAGTGTTTTTTTTATTTATAACATTTTTCATTTATTATTATTTATTATTCATTTTTTCAGTTTTCCCAAATAATAATACAAAATAAATGAAGAAAGTTCAAACGCGATCGTCGGCAGTCGGCATCTCCTTAGCACGGGCGTTAATTACCGTCTTCTTAATCGAGCCCCCTGTGTTCTTTGGTTGCATCATGTGAACTTTGAAAACATCAGGAAGAAAACACTGATACTTGATACTCCGAGACTGATTCATCAAGCTGTCATCTTAGGTTGGACTAATTAATGTTGTTGTTGTTGTTGTTGTTGTTGAAACCCTGCTTGTCCTGTTGGCTTCTCAGGATAAAGAGCTTCTCCTTCAGTCCACCCATTCAAGTGAGAAAGTCTAATTGCATCAACTGCCCATTGTGGGGAGAGTATACACTGCAAAAAACTCAACGAGTTAATTGTTGGGAGGAATAAAAATTCAAATTTGTCTCAATGTTTTTAAGGTGGTGAAATTGACAAAGCCTGTTAATACATGTTTAGACAATTAGTCATAAAAAAATGTTCAGTCAGGTCTTAAATTGTAATTGAGTGAAAACCCACAATGCTGTTGTTGACTCAACTAACAGATGTTGATTGGTTCAATGGAATGTAACATTGGGTTATACATTGAGTCAACAAGATGGGGAGGAGTTACAGCAAATGCAGTTGTGACTCATGTCCATTCTAGAAGCTGCCCGCCAAAAATGAACTATTATGTACAAAACAAGCAGTAGCAGAAGCTTTGCTCCATTTTATTTTAGTGTTTAAGGTAAATGGTATGAGAAGAACTGTGGAATACGTTGGCGACAAGGCAGAGGTAAGGGACACTGTTTTTTTAATTCATCAATTTGTCCATGGTTTCATTCATTTCAAGTTAGCTGACCTAGCCGTTTAGCAGCTAACTTAGGCTAACGTTGCTAACGTTAACAGATGAGATTAGTTTGAGATTCGATTTTCTATTTAATTGTAGCATGCTACATTCACAACCGAGATTCACAACCGAAACATAAAAACGCCCGGTTTGTCCTTAGCCAAACTGCTCGGTAAAAAGGAGGCTAAACAAAGCTAAAGGTTAGCTAAGCTGTAGCCTTACATTAATCCTCTCCTGTAGTAGCTTCTGCTTTGATGACGTCTATTGCTACAGGAGAGTCTTAACGCTTTGACAGACAGGTCGGGAGTATGGTCTGCAAAACTGCTACTGCGGCTCTACACATGCATACATGCGAGACATATCTTCCGTACAAGTTCTGCAAGGTGTATGCGACTTGTAAGGTAGCCTTGTTTAATGTATAAGTCCGTATTGTTAAATAAAATGAGTTTTTACCAAGTGTACAACTTTTCCTCGTTTGCTACAATGTTAGCTGCAACAGCGCCCGTTGGTGGCTGGAAGCATAATTGTGCATTCTTCCGTATACACTTACGTCATGTCCTTGTATGAGCGAATGGGGGAATGGATGAAAGTCACGTGATAAGTGCAGCCATCTTTAACCAAACCAGAGCTGCTCGATTTGGAAAAGTTGTACACTTGGTAAAAACTCATTTTATTTAACAATACGGACTTATACATTAAACAAGGCTACCTTACAAGTCGCATACACCTTGCAGAACTTGTACGGAAGATATGTCTCGCATGTATGCATGTGTAGAGCCGCAGTAGCAGTTTTGCAGACCATACTCCCGACCTGTCTGTCAAAGCGTTAAGACTCTCCTGTAGCAATAGACGTCATCAAAGCAGAAGCTACTACAGGAGAGGATTAATGTAAGGCTAGCTAAGCTGGCTAACTACCGAGGGGTCTGGTCTACTCTGTTCCTTAAGCAGTGTTTCTTAAAGTGGTGTCCGGGGACCCCCAGGGCCGGGGGTCCTTCAGAGCAGTGTTTCCCAAACGTTTCAGCTTGAGACACAAAAGAAAGAGCGACGTTTGCCCAGCCAAGACCCAAACTAGTGAAACCAGCCGATCTACAAGCTCACAACGCGTCACAAAAGCGACACGTTGTGAGCTTGTAGATCGGCTGAGAATCACTGCTAGAGCCATAAAAATCATGGCATCTTTTCAAATGGGGGTCCTTGGGCTAATAAGTGTCAATTTGGGGGGTCTTGGCATGACAGCTGCTGTTGCAACATCAACCATTGACAGCCCATACATCCAAACAGAAAAGTCTGATTGTAATAAACAACATTAAACTCACCAACATTTCAGCTATAGGCTATAGAAAGCTTGAATTATCATTGAATTATTCTCTATCTGCAGTGTTTGTTGCTATCCATTGTAGGGATGATATGAGTTAATTTCTGTCAAGAAATTCCATGCAGGTGATTTTTTTTTCTCTTCTTTTTTCTCTGAAGTGTTGGGAGTTTGAAGTGGGAAATCAATGGTCCTGCATACCACCTGTTTCTAATTGCACATAATGCAGGAAGCCACTATTCTGTTTGGATTCATGGGCTGCCAATGGTTGCAATAGATTCAAGATATTAAACAATCTAGAGTTGCAATTTACAGCTAACTAAAGCTGCATGTTAACTGTTGTAGGTGTAGCTGAGTAGAAAGTACAATATTTCCTCCACTGCTGTTTAGGGATGGGATGATATGAAAATGTCATATTAATTCAGCGATGTGCTATTGTCATTCTCTTTACTCTTCTAGGTCAGGCCAGATTCTTGTCCCACCGTAGTAATCTATCTGCCTTGGAATGCCTGTTTCTCTGGTCACTACGAGGACTCTTAGACGGTATGTATAAGCTACATTAATATTTATATGTTATGACATTGTGAGGTTAATACTGAAGCATCAATTAGTATGCAGCATATTAACTTGGCCATTGTCAAATAATTAAAGCTGTCTCACAAATGTATTGAAGTAGAATGTAAAATATTTCCTTCTCCCTCAGACAAAAGGAAGTCGTTTGTGATCAACCTCACGTCTCCACAATCAGGCAGATGGCCAGCCCTATAGTGGATCTGGTGAGTTTGTGCAGACTACATTTTGCACTTCTTCTAAATTGCTTTATACACACACACACACACACACACACACACACACACACACACACACACACACGCACACACACGCACACGCACCAATGACCGAGACAACCATATTAAGCACCAACCTGCTCAGTGGCAGTACGTATAGTCTTTCAGTGTCTGACACACAAACACTTCAACTTATTGAATCAGATGACTTCCAAATCCAAGAACGGCCACTCAACTGCTGTGATGCTAGATTTGTTAAGTTATGATTGCCACATGACCTGTCTTAGGCTGTAAAATAACATCTTGTCTTTTATCTTTATTTTCTTTTCCAGGTGTATGCGGAATCACTGGCGCTGACTTGATGTCAACGTTCCTCAACTGTGGATGAGCAGCAAGCCAGAGGCCTGATTCACGTTTACCGTTCCAAGCACACCACCCCAGTCAAGAGAAATGTAAGGTAATAAAAAAATATTTAGCTTTTATTCTAAGAATTGTA
>NC_137812.1:71326399-71423899 GCF_963921795.1 Nannobrachium achirus
GTACAGCCAGTGGTGGAAAAAGTACTCACAATGCTTCACAATCGGCTATTTTCAAGGTATAAAATAGGGCTAAAGTGGTTCATGTGTGTTTTATAGCATTATCATGTATGTCTGCAAAGTAACTAGTAACTAAAGCTTTCAAATAATTGTAGTGGAGTAAAAGTACGATATTTGGATCTGAAAAGTATTGGAAATTGGACATTGGCCAAGTAAAGTACAGATACTTCAAAAGTGTAGTTAAGTAGAGTCTAGTCGGCGCCCTGGCCAACTCGGGAACAATGTAAATAGGGAATGAATGCCCCGCCCTTTAATGCAAACCCCATTATACCTGTTGTCATAGGATCTGTTTTGACAATCTGTTTGCGTGTGTCCATATATGCCCATATATGGAGATATCTGTCTGTCTACGTCCATTTATGCCCATATATGGAGATGGGCGGCCGAGCGTCTAGTGTAAATAGGGAATGAATGCCCCGCCCTTTAATGCAAACCCCATTATACCTGTTGTCATAGGATCTGTTTTGACAATCTGTTTGCGTGTGTCCATTTATGCCCATATATGGAGATATCTGTCTGTCTACGTCCATTTTATGCCCATATATGGAGATGGGCGGCCGAGCGTCTAGTGTAAATAGGGAATGAATGCCCCGCCCTTTAATGCAAACCCCATTATACCTGTTGTCATAGGATCTGTTTTGATCATCTGTTTGCGTGTGTCCATTTTTGCCCATATATGGAGATATCTGTGTGTCCACGTCCATTTTATGCCCATATATGGAGATGGGCGGCCGAGCGTCTAGTCGGCGCCCTGGCCAACTCGGGAACAATGTAAATAGGGAATGAATGCCCCGCCCTTTAATGCAAACCCCATTATACCTGTTGTCATAGGATCCATTTTGACCATCTGTTTGCGTGTGTCCATTTATGCCCATATATGGAGATATCTGTCTGTCTACGTCCATTTTATGCCCATATATGGAGATATCTGTAGGACCCGTTTTGACCATCTGTTTGCCTGTGTCCATTTATGCCCATACCGGTATATGGAGTTATTTGTAGGACCCGTATTGACCATCTGTTTGCCTGTGTCCATTTATACTCATATATGGAGATATCTGTATCTGTCTGTCTGCATCCATTTTATGCCCATATGGAGATCTCTGTATCTGTTTGTCTGTGTCCCTTTATGCCCATTATGGAGATCTCTGTATCTCTCTGTGCCTCCGACTGTGTTGCAGACAGTGCCGGTTCCCCCTTTAATGCAAACCCCATTATACCTGTTGTCATAGGACCCATTTTGACCATCTGTTTGCCTGTGTCCATTTATGCCCATTGACTCATGTGGTGTACGTGATGTCAGAGCCTTTTATGAAGTGATGTCACAATGAGTCAGCGTTTGCGCCGATTTCCTCCGGAACAGCCTGATGTCAACAATCAGCTCCGCATAAGGAGATTCCGAAGACTTAATGAGATGTGTCGGGTGTCTCCATATATGGGTTTAATTATGTTCTTGGTCTGCATACATTTTTAGATGCGATCTCTATACTGCCTCCCCCTGGCCAGCCGGGCACCTGATGGAGGGGAAAGGAACTGGTTGAAATAACGTGTTCCTTCCACACGCTACATCCAACCGGGGAAACGGACGATAGAGTCTATTCCAATGTGCTGCCTTTTTTTTTTTTTTTTAAGATATGTTTTTGGGCTTTTATGCCTTTATTGACAGGACAGTAGACTGACAAAACAGGGAGAGAGATGGGGGGTGACATGCAGCAAACTTGGTCGGGTTTGGGAATTGAGCCTTCGAACCACTGCACGCTACACAAAGCCCATGTGGTATGCATCTGGACCAGTAGGCCAGCAGGCGCCCGTGCTGTCCCTTTTAAAACAATAGTATGTCTGCATTAACTACTGAGCAACTTAACCCAAAAATAGAATAATAATAGATAATAATAGAATAATAGTGCTTCCATGGCAAAAGGGCCACTTAGCTGCAAAGGTGCGTGGGTGTGCATTATGCATAATATGGCTGCTATAGAGATTTTCAAAGGACAGTGTTATTTGAGGACTGGAGGGAGGAGGTAAACTATTTGCCTGGTTTGGCAGGGTAGCTTAAATAGTTGTGGTTTCCATTAAAGGTGATCAGGTATTCTCCGTTGATGAGAAAGAACTATTACATCATTCTAAATATTTCTCTTCCTCTAAGTCGTAATGTAACAGCTCTTTTAATTGTACATGCATTGTTTTGTTTTTCATTGTTTTATTACACTTTTTCATGCAAATAAATAAAGCCCATGGAATCAAGGGAGAAATTCTCTCTCTCCCTCTTCTCTCTCTCTGTAATGTGTCATAAACTATGTGACCTTTGACCTGTTGTGTTTCCACCAGTAAAAAGATCAGGGAAATCGTTTATATTTTGGCGTTTTCTCGTGGAAACAGCGTGGTGGTCTGAACAGCGCCTTAGGGGGTTTGTCCCCCCACCTCTTTTCTTCCTGTCCCACCATGTGTTAAAGGCTGAATGCGCTCTGATACACCACTGTTCTATTTTCAAAGCGTTGCCGTGCGGTGTGAAATGTGCGCAGCCTTTCCACAGCCAGTGTGTGTTCCCCTTAACTAACACTTTGCCGTCCGAAATAGAATGGTGGTTGGTAGATTAGCCGTGAAATTTCTATTATTGTATTGTGATCTGAGACATAATATTATGTTTATAAACATGAGCCCGCCGCCCTTCCGTCTTGGACAGCGCCATTGTTTTTTCTTTTTTTTTTTCCCCAGGTCATTAGCTCACCGTGATTATCTGGTTCTCCGTTGGGATAGAATGGGGGTTTTGGCCGATCATCGATCTCCCCGTGCGTTTCGCGTGCGCGATCCCTTCACGTAAATGTCCCCGCAAATAATCCATGTGTGACTCAAAAGCAGAACTGAAAATTTTCGCTAGCATAGCCCCTAGCATGGCTGCTGTAGGAGCACCAGGGTACAGACAGCAAACGAATGGCTGGGAGTACCCTTGGAGAAGGAAAGGAGCTGACGTCACCTCTGCTTCATGTCAGACCGTGCATGAGCTATCAATGCACGAGTGGTGACTAGAGAAGGTTAGACGATCGCAGATTTTCGGATCAAAATCATTTATTCCGGTTTTAATGACAAAGTCCGGGAAAGTACGGCGTGGCTGAGACTCCCTGCTGGGATGTGCGATATAGTACGGTTTTAACATTAAGGGGCTCCCCGTGGCTTTGAAAGGGTTAAAAGGACTCATCAGGAGAACACCGCCTATAGCCTACAGTCTCTGTATTGAATGAGAGCAGAGCAGAGAGACACTGTGTGGTTCAGTGACAGAGAGAGAAACAGAAGTAGGCATAAAAAGTGACTTCCTGGAAGGGCAGATCTCAGGCCTTGTGTATAGAGCGTCGCAGCGGAAGTGGATTCCTGGGGTCACTTAATATTCCCCATTCATTTTCGCCATAGACTTTTACAAAAATATTTATATTTGTATAATTTTTACCCCACAATTTTGTAACCCATTTTTTCACCCAGTGCTAATTGCCTATGTAATCCTGGGCTCTGCTCTCCCTCTGCCACGCCTGGGGAGACAACGGACTGACCTCATGCTTCCTTCTATGCATGAGGAGTCCAAGTTGCTTCTTTTCACCTGACAGTGGAGATTTCCCTGGTTTGGACGTAGCGCGTGGAAGGAACACGTTATTCCAACCAGTTCCTTTCCCCTCCATCAGGCGCCCCGGCTGGCTAGGGGGAGGCATTATTGAGACCAGGATTACATGCATGTTTTTGTGAGGGTATCAACCCTAGGAGACACGGGGAGAACATGCAAACTCCACACAGAAAGGCCAACCCCACCTAGGGTGTGGGCGCTGATGACGCGGAGGAGGAACGCGCCGCCAGCACCCACAGCGTCCCCTGGCGGGAATCGAACCCAGGACCTTCTAGCTGTGAGGCGAAGCGCTAACCACTGCGCCACCGTGCCCCTTACAAAAATATTTATAACAATTATGTTAAGCCTCGAACCAAGCCATCCAGGATGGAGGTGAATCATGACCATATAACCTTTTTTTCTATGAAAAGAACATTTTGAAAATCGCTAAACAAAGGGTAGTTATTAAATGTAGTATATCAAATAATGTAATACTAAATTTGTTTTCACATAGGATCAAAGTTTATATGATCATGATTCACCTCCATCCTGGATGGCTTGGTTCGAGGCTTAACATAATTGTTATAAATATATTTGTAAAAGTCAATGGCGAAAATGAATGGGGAATATTAAGTGACCCCAGGAATCCACTTCCGCTGCGACGCTCTATCGCGCATGCATGCACGCACGCACGCACGCACGCACGCACACACACACACAGTTCTGAAATGTTGAGTTGCTGTGGAGGCCATTCACAAACGGTTGTTTAGATGTTGAAATAACGTTTTACCGTTTGAAATGTTAACTGTTTACATCTGAACTATAACTTTGTGAAGTTATGGGTGTGTTCTTAAATGTGCACCGGGTGTTTGGTGAGTGCACGGGGCGCTGACGTAGAGTGCACTCAACGTGGCTTGTTTATGAACCACCAGTTAAGGGGCAGAGGTGCGCTTTATCAGTCTGAAAGGCAGCATTTGCTAACATAATGTTGCTATTGAAAGGTAATTTAATTGACTAGAAAAGAAAAAATATTTTGGGTTTTTGTCGCATTCCTAAGACAAAAATGTGATAACAATAAATTTACCCCCATTCATTTCGGATGGTGACCCGTTTCGAAACGGGTCACCATCCGGAATCAATGGGGGTAAATTTACTCAAATCAAATTTTTGTCTTAGGAATGTGACAAAAACCCAAAAATATTATTGAACTCTACTCTCCATGGCGTGGCTAATCAATAGAAAAAAAGTCATTTTGGGGGTGAACTACTCCTTTAATTAAGTATGGCGGATTACAATAAGTGTTTTGCCATTGCGTTGCATGGCAGGCACACTTAATAACATATTGGCCTACCTGCTGTTATGTTTACACGTTGATAAGTGTGTAACAATAAAGCCCAAAGGACCATTCAAGCAGCAAATGGTGCATTTTGTTATCATTTCCTAAGCCATTGTTCACCGCAGGGAAGCACTCGAGACACCGGCATGAAAATCAACCAGTCAAAACTCAGCGTTGACGCACCACACTGTCAAAGCCCAACTTCAGATTAGGGTCGTTCAGTGCGTGCACTGAGCACACCGGGGGCGCAGCGCACTGGATTTTAGAACGATACAGCGCGCAGAGTGTTCCGAATAAATTAAGGACCAACGTCCAAACGCACCCTATATCTGAACACTGTCCTGTGAAGCTGAACTCTCTGCCACCCTGTATGAAAGATGCTACTGATAGCTTAGTTTTTCATACCCCATATCTATCACAGGGGTCCTCAACCCTTTCAGGCAGCGACCCCCAAAATAATCACATTTCAACCGGGGACCCCCCACCCCAGGAGTTGGCATTACATTAGTTTGACTCGATCTGTTCCATTCCATGTTAACACAGACTCGATCTGTTCCATTCCATATACGTTAACACAGTGATACAAATGACATGTTAATGTGCTCCGTTTCCTAGGCAACTAGGGTTGGTGTGACACCAAAACTGTAAACAACTCCAGGGTCAACTTGATATTATGGTTTTCTGTGAGAGATTCAACCAAAACAATGCTGATAACAGCCTCAAGAGGCTCAGACATTTTAACTAAACGGATTTTCCATAGACATGCTGGATACCTAATATGAAATATATATCTATGCAAGAGTGATAAATACATATTTTTCACTCAGTTCAGGGATCTGAGGTATACTCAAGTGCTACTGTCACTGCTTCAAGGACCAGCTGAAACATAACAAGATAGACTGTAACATAAACGAGTGCATCTCTCACTTCCAACATGTCTCCTTTCCGACA
Source organism: Nannobrachium achirus (assembly GCF_963921795.1). Classification (NCBI taxonomy): domain Eukaryota; kingdom Metazoa; phylum Chordata; class Actinopteri; order Myctophiformes; family Myctophidae; genus Nannobrachium; species Nannobrachium achirus. The sequence continues at coordinate 71,332,333 of NC_137812.1, forward strand.
CTAACCCTATCTCTTACCCTAACCCTAACCCTAACCTCTATGGAAGAGTTGCCACTCCGACAATAAGAAGTCACTGTCGGAGTGTCGTGTGGGACTGAGTTACTAGGGCCCAAGGTGGAGGGGCCTTAATTATTTTATACTTATAGTAGAATAGTAGATATGCGAGCAGCGAGCTTGTAGATCTGCTATTTTTGAAAAGCTTGTAGATGCTTCTGGTGGGTCCCTGGAACAAAATATTTTGAGATGGGGGTCTGTGGCCAAATACATATCATTTTGTGGTTCCTTCACATGAAAACGTTTGAGCACCACTGACATAGAAAAATAGGTTTTTCAAAAAACCTTAGAAGGATTCAGAAGATACTTTGGCTATATTATCGTGTAAAACAATTGCACAAATCTCACGATTTAAAAAAGATTGCAGATCTACAAGCTTGCGGCACTCGGTGCCGCGCTGTGAGCTTGTATATCTGCTATTTTTCAATAGTTAAACTTAAAACACAAAATAATGCGTAATAATGAGTTAATATTACTAATATTAACATTAATAATATTAATAATCCCAGTCTAAATGGGTTAACCCCCCTCCCCCTATGAAGAACATTCATGGGGGGCCCGCAGTGAATCCTCGTACCCAGGGCCCAGAATTTGATGTGACACCCCTGCTTTGTAATGTAGTTATAGTTATTACACACAAGTTACAACAAATATCTCTACAGGAGAAAAGGACACAGTCAGTGTAGTGCAGAGCAACCCGCGGCAGCGGGGTGGAAGTATACTTTGAGCACGAGTCCCCAAATGACCCGTCTTTACACACTCCTCAATGCAAGACAGCTGAGGACTGTGGACCCCTAAGCGCTTGTAGATCTGACATTATATATATATATATATATATATATATATATATATATATATATATATATATATAGTTGAACTCAACTCTCCATGTTGTGAGTAATAGAAAAAAAACATTTTTGGGGTGAACTACTCCTTCAAGCCTAGCCTCATAAACGGTTCTGTTCCATTTCATGTAGCACAGTGGTTCTCAAACCTTTTATTTCAAGGACTCGCATAACTCAATGGACCCCGTTGTATGCTCTCAGAGTTACACAACTTTTAAGGGGTAATTTGGAACCCCCACGTTACCCTGGACCACACTTTGGGACCCCCTGGTGTAGCAGAGTGTTTCCAGTGAGCCAGCATGACACAATATTATCAGCACCCCGACTATGTTTGAGCAGAATGGAACAGAGCCTGTATTAGTGTCATTGGTAACACTGACTCTGAGCAGAATGGAACAGAGCCTTCATTAGTATCATTGGTAACACTGACTCTGTTTGAGCAGAATGGAACAGAGCCTTCATTAGTGTCATTGTTAACACTGACTCTGTTTGAGCAGAATGGAACAGAGCCTTCATTAGTATCATTGGTAACACTGACTCTGAGCAGAATGGAACAGAGCCTTCATTAGTATCATTGGTAACACTGACTCTGTTTGAGCAGAATGGAACAGAGCCTTCATTAGTATCATTGGTAACACTGACTCTGTTTGAGCAGAATGGAACAGAGCCTTCATTAGTATCATTGGTAACACTGACTCTGAGCAGAATGGAACAGAGCCTTCATTAGTATCATTGGTAACACTGACTCTGTTTGAGCAGAATGGAACAGAGCCTTCATTAGTATCATTGGTGACTCTGTTTGAGCAGAATGGAACAGAGCCTTCATTAGTATTATTAGTAACGCCTGTGAAGGAAGTGAAGAGACCCAACTGTGTGCATATAGCCTATTGATCAAGCCCCCGGAACCCTGGGGGCGCCCTGAATCAAAATGGACATGGTGGCTGTTTGAGGTACTGCAGTTGGGGCTTCTATTCATGAACCTCATGAACGCGCATCTAGGCTTCTTTGTATTGACGCACGTTCATACTGGAAGTGCTCGTTCATGAATTAGAGCCCCAGCGCGTCCATGAACACAAACTATGACGCAAAATGCGTCACAGAGGCCAAATAGAAGCCCCGCTATGTCACGTTTCAGAGGCGTCTCAAACGCGGAAGTACGCTTCATGCGCTAGGTGAGCAACTCAATACAAGTGGACGGGCGGGGATATCCGGTGTCCTCTCTATTCTTATTATAACTCTATGCTATTGATCAGCTTTGTAATGCAATGTAATCTCTATGCAAACCAGCTTTTTAAAATTTGATTAGCTTCAAGGCGCTTTATTTTGCCATAAGCTTGCTTTTTTCGCCCCAGCCATTAAATGTATTTAACTCTGAGGGCCCTGTTTAGAGTCTAAACTTTAGAGTCTAAAATGTTTCAGGAATATGAGGAATACGGTTATAGACCATGGTCTTAAGTTTAGACCATGGTCTATAACAGTCTTCCTCAAACATTTTAGCTAGAGACCCATAAGAGAAATGTGATGGACACTGTCACGACTGGCTCAGGCCATGACAAAACATTGGGGAGAGGAGACCAGGTAAAAGTATAACAAATAGTATTTTATTAAATAAAGCCTAAGACAATAAACTAAAGAACGTAGATAATAACAGAACAATGCAAAAGGATCCTATGAGGTGTGGAGTCAGTTGTAAATGTGGATGAGTGGAACATGGTGTAGTGTTGGATGGAAAGTAAAACTAAACCTAACTAAACAGGGGCATGCATGGAGACAGCAGCTCTGTCTCCTCTGGATCTCAAACTCAGACGGCCAGGGGAGGCTTTTTGGTCCCACCCTAATTTACAGTACACTAATAAGACAGAATAAGACAGAATAAAGCCATAATAAGAAATAATGTGTTGGTAATTAGAACTAGGTCCGCCGGTCCTACATGCCGGGACTGCCGGTCCGTGCGGCGGCCACCGGTCCTATCGCCGGCGATGCAGCACGACTGCCGGTCGAACTGCCGGTCGTGCGTTGGTGAGGTGCCGGTGCCAGAGAATGTATTCGCTCTTTCTGCTATTCTGTCTTTATTTGTGTCTAATAAAATAATAGTTCTAATTACCAACACATCATTTCTTATTATGGCTTTATTCTGTCTTATTCTATCTTATTAGTGTGCTGTAAATTAGGGTGGGACCGGCTTTTTATAGCCTCCTGGAAGCACCGGGCCCAGGTGCTCTCCAATGAGATATCAAGCCAGCAAGCCAATGAGGCCCCACCCTGCTCACCTACGGGGAGAGAGTTAGGCAAAGCATGAGCCAACGTGGACATTCTATGCCCCCTGGCAAATCTCACCGGGTCCCCGGGGGGCATGACTCCTGCTGTCTGTCCACCTTTAGTAAATGAGTGATCAGCGGTGGAAACCGAGTGATAAATCATAGCAATTTTATAATTATAATGGATAAGCCTGAACAAACCAGTTCATCCATCCCATCCATCCATCTTCAGCCGCTTATCCGGAATCGGGTCCCGGGGGTAACAGTTACAGGGGGGATAGCCCAGGCTTTTCTTCTTGAAATGCCTGGATCCCGAGGCCATGCAAAGCAAGGCACGCCGCCTAACCACCCAGACTACATGTACTGTATGGCATCACACATCCAATGGCATCACACACCCAAACCAGTGAAAATAACAGATCTACAAGGCCACAGCATGTTGCATAATCCCGCATTATGATGCTATTTTCTGTACTCCAGTGGTTAGCACTGCTCCTACATCTGGCTTTGTCTGTTTGTCCCACGTCTGTCCAGGTCATAAATAGCACCGCTCACTTCACACTTGGTGTGATTTTTTATGTATGGAATTTCCTTGATTTATTAGTTGATTTCCCTTTTTTAAATGTACGATTAGTATTAGTAAAAGACGGCATTAAGAGTCAACTAGAAAATAGTGTTCCTTCGAAACAATTGTGGGCTCGCTTCAAGCCAGAAAACAATGGCTATAAAAGTACAAAATGTCAAGATCGCAGGCAGTGCTCTCTTTGACGTTACTGACGCAATCGGACACTGCATGCATGATTTGAGGCATTTTGTTCCAAAAATGGGTTATGCAAAAGTTGACCCGCTGGTGGCGCTATAACAGGCCAATGTGAGAAGGGTGGCATCTGTTCCTTGACCTAGTGGGAATGTGCTTGCAAGATTTCACGCACATCGCAGGCTGTGTTCATGATTTGAGGTGTTTTTGTCCACTTTATCGCTGCTTGCAGCTATATTTATTATTATTATTATTATTTTTGTGTGCACTTCATAGGCATGTTAGATAAAGGTCCTTAGATTGTGTTTAGAATGTTTCATGCAAATTGTAAAAAAAGAAATCCTAGAATAAAAACAGGTTTAAGCGTTTCACAAACTGTTCAAAATGATATAGCGCCCCCCTTTGGCCAATTGGGGTAAGATTGGTTTTAGTGATATTTGGAATAACACTCTACATCTTTGCCAAATGCCATGAATATGTTACTTTGCATGTATGATTTAGAGGCAGAAGAATAATTTGCATAAAACTGCAATATTCATTGAATTTATTAAAAAAGCATGTTTCAATTTAAAAAAAATCCAATCTGACAGATCTTTAGATATTGGTCCAAAGTTCACGTAAAAAAAAAAGTTTTGTGCACGTGACGTGAAAATTCCAGAATAAAAGTGGGTTTAAGGGTTTTACAAACTGCTCAAAATGGCGGAAAATCTAAGGGCGGAGCTTACTTAACAAAGACACAGATGTCTTCCGCTCGAGTCAAAGCACGCGTGTAAGCAAGTTGCATGACTTCAAACGAAACGAGTCATGACTTATGCCCGTTTGAAGTTTGAATTTTCAAACGCTTTGTATAGCGCCCCCCTTTGGCCGATTGTAATAAGATTGGTTTCAGTGATATTTTGACTAACCCTCTACATCTTTGCCAAATGCCATGAACGTGTAACTTTGCATGTATGATTTAGAGGCCGAAGAATAATTTGCATAAAACCGCAATATACATTGAATTATTAAAAAATCATTATTTAACGTACAAACTTCTCACCACATAGCCTGTATAGATATAGGTTCAAATTTCATGTGAAAAAAGTTTTGTGCGCGTAACGCAAAGATCCCAGGAGGAGATAGATTTTTACTGGTTTTCATATAATTCAAAATTCTGGGGGATCTAAAGGTCAGAGGTTAAAAGTCAGAGCGTAAAAGTTGTTCGGCATGAGGAGACGCATACGTGTATACAGGTTTCATGGCTGTACCTCAAACACAGCATGAGCTATATCTGTTCAAAGTTTGCACTTTCGAAGGCTTCCTACAGCGCCACCATTTGGCCGATTGTTGTAAAAAGTAATAGCACGCGTCGCCACAGTAAGCTGAACACATTGATGTTTTTATTTTCATTTTCTCACTAAGTATGTAGGAGTAGAAAGGTGCCAAAGTATTGAGGAGAACTGACCTAGTATGACTGACCTAGTATGACTGATAGATAAACTAGAAGATATTGTTCCTTCGAAACAATTGTGGGCTCGCTTCAAGCCCAAAAACAATGGCTATAAAAGTACAAAATGTCAAGATCGCAGGCAGTGCTCTCTTTGACGTTACTCACGCAATCGGACACTAGTTTGGTGGCGCTATAACAGGCCAATGTGAGAAGGGTGGCATCTGTTCCTTGACCTAGTGGGAATGTGCTTGCAAAATTTCACGCACATCGCAGGCTGTGTTCATGATTTGAGGTGTTTTTGGCCACTTTATCGCTGCTTGCAGCTATATTTATTATTATTAATATTATTTAAAAAAGTGTGCACTTCATAGGCATGTTAGATAAATGTCCTTAGATTGCATGTAGAATGTTTTATGCAAATTGCTCAAAAATCCCAGGCTTAAAATAGGTTTAAGCGTTTTACAAACTGCTCAAAATTATATAGCGCCCCCTTTGGCCAATTGGGGTAAGATTGGTTTCAAGATTTGGACTAACCCTCTACAGTATTTCGTCATGAAAATGTGACTTTGCATGTATGTTTTTTGAGGCAGCAGAATAATTTTCATAAAACTGCAATATTCTTTGAATTATTAAAAAAGAATGTTTCAATTAAAAAAAAATCCGATCCGACAGACCTTTAGATATCGGTCCAAAGTTCATGTAAAAAAGATTTCGTGCACGTGACGCGAAAATTCCAGAATAAAAGTGGGTTTAAGCGTTTTACAAGCCATGGAAAATCTAAGGGCGGAGCTTACTTAACAAAGACACAGATGGCTTCCGCTTGAGTCAAGGTACGTGTGTAAGCAACTTGCATGTCTTAACAAAACGAGGCATGACTTATGCCCGTTTAAAGTTTGAAAACACTTCGTATAGTGCCCCCCTTTGGCCAATTGGAATAAGATTGGTTTCAGTGATATTTGGACTAACCCTCTACATCTTTGAGAAATGCCATGAACATGTCACTTTGCATGTATGGTTTAGAGGCAGAAGAATAATTTGCATAAAACTGTAATATTCATTGAATTATTAAAAAATAACTATTTAACGTACAAACTTCTCACCACATAGCCTGTGTAGATATAGGTTCAAATTTCAAGTTTTGTGCGCGTAACGCAAAGATCCCAGGAGGAGATCGATCTGTTTTTCATATAATTCAAAATGGTGGGAGATCTAAAGGTCAGATGTCAAAAGTCAGAGCGTAAAAGTCGTTCGGCATGAGGAGACGCATACGTGTATACAGGTTTCATGACTGTACCTCAAACAGAGCATGAGCTATACCTGTTCAAAGTTTGCACTTTCGAAGGCTTCCTACAGCGCCACCATTTGGCCGATTGCTGTAAAAAGTAATAGCGCACGTCGCCACAGTAAGTAAGCTGAACACATTGATGTTTTTATTTTCATTTTCTGTCTAAGTATGTAGGAGTAGAAAGGTGCCAACGTTTTGAGGAGAACTGTATGATCACTATGACTGATAGATAAATAATGACAATATCTAAAGTGTGCTCGCCTTACAAGCGAGCCCACAATAATGACAATATCTAAAATGTGCTCGCCTTTCAGGCGAGCCTACAATAATGACAATATCTAAAGTGTGCTCACCTTTCAGGCGAGCCCACAATTGTTTCGAAGGAACAATATTTTCTAGTTTATCTATCATACTATACTATACTATATCAAGTTCTCCTCAAAACTTTGGCACCTTTCTACTCCTACATACTTACACCGAAAATCGATATTCAAACATCAATGTGTTTCAACTTTTTTTTACATGAACTTTGGACTGATATCTAAAGATCTGTCTGGTCGGATTTCTTTTAAATTGAAACATTCTTTTTTTAATAATTCAATGAATATTGCAGTTTTATGCAAATTATTCTTCTGCCTCTAGAACATACACGCAAAGTCACATTTTCATGACGAAATAGTGTAGAGAGTTAGGTCAAATATCACTGAAACCAATCTTACCCCAAAAGGCCAAAGGGGGGCGCTATATAATTTTGAGCAGTTTGTAAAACGCTTAAACCAGTTTTTAGCCTGGGATTTTTGAGCAATTTGCATGAAACATTCTAAACGCAATCTAAGGACCTTTATCTAACATGCCTATGAAGTGCACGTTTTTACTAATATTAATAATAATAAATATAGCTGCAAGCAGCGATAAAGTGGCCAAAAACACCTCAAATCATGAACACAGCCTGCAATTTGCATGGGATTTTGCAAGCACATTCCCACTAGGTCAAGGAACAGATGCCACCCTTCTCACATTGGCCTGTTATAGCGCCACCAGCTGGTCAACTTTTGCATAATACATTTTTGGAACAAAATGTCTAAAATCGTGCATGCAGCGTCCAATTGCGTCAGTAACGTCAAAGAGAGCACTGCCTGCGATCTTGTCATTTTGTACTTTTATAGCCATTGCTTTTTGGCTTGAAGCGAGCCCACAATTGTTTCAAAGGAACAATATTGTCTAGTGATTTATAGCACTTTTTCAAAAAAATAAACAAAACAAACTGACAATTTAATTAATAGTTACCAGAATCCAATTTGACAAGCAGAACCTCTCCATGCTCTGCATGTTACAGTTGTGACAATGGTTTCTTACGAGCTTTCTGACTAATGAGATTTCTGACTTATGGGCAGTCCACCAGTACATCACCTTCAAGCGCTGCCAGTTTCCGCTGCATCTCCTGAAATTCATCTCCACAGCCTGCTCTGGTCTCCTGCAAAAAGCAGCACAGCAAAACAACAGCTGCAGCAAAGGCCTTCATTCTCCACTCAGTGAATGGTGATCACCTCTTCTATTTGTTAGGCTTCTCTCAGAATACAGGGCACGCAGAGCTGAGAAATCAATGCGATATGGAAGTTTAGCAAATTTAGCCAGTTGTGTGACTTCCTCACTGAGATCGTGTGTGCTGCGTGTGGGTGTGTGCGTGTGTGACTGACTGTAATAGTGAAGTTACAGTCAGGACAGAAGGATTAACACTCCTCCTTAAACTCCATAAAGTAAAACATTTCCTCATACCAGGTTATTATCTTGTGTCACTGCCAATACAACTATTCAAAATGTTTAGTGCGTGCGTGCGTGCGTGCGTGCGTGCGTGCGTGCGTGCGTGTGTGTGTGTGTGTATAAACCACAATAGTGGAGCTTTACATATTCTCTCAGTGAACGATGAGTGTCTCTTCACTGGCAGTCGTGTTGTTGTTGCTCTGTGGAGCTTATCATGGAGGAGCCCAACAGAACAACTTTTATGGAACTGTCATGACCTTTGACCCAAAGGACATAAACGCAGATGGATGTATGACGGTAGGTACTGGGCAAGATTATTACTATACTTAATGAAATAAATTAACGTTAAAACAAAAACTAGAATAAAAAGGAAAATAAAAACACTTTATGTGACTGAAATACTTTGATGTCATTACCTCATAATTATAGGTGGTCCTGCACTATAAGACAACCTTCACATCACGCACAGATTCGGACACATGGGAATGTTATGGGGATTGTGGCAATGTGACCCTACTGGAGGTGGACACGGTGCAGAACACCACAGAGTGGTGTCAACGAGAAGGAATCATGACTCGACTGGTTCCCAGCCACGCTTCTGGATGCAGTGAGTGAACAGGAATTCACTATGACACAACGAAAACAACGAGACTTTAAATACCATTTTCAAGTTTTACACAGTAGGATATTTCATTGGTATCCAAATCTCCGGCCTGTCATGACTTGGCTGAATGAGAGGATCAGGGTTTGTCCATCATGTGGCATAGCTATGTTGACTGCTACTGTATCTGTAACCATGTACATATTTGTAGGACTACAAATGATGATTTTCTTAACATTTATTATATTGATTATGTTTTTTATAATGAAATTGTTGCAAATTTTTCCAGGCTCATAACGTTGCATGATGTGATGTGTTGTGAGCTTGTAGATCTGCTATTTTCAAAAATATTAAAACTAAACAAAAACTAAAAACCTTTCCCCGAAATCAATTGCCCAAAATGGGGATCAGAATCAGAATAAGATACGATAAGAATAAAATTGTTTAATACGTTTAGTACATTTACTTTTTTCTATTTTTGTTTCTCAATTGCTTCATCTGACACAGTGTGAGAAGGATTATAACAGAAATATGTTATGAATTGTATTGTACAGTCATCTGACACTTTTTATTGCGACCGTTCAGGTCGCAAGTTACTATGAAAAGCTCCACCGGCTTCCTCTCCGTCTGTCCGTCACGTGACATTTTTGTCCCTATCTCTGCCACCGTTATCCGTATTGATGCCAAACTTTGCACACGCACTCCTTGGATGGCAAATCACAACCTCCGCCCCTCATTTCTTCACATGGTGCAAAACACTTTGTTTTACACTGCTTCTACAGATTTTGCCCTAAAATCACGCAAAGCGGTACACAGTATCTCTAAAGTCATGTCATCAACATGGATCTGTCCCATTTTCCATATTCCCTCCCGATTGGCTACGATTTACTTCTAAAGTGTGTGTATGCGACGTGATGGTCGCTTATCTCCCCATTAGGGAGTCTTACTGGTAATAATAACAATAATAATCTTATCTCCCACAGGTTACGAGGTGGTAACTGGATAAGTAACACAAATAGCATTACGAACTGGGATGCTCTAACGTATGTGAACCTCAAGACCAGATCTGACACTGGGAAAGCCAACAGGTCTCCTCAGACCACCATCATACCTTCACTACGGTAATATAATACACTGTTGTTTTGTTCTTATAGTTATTACTCACTAGAAAATATTGTTCCTTCGAAACAATTGTGGGCTCGCTTCAAGCCAGAAAACAATGGCTATAAAAGTACAAAATGTCAAGATCGCAGGCAGTGCTCTCTTTGACGTTACTGACGTCAAAGATTGGTCCATTTTGTTCCAAAAATGTACAAAAGTTGACCCGCTGGTGGCGCTATAACAGGCCAATGTGAGAAGGGTGTTATCTGTTCCTTGACCTATTGGGAATGTGCTTGCAAGATGTCACGCACATTGCAGGCTGTGTTCATGATTTGAGGTGTTTTTGGCTTTGGCCACTTTATCGCTGCTTGCAGCTATATTTATTATTATTATTATTATTTTTTGTGTGTGTGCACTTCATAGGCATATTAGATAAAGGTCCTTAGATAGTGTGTAGAATGTTTCATGCAAATTGCTAAAAAAAATCCTTGTTTTGTTTTCATTGTTTTATTCCACTTCTGCTTTGATCAAGGAAATCATTTAGATTTTTTGCAGTAGTTTATATCTAGTTTAATTTTTTATGGATTTATTATGTTGCATTTTGCTCAAATGTATCTTAGTCGTTTATATCTAGTTTAATTTGTCTGAATTTATTTGTGAATTCAATTTTCCCATCAACTTTAATGGGAAGATGCAAAAATAAAAGACAACACATTACTCCTCTCACTGTTTTCGTGGCACACACTCAAGCGACATTATGTCACCTCGAAATATTCCAAAAAGACGCCTCGTCTCTCGAGACATTATAACGTCAGGTCCAGCTGGAATAAATTATTACAAATTAATAAGCCAAAACCAAAATGGATTTACGATTCTCAATAACTTTGGATTCAGATTCTGGATCTCTAGTGCCAACATTGGCACAGGGAGGGTGATGACTGACTGGCACACTGGCATACTGTGAGTGGCATGGTCACTGTCTCAGCCCCTCCATGTTTGTCCATGATTTGAGTTCTGACATACACAAATGTAATGTTTTAGAGAAAAACGTGAAGCCTTTTCTTTGTATAAATTAAAGTACTTTTTTTGAACACTTTAGCTTTTATTAGGTGCTGATGTTTAGTATTTTCTGAGGTGCGACAATAAAGTGTTTCTGATTCAGCTGTCCAGCCTAACTGTACGTTTTGTGCTTGATTAAGGCGTGATTAAGTGTCAGGCTAGGACATCTGAGGTGTTTAGCTGATTTGACAGGTTTATCCAATCCAAACATCAACATACATTATGACAAAGCAAGGCAATCTCGTTTTTGTTCCTCTGTGTTATCATGTCAAATGTTTGTGTTTCACATACATGGCTGCTGGGTTCGCAAGACACATTTCAGTGTGAAATGACAATACAGTACTATATCATATACATCATACACATCATATTATATCATATCATATCATATCATATCCATTTCATTTCATTTCATTTCATGTCATGTCATGTCATGTCATGTCATGTCATGTCATGTCATGTCATGTCATGTCATGTCATGTCTATCTCTCAGCAAAGGGCTCCTTGGGTTAAATAAACAACAACTAAATGGTGGGCTTGATTGAATGGAGGCAGGCCACACAACTTAAATGCTCAGTGGATGATTTATTATAAGGAAAATACAGCAGAATAATGTACTTTAACGGTAAGGTCAATTAAAGTGATACACTCCTGGGGGTCATTTTAATGTTCAATCAGGCTTTCGTGTTCAAGAGTTCAAGAGTACAAGATAATATGTCATATCAATTTAATTCATTTACCGAATGTATGTCTGTCTGACCGTCTGTCTGCATGCTGACATCACTAACACTAAACAGTGTTGTCACCATGGTAACAACTAGGGGTGTAACGATACATTTTAATAGCGATTCGATACATATCACGATACATGGTTGACGATACATGGACGATATTGGTTCATTCATGGCGATACGATACGATTCAATTTAATTATTTAAAATCGATATAGTAACTATTTAGCAAAGAAATTAAATCTGTGTGAAAGGTGTGGATAGTGCAGGTTTTTAAGGGAAACATGTATTATTATGGATATAAATAATAAACACAGTGATTATCTGCCAAATACATGGACATTGTATATTGACAAACCTGCACCTTGACATGAACCCAGAGATTACACACATTTATCAATAGACCAGTGTAGCTATATGGAAAGGAAAAGTAATTAAACCTCTCCTTTTAATTTTGTCTTCTTAAAAATGCTAAATACAATGCACAAGTAGGTAGTATCGATACAATCGATTCTTTTCACTGCCGATTCGATACGATACAAAATAAAACGATACGATTCGATTTTAGCTGTTTTCATTTCGATTTACTTCGATTTTTTAAGTTAAAAACGATATTTCGGTACAGTTACTATATTGTTACACCCCTAGTAACAACGCCCAAATGACATCAACAAAGCCCAACTGACATCACTGACTGACATCACTACGGTACCCACATTTGGAGATGACATCACAGACTGGCATGGACACGGAACACCATATATGGGCATAAAAGAGTGCCAGTCAGACAGAAGGATACAATGGGTATTGCACAACTGGAAATTGAGGCACAGGACTAGTTTAATACAATATTGGAAAATTAAAGAAAAAAATAATGAAACAAAACGTGGCATTAGGACAATTATCAGTCACTGGAATGGAGTTTGAAGTTACAATGGGTTTATATGGGAATTGGAGCGTCATGAATATTAAAATGAATATATTGGACCAAGAAAGAAATTCAGAAATATAGGAATATCTACAAGCTCGAAATGTGACACATTGTGAGCTTGTAAATCAGCTATTTTATAAACACCCCATATATACAGTTTAGGTTTGAAGGGGTTAAACTGATCTTGATTTGATTTAAGCAGTGTTGATTTTGTCTACTAAAACTACGACGGAATATGTTGGTCGACTCCCTTTTTAAACTGACGAAAACAGAAAGCTGAAAACTAAGCCATGCTGACAAAAACTGAGAAGGCATTTAGAATACATTTAGTCGACAAAATCAACTCTAGATTTAATCACCTAAAATCGTATGTTTTAAGTCGACTAACAGAAAAAACAGAAAATTTCATTCAAAAGACTAAGACTAAATCAAAATTTGCTGGCAAAATCAACGCTAGTTTCAAGTGTGTGTGTGTGTGTGTGTGTGTGTGTGTTGTGTGTGTGTGTGTGTGTGTGTGTGTGTGTGTGTGTGTGTGTGTGTGTGTGTGTGTGTGTGTGTGTGTGTGTTCAAATGTGATTACAGTATATAGAGGGGGTTCCCTAGTTCAAATATGATTATTTTGGAGGTGTCCCCAGTTCAAATAGAGGTATGATTCTCTCTCTCTCTCTCTCTCTCTCTCTCTCTCTCTCTCTCTCTCTCCTCTCCTCTCCCCCCCCCCCCCCCCCCCCCCCCCCCCCCCTCTTCTCTCTCTCTCTCTCTCTCTCTCTCTCTCTCTCTCTCTTATGGCAGTGGGAAGAGCAGGAAGCCACTGAAAGTAGTGTAGTGGTTACCACTGTCATATATTTTATAACCGTCCCCCCAAGTCATCAACTTCACAGTGTCTCCAGCATTGAGGTCCAGAATCACTGTTTGGCTGGTCATGTCGCCCATACTTATAGGTATATATCCCATAGGCATATAGTAAGCATTAATAGTATATCCAGGCAAAGGCCCATATCCAGAAGGCCTAGTCCACCAGGTGCTGACTTGAATATCTCCGTTCTTCACTAGCTGGGCCCCGGAGTTGCCCTGCCCGTCATTCTTAATTGTGAAGGTGAAGAAGTACAACCCCCTCCCGGGAGCAGTGAACAACCCTGAGACACAATAAGGAATCATTAGAGCCCTGTCCGTTCTATGTCTTATCTTGAATTTAGTGCAGTAATAATGAACCACCCTGGAAACAAGACCCCCAGGGGGCGCCACCACATCTATGTGTTAGGAACTTCTTTCTTTCTTTCTTTCTTTCTTTCTTTCTTTCTTTTTTTCTTTCTTTCTTTCTTCAAAAAGGAGTACTTCACCCTAAAAAGTACTTATTTTCTATCAACTACACAGCCCATGAATCCATTAATTGATTAATGTGTTTTAGTTCTATTCCTAAGAAAGTAATCTGATGACTGTCTCCTACTGTGAAAGCCTGCCAAAAATATATTTAGTCGACTAAATCAACTCTAAATTTAGTCGCCTGAAATCCTATGGTTTTTAGTTGACTAAAACTAGATTAAAGTAATGTGATGACTGTTGATTGATGACTCGTCATCAAATTATTGTCTTACTCTTATGAATGTGACAAAAACTAGGAATCTCAATGAATAAGTCATTCTTTGGGTGAACTACTCCTTTAACCACTTGAACCCTTGCCTCACTATTCTTGGAGAGAACATTCAAAATGTCAGATCTACAAGCTCTCAAGCGACTGTGAGCTTGTAGATCGGCTATTTTTCAAGGTTTGTTTTTAAGGGAATAAACCAAGTACAGAGACAAAGGTGCAGCGGTTTAGGTGGTTTAGGTGGTCTGCTTCATCTTTATCTCAGCTAAGGGGTCCTTGACGGAAAAAAAATAGAAAAAAAAAACACATCAAAGACCAGTTCTCTGAGGCTCTCAGTACCTGTGGTAGGTTCGTAGTGGCTGCCATGGTTGCAGAAGACCTTCTTGAACATGATGATTTCGGGTTCATCAGATTCAAGTTGCTCAACCATGTGCCCATCTGCCATCAACGCTGCTGAAAAGGCCACTTTCTGATGCTGACCAACTGAGAACAAAGGAGAAAGAAAGCAGGGAGAAAACATTACAATTCATCATTATTTCACTACATTTCCTTTGATATCTGTCATAATCTGTGGTTCATCCATGAATCAGTCAATACCATGTAAATAATGTTGTAATACAGTACTTTTACCAATAGATGGCACTGTTACTCTAGGACATCGCAGCGGAAATGGATTCCTGGGGTCACTTAATATTCCCCATTCATTTTCCCCATAGACTTTTACAAAAATATTTATAACAATTATGTTAAGCCTCGAACCAAGCCATCCAGGATAGAGGTGAATCATGACCATATAACCTTTTTTTCTATGAAAAGAACATTTTGAAAATCGCTAAACAAAGGGTAGTTATTAATTAAATGTAGTATATCAAATAGTGTAATATTAAAATATGTTTTCACATAGGATCAAAGGTTATATGATCATGATTCACCTCCATCCTAAAACTCAGTCTCCACCAACTCAGTCTTATTTCAATAAATAATCCAATCAGATTTGCATTTAGTCTAATCCATATAATTGTCTCCAACAGGTCAGGGCATGGCAGAGTCTGCACCATGTCTGCGTGTGTGTGTGTGTGTGCGTGTGTGTGTGTGTGTGTGTGTGTGTGTGTGTGTGTGTGTGTGTGCGTGTGCGTGTGCGTGTGCGTGTGCGTGTGCGTGTGCGTGTGCGTGTGTGTGTGTGTGTGTGTGAAAAAGAGAGAGGGAGAGAGTGTGTGTGTATCGGTAAGTCTGTCTGACTGTGTACAAATAATCTGCGTATGTGCGTGTGTGTGGCGTGTATTATGATTATACTTGGAGAAAGATTGTTTGGCCACACCCACCTGCTCATTAAGTATGCCTGATGGGTGTTGACCCAGATGAAGTTAGATGGTAAAAGGGGAAGGGATGATATTATGATGTCATTATATCAGTGTATTTCAGTTGGGCCTTTTGACTCAGAGAATTTCAGCAGGGAAGACATTGCACATTATAACCACACCTTGGGGTCTAAGAGTAATGTTAAAGGGATATTTCACTTTTTAAAAAAATGTTAATTTTATCGTCTAATCAGGCTTTTATGAACACCCTGAACAGATTTTAATTTGCTTGATTCACACTGCGTGAATTGAATACGGGCCAGCCCCCCCTTTCAGATTTTCACACCATCTCACCCTCCTCTCTTTGTTGTGGGGAGGGGGGAGTAGGACTGCAAGCACTGATGGTACAGTACACCCATTATTTTTCTGGTGACTCATAATACCTAGGCTACCCACAATATGTGAGCATGCCGTGTTTTTTTTAAAACGTTTTTCATTTATTTTTAATAATTGATTTTTGTATTTTTTTTTTTCCAAAGAATTATTATGGTGGTGATGGTGGTGAAAATAATGAGTGTTTTTAATGAATCTATCACGGTTAAAATGGAGTTTGAAGTTACAATGGGTGTGTATGGGGAGCGGCCCTGGAGGAGGAGGACTGATAACATTTACATCAAATATCTAAATATTGAATCAAGCAACTTAAAAACTGTTCAGGGTGTTCATAAAAGCATGATTAGACGATAAGTATCCCTTTAACTCCATAGACACAAATAAAACAGAAAAAGTACAAAACTATGGAACCACCTCTCTAAAAAACTTGTCTATCCACATCGAGCTTGTTGTAAATCAGTTTACAGCTTACAATTAGCCCTATTCACGACCCGCCCACTCAGCATCCCCCGGGTGCTGAAGTCCCGTTTTGAAGGGGAAAATCCTACTATAAGCCTATAGAGTTAGCACAGAAATCGCAAATTTAATGCAATTTCCGAATAGTAAAGTATAAAATACGGCTAGCATGATCAAGAACACAAGATAGTAAACGGCACAAAGCATTATAATTTACTTAACCGTTAGAAATAACGATTTGTTGGCTTTAAGTCCAGTATAGTTTCCCCTTCTAAATTGAAGTCAGCACCCGGGGGATACTGAGAAACGGAAGTAGGTGGGCGGGCCGTGAATAGGGCTAATGGCAAAAGACTTTAGGGACAGGGAGGTGCAGAGAATGTTAGAGAGGCAAGGGCTGACATTTCTAAAAGGGCCTTTTGGTGAAAATAGCAGACCTCCAAGCTCACAACGCATCACGTTGTGAGCTTGGAGGTTGGCTATTTTCAGTGCTTGATACCACACTGAACTAAGCATAATCAAGTCAATACTGGAGAATTCTACACAGAGAGGGCTATTCTTTCAACATAAAGAGTTTGGACAAGGCAATTCTCTTGAATGCTGCCTTCAGGTATGGCATGGAAAGAGGGCATTTTGCATTCCTTTCACCATAGAGGAAATTGCATTCATGGTCTGGAGAGGGCACCTTTTACAGACAGATAAAAGGGCAGGGGCTCAAGCCCCCTTTGATGTATATGTGTGCACGTGCCTGTTTAGGGACATAGAGGGGTAAAGCATGGACGAAAATAGGGCCATTAGAGTGATGTCACCAAGACACACCCATCCAATGTTTCAGGTTTCATCCTGATTGGCTAAGATCGACTTCCACCACCTGGCCTGGCAGAAACATGTGCTCCAAACTTCTAGTTTATTTAAATATGTGTAACAAGGCATTACTCTTCTTAACTTACGTGCATGTCTCCTACGTCTCTTGAGGATTCCCAGGTCCCTGTTCAAGGTGGTCTGTTGTGCTTCAGTTTGTCGTTGCTGTGTGGTCACGTTAGACGTGAGATCTGTGGACACATTAAGAAAAAATCACACCCAATGTGAAGTGAGCGGTGGTCGTGCTTGCATAACATCTTCAGACTAGGATTTGAGTGTAGTACAGGCTATGCTACACACACACGTTTTGCTATGGAAAAACGCTGAGGAAAAAGGCTACAGACACACGCACAGCCACTCTATGGAGCGGTTTACGTTCTACACACGTTTTGCTATGGCAAAACGCTGAGGAAAAAGGCTACAGACACACGACATATGACATCACTAGACAAACATGATGCTACGTACACACATTTTACTATGGCAAAACGCTGAGGAAAAAGGCTACAGACACACGACATATGACATCACTTGACAAACATGATGCTACGCACACACATTTTACTATAGCAAAACGCTCAGGAAAAAGGCTACGGACACACGCACAGCCACTTATAGGAGCGGTTTGCACCGCTCAAAAAATATCCAGTAAAAAGGCTTTTTATCAGAGCTTCACTGCACAGTGAACACAACATTTGGTAGTTTACTATGAGAACCGTCACACCTGTCACGCTCTGACGTCACACTCTGACATCACTGTGATGTCAGGGGAACCATGAATCCCTTTTATGCCTATGGAGATCCCTGATGTCATCAATATTAAGCCCTTGTCTGTGAATGCCAATGTGTGTGTCTGTGTGTGCGCGTGTGTGTGTGTGTGTGTGTGTGTGTGTGTGTGTGTGTGTGTGTGTGTGTGTGTGTGTGTGTGTGTGTGTGTGTGTGTGTCAGTCTAACCTATGGACCAGTGTTTCTCAAACGGGGGTACGTGTAAAAACTAAAATGTCTTCTTTTATGTCCAACGTATTTGTATTTAGGTTCATAAAGTTAACATGAGTATATAATTAAATGCGTTTGAAATTAAATCTAAATGTTACATTTCAGGATTCCAATTAAAAAATAAAACAAATCATTCAGGATTCCAATTCAAAATAAAACAAAAATAGCCAATCTACAAGCTCAAGCTGGAGTGAAGGTGGAAATATAGTGGCCCTCTGGAGTGAAGGTGGAAATATAGTGGCCCTCTGGAGTGAAGGTGGAAACATAGTGGCCCTCTGGAGTGAAGGTGGAAATATAGTGGCCCTCTGGAGTGAAGGTGGAAACATAGTGGCCCTCTGGAGTGAAGGTGGAAATATAGTGGCCCTCTGGAGTGAAGGTGGAAATATAGTGGCCCTCTGGAGTGAAGGTGGAAACATAGTGGCCCTCTGGAATGAAGGTGGAAACATAGTGGCCCTCGCCATCATCACAGTTGCCCACCCCTGATTTAGAACATATTGGCATGGGAACTGGAAAAATGCTATGGTCAGGGGAAGGCGGTACTCGGCTTCAGAAATCAGTATAAGGGCTGCAGCCAAAAAGGTTTGGGAAGCACTGCTATAGACTATAGATGTCAACCAGTGTGGCTGGTTCTATAGACAGGGATCTCCACATATGGGCATGAAAGGGATTCTGTTTGTGTGGTTCCCCTAACAGGACTTCATATGGGAATGCCCATATATGGAGGCCACATCGGCCACATACAATACCTTTTATGCCCTATATGGAGAGCCCTGTCTGTAGAACCAGCCACACTGGTTAGACTGACATGTATACCGGAAGGTTAGAAAGCCCTTATATTCAGGAGATATCTTCAGACATAGTGTCAAATCCTGAAATAAATTCCTTACCAAAAAGTGTCTTCACCAATCACCAATGTGTTTGTAAAGGTTTCTAGTAACACATCTCACAAAGACTGAAATTCAGTTTCCCTAGGAGAATCCGTGACAGCTGCTGAAAGTTGGGGTCCCATTAATACAGGATAAAACACACCAAAATAAATCTGCTTTAAGTAGCATGCGAGAGGTCAAACTAGGTTTTTCATGATTCTGAATCCATTGCAAGCATTTGTTTTGCACAAAAAACATTCCTTGGGCTGAGAAAGGCCACACAAAACTATAGTTTAGTGATGAAGTCATCACTTTTCACAGTATTGTGGGAGCCGCCTTTACCCCAAGGAATGTTTTTTGTGCAAAACAAATGCTTGCAATGGATTCGGAATCATGAAAAACCGCTAGTTTGACCCCTCGCATGCTACTTAAAGCAGATTTATTTTGGTGTGTTTTATCCTGTATAGTTACCGTAATTTAATGGGACCCCAACTTGACATTATATCAGTGTATTTCAATTGGGCCTTTTGACCCAGAGACTTCCAGCTTTCAGGAAGTAACCAAATACTCAGGGAAGACACATTTGCATAACACTAACCACACCTGGGGGTATATTAGACATTTACTCAAGTACTATTACTTGCATATAATGCACAGTACAATTTTGAGGAACATTTACTTTACTTCTACTTGTAGATTTTATTATCGATACAAAACATACAGTAACCATATACTGTACAGCGGATCTACAATGTGACGAGTTATGAGCTTGTAGATCTGCAATCTTTGGTGGTAGCCTACTGTACATACATACTGTACAGTGTTTTGATGCTAAAACGTCCCAAAAATAATTTGTTTTTCTGCTACCTACGTACATTCACTGAACATCTGTGCACATTACCTTTGATTTCTTCATTCATGTCTTGGGTTTGGCCCTCACTGGTACTGAGACTGGACTGGAGCAGTTTGACCTGGGTCTCGGAGGCAGTCAGTTTGGCAGCCGTGACTGAAAAATATCACAGAGAAACGCATGTCAAAAACATTTTAAACACATTTCAGAGCATTTAGAGGTTTTAGACCATCTTAAACACATTTCAGCCTGTGTAACTTTACAACTTCTTCAAAGCATTTAGACAATTATACATGGGCAACTGGCGGCCCGGGGGCCACATGCGGCCCCCACTGTCACTTAATGTGGCCCACAGGTTAATATTTTATTCGTTTCAGCTGTTACAATTACAAACATGCAAACATGACCCGCTTAAATTAATAGCTTAATGACTAGTACTAATTTTTATGTCCAATGCATTTGTATTTAAGTTCATAAAGTTAATATGAGTATAAATGCATTTGAAATGAAATCATAATGTTACATTTTAGGATTCCAATTAAAACATAACAAAAAAATATTGAGGATTCCAATTCAAAAGAAGCAAAAATAGCAGATCTACAAGCTCAAAACGCATTGCGCTGCGACGTGTTATGAGCTTGTAGATCGGCTATTTTTGCTTCTTTTGTATGACACACTAGAATGACAAAGTAGGATGTAGCAATATGCAATGTGGCCCTCTGGAGTGAGTGTGGAAATATAGTGTTGTGTCCCTCTCCATCACCAAAGTTGCCCACCCCTGATTTAGAGCATGCTAACCTGTAACTGACATCTTCAGATTCTTGGATTCTTCCTCACTGGCTTCCACCTTGGCCTCCAAGCTCCTAATCTTCTCTTGCTGCACCAGCATCATGTCTCTCAGCTCCCAGTTAGTAGGAGGTCTCCCTCTGCCCGCTCCATTCTGTCCCTGAGCCCCGGCCTCAGACAGACACAACAGGAAAACAAGCAAAGCCTCACAACCCTTCATCCTGACACTGAGTCTGTAAAGCTGCCTCGCAGCCCTATTTTATCCTCTCCACCTCCTACAGGAACATTGGCCACGTCACTGAACGCAATGGAACGTTAGGGTACAAACTGGATAACTCCAACACGTGGTTTGATAAGAGCTGGCCATGTTGAATGACCTGACATTGAATCTCCTGTCTCTGAAAAGTGAGCGAGTGTGTAATCAACTGTTGTTATTTAACAAAAAGTAGCAAGGTTGTTCTACTGAGGTCAGAGTGCGCCTTGAGACGTTCAGATAAATGAAACGATCACTTATAATAGAATGATATTTCTTCTACAGACATAAACCACAATCTTCATGCACATTTCTTTGTGTGTTTGTGTCAAGTCCAGCAATCATCACAGATCCAAAAACAAAGAATGCCAGACAATGAAATGTTTTTTTTATCACTTACTTTTCTCTAATGTCTGTCAGTCTTGTTAGATCATTTCAAACTCACATTTCAAACATGTGTATTATGGTCTCTATCAAGCCTGCCTCAAAGCAAACTCTTCATCTTTGTATAAAGATTGCATGTAGATAGACAGACCTTTATCCATCTGTCTTTCAATGTTATATGAGATACATAAAGGGTTTGGACATTGGCCAAATTGTTGAATAATATAAGAAAGGGGCAAAACATTTTGAAAATAGTAAAATTGTAAAATATTATAAGAAAGAGGCAAACATTTTGAAAATGGACGATCTATACAAGCTGGAAAAAAAAAATCAATAATCCTCTACTTCAAGGACCAGCTGAACCATAACAAGACAGACCGTAACATAAACAATAGCTATCAGGCCTAGTGGAGACATTTACACTCTTTAGACCAGTGCTACTCAACCTGCATGCGGTTGAGTAGCCGATGATTTCATCATCATCAATAAACAGAGGAAACATCTTATAAGTTATAATAGTATTTGGGTTTATTCCAGGGAAGGGATCTTACAAGCATCAGAACGACATGGTTCCAGATAAATTCTTCCTAGGTTAACACAGTGATACAAATGACATGTTAATGTGCTCCGTTTCCTAGGCAACTAGGGTTGGTGTGACACCAAAACTGTAAACAACTCCGGGGTCTTGATATTATTATGGCTTTCTGTGAGAGATTCTCCCAAAACAATGCTGATAACAGCCTCAAGAGGAACAGACATTTTAACTAAACGGATTCTCCATAGACATGCTGGATACCTAATATGAACAAGCACACACAAATGAAATATATATCTATGCAAGAGTGATAAATACATATTTTTTCATTTTCATCAGCTGAGTTACTAGGGCCCAAGGTGGTGAAAAATAATAGATATGTGAGTAGCGAGCTTGTACATCTGCTATTTTTGAAAAGCTTGTAGATGCTTCTGGGGGGTCCCTAGAACTAAATATTTTGAGATGGTGTTCTGTGGCCAAATACATATCATTTTTGAGGGTCCTTCACATGAAAAAGTTTGAGCACCACTGACATAGAAACATAGGTTTTTCAAAAAACCTTAGAAGGATCCAGAATACATTTAGGCTATATAATCGTGTCAAAAATGTGCACAAATCTTGCACACAAATATTCATGATGTTTTAAAAATAGCAGATCTACAAGCTTGCGGCACTTGGTGCCGCGCTGCGAGCTTGTGCATCTTTTTCAATAGTTAAAGCACAAAATAATGCGTAATAATTTGTTCCCAGTCTAAATGGGTTAAACCCCCTCCCCCTATGAAGAACATTCATGTAGTTATTAGTTATTACACACAAGTTACAACAAATATCTACAATAATCCTCTACTTCAAGGAACAGCTGAACCATAACAAGACAGACCAACATAAACAATAGCTATCAGGCCAAGTGGAGACATTTACACTCTTTAGACTCTTACAAACGATTATATAAATATTATTATTGATGCTATTAAAGTATAAAGGTTATACATATGCATGTACAAGACAGACAGACAGACAGACAGACAGGCAGACAGACAGGCAGGCAGGCAGGCAGGCAGGCAGACAGGCAGGCAGGCAGGCAGACAGGCAGACAGACAGACAGACAGGCAGGCAGGCAGACAGGCAGGCAGGCAGGCAGACAGACAGACAGACAGACAGACAGACAGACAGACAGACAGACAGACAGACAGGCAGGCAGGCAGGCAGGCAGACAGACAGGCAGGCAGACAGGCAGGCAGGCAGACAGACAGGCAGGCAGGCAGACAGACAGGCAGGCAGGCAGGCAGACAGACAGACAGGCAGACAGACAGGCAGGCAGACAGACAGACAGACAGACAGACAGACAGACAGACAGACAGACAGACAGCTGCTATTTGTTCCTAAAAGCGTACGCCAATCAAGTGAATGTAAAACATTGAATACTGCTGTAATTTGTTGTCTTGCTAAGCTTTCTTATGTGGATGTAGAACTATTACATCATTCTAAATATTTTTCTTAGTCGTAATGTAACACAGCTCTTTTAATTGTACATGCATTGTTTTGTTCTTCATTGTTTTATTCCACTTTTGCTTAGACCAGGGGTCTCAAACTGGCGGCCCGGGGGCCATTTGCAGCCCGCGAGACGATATTTTGTGGCCCCCACCTTAATATGAAAGTTTAATGTTAGTGCGGCCCGCGAGTTTTATATGAACCTCAAAACAGTTGATAATACAGTTAACAGTACAGTACATGTTCCATAAGTTAAACACAACTTGTTTACAGCAGGGTCCTTGTTCATCTTATCTTATTTTGTGTTAAAAAATAAAATATTTGAGAAGATTGGATTTCTTTTTAATTTATTTGATGGGGAGATAGATACAGTAGTGGACTGGTATGAAACTACAGTATAATAATAAAACAAATTAGTGCACATGCACTAATTAGTTTTATTAGTGCATGTGCAAGCACACACGCACGCGGAGTGCACGCGTGCATGTACGCTGAGGCTGCGGCCCAGCCTCAGCCAGACTCTGCATCCAGCGGCCCCACGGTAAATTGAGTTTGAGACCCCTGGCTTAGACGATTCAAACATACTTTTTTCATGCAAATAAATAAAGCCCCTATGAATGGAAATAAGGGAGAAATTCTCTCTCTCTCTGCATCGGGTCCTGGGCTCCGATACGCCACTGTTCTATTTTCCAAGCGTTGCTGTGCGGTGTGAAATATGCGCAGCCTTTCCACAGCCAGTGTGTGTTCCCCTTAAAAGGACTCATCAGGAGAACACCGGCTATAGCCTACAGTCTCTGTAATGAATGAGAGCAGAGCAGAGAGACACTGTGTGGTCCAGTGACAGACAGAGAAACGGAAGTAGGCATAAAAATGTACTTCCTCGATGTGCCTATATTCCCTCATTGCCAGTGACCGTCATTAAATGGCTGCTGCCAAGCACAACACAACGCACGCAGACAGAGTATACATCGCTACACACGCACACACACGCGCCCGCGCGCACACACACACACACACACACACACACACACACACACACACAGTTCTGAAATGTTGAGTTGCAGTGGAGGCCATTCATCATACAGTAGCCTACATCTTTAGATGTTGAAATAACGTTTTGCTGTTTGAAATGTTAACTGTTTATGTTTGAACAATATAACTTTAATTGTGAATTTATGGGTGCGTTTGAAAATGTGCACCGGGTGTGTGCTCAGTTTAGTGAGTGCACTGGGCGATGACATTATAGAGTGAACTCAGTGTGGCTTGTTTATTAACCACCAGTTAAAGCTATACTGTGTAAGATGCTCAACTAGTGGTCAGTAGCCCTATAGCAAACCGCGGTCGCGTTCGCGTCTTTCGCCCGTTTTTCGTACCTTCACACCCCCGCGTCTGCCTCCACAACGCCGAGAGCTATCTTTAGAGGGGTCCATGGTTCCTGTGCGTTCAGGCATTCCGGAGAAACGGACTACTTCACCCTGCCTGGTAGGCGAGATTACCTTTTGAGTAAAGAGACACACGGGCGACTACAAATATGGCGACCCCACTTCAAGATGCGCTGTGATTGGCCGGTAGTGTACCATGTGTGCATGATCGGCGATGTGATTGGGCAACGTATACACAACGTATACAGATGATGCAGATTACGTCATTTTGGCGCGAAATCCGGTCCACGGCCAGGATCATAGAAAACATATAAAGAGAAGGCTTCAGAAGCTGAAAATAACGGAGTGGGTGTTTAGCGATTTAACAGCTAGGACAATTTTAAGATTTGTTTTATAAAAAAAGTTACATGGTACAACTTTAAGGGGCAGAGGTGCGCTTTTTCAGTCTGAAAAGCAGCAGTTGCTAATATTATGTTGCTATTGAAAGGTAATTTAATGCATAACATTGGCCTTCCTGCTGTTATGTTTACACGTTGATGTGTGTGTAACAATAAAGCCCAAAGGACCAGTCAAGCCACAAATGGTGCATTTAGCTTTGATTTCCTTAGCCATTGTTCACCGCAGGGAAGCACTCGAGACACCGGCATGAAAAGCAACCAATCAAAACACAGCGTTGACGCACCACAGTGTCAAACACAAACTTCTGAGTAGGGTACGTCCTTCACTGCGTGCACTGAGCACACCGGGGCGGGGGCGCAGCGCACTGGATTTTAGAACGACGCAGAGTGTCCCGAGTAAATGAACGACAAGAGGGCACACCAGTGCGCTGAGTGCACATTTCCGAACACACCTTATATGTGAACACTGTCCTGCCTGTGAAGCTGAACTGTCTGCCACCCTGTATGAAACATGCTACTGACAGGTCAAGAGGTAGAGCAGGTTGGTCAATAACCCATGGGTTGGCGGTTCAAATCCCGGCTCCTCCTGTCTACATGTCGAAGAAGTGTCCTTGGGCAAGACACTGAACCCAGAGTTGCTCCCGGTGAGCCTTGCATGGTTTCCACCACCACCGGTGTATGAATGTGTGTGTGAATGGGTGAATGTAATGCACATTGTAAAGCGCCTTGGATAAAAGCACTATATAAATGCACCATTTACAGCTTAGCCTTAGTTTTTCGTACCCCATATCTATCGGACAGTGAAATCATCATCAATAAACAGAGGAAACATCTTATATAAGTTATAGTAGTATTTGGGTTTATTCCAGGAAATGGATCTTACAAGCATCAGAACGACATGGTTCCAGATCAATTCTTCCTAGGTTAACACAGTGATTCAAATGACATGTTAATGTACTCCGTTTCCTAGGCAGCTAGGGTTGGTGTGACACCAAAACTGTAAACAACTCCAGGGTCAACTTGATATTATGGTTTTCTGTGAGAGATTCTACCAAAACAATGCTGATAACAGCCTCAAGAGGCACAGACATTTTAACTAACCGGATACTCTATAGACATGCTGGATACCTAATATGAACAAGCACACACAAATGAAATATATACTATGCAAGAGTGATAACTACATATTTTTCACTCTATCAGCTACACAAATAAAGTTTATTATAGAGGAGTCTTCACTGACTTCACTTTGAAGTTGTACCATACATCTCCTTCCACAAATGCTGAATAAAAGCATTTTATTTTGTATTTATTTGGCATTGTGCATTGCATTTGTATTTATATTTTTTATTGACGAATCCCCAGTGGTGACACCGGCTATGTTGGGTCGTCTGTGCGAACACGATTGGCCCGTGTTCGGGGGAGGGTAGCTGCTCGGGGAGGGTTAAGCCCCTTTTCGACTGCAGCTTTAGCACCACACCACACCACACTACACCACACCACACCGCACCCCATAAAAATATTTACATTTTCCATTACACAAAAGTACCCCTATCGGTAAGAAACAAATTGACCCTTTTAACTGTGATTATAACACAATATAAATTTGTATTACAACTATCCTAAATTATAATACACTATAATGGATTATAACTGTGATTATAATACACATAAAGTATTAATGTATTACTATGATAATTATAATAAAACTAAAATAGATTATAATAGTGGTTATAACACAATATAATCTATTATCATGTATTACAACTATATCCTGGTGGTCTAAATGAAAAGTCAGTGAGTGATCAGTCATTATGAAGTGTTTGGCCCTGTTTGGCCTAGCTCAGACCTACTCTAGATTGGATACTTTTTAGTACCACGTTTAGTACCACTTTCACACCACTCTACCCAGGTAGTGGAAAACCTGGCACAAGTGGGCGGTGTGCATGGTGTGGAGTGGTGTGGTGTTGGGCCTGTGGAAAAGGGGCTTTATACAGGTCATTGCATGTATTCCTACTGTCTGGGGCGACACCTGGCCTACCACCAATCCTTAAGGATTCATTCAATCAGCTCTTTGCAACAGGGGCGTCACAAGGGGGGGGAGTGGGACTGAGTTACTAGGGCCCAAGGTGGAGGGACTTTAATTATTTTATACATTAGCTATTGAAAAATAGCAGATATGCAAGCAGCGAGCTTGTAGATCTGCTATCGTTGAAAAGTCGTGAAAAGCTTGTAGATGCTTCTGGGGGGTCCCCTGAACTAAATATTTTGAGATGGGGTTCTCAAATCAGAGATGGTGATACCCCAGGGGTGGAGCCCAACAAGCCTTGTGCTTCTCCCTAACCCCTTTCGGACACTTGGACAATGGACAAAAAAAGGGGGGGAAATGGAAAGAAAAAGAAAATGCTGATCTATTGAATGCACTTTTATTGTTATGCAATTATGTCCTAAATACACTGAACTGAACTGATGTCATGATTAATGGTGCTTTTCTGGCAGTGAGTCATTTAAGGCAGTGGTTCATAAACCTTTCAGGTCAAGACCCAAAAGAGCCTGGGACCCAAACTAGTGAAAATAGCAGATCTACAAGCGCACAACGTGTCGCTTTGTGTCGCATTGTGCGCTTGTAGATCGACTATTTTCACTACTTCTTTATTTAGTTAATTTTACATGTCTTTTTATTTAACATCTGTTTATTGAAGTTTTCATTTTTTATTTGTATTGAAATGTATTAAAACAATTCTAGCACAGGACAACATCCTCTACGCCAGAGAAATATTTGTTAAAAATGTTCAACATCATTATGTATATCGTCTGTAAGAAATAAGAGTGAAGTTGTCGGCAGATACAATGTGGACCATATGACACATAGTTGAAAAAACTATAATTAACAGTACAAAATGTGAAAATACAAATAACTTAAAACAACACTACTAGTTTATTATAATTTTTTTTTATTGCGACCGCCAGGTCGCATTTACTATCAAAACCTCCACCGGCTGTCCGTCCGTCAGTCAGTCAGTCAGTCACACGTCACGCGTCACACATTTTCCCTGCTCATATCTCCGCAACCGTTGCCCCGATCCATGCCAAATTTCGCACACACACTCCTTGCCTGCCAAACCACAACCTCCACCCATCAATTCTCACATGACCCTCTTCTAGCGCCACCATGAGGCCCATTCTTGCAAAACACATTTATCGACACTGCTCCTACAATTTTTGCCCTAAAATCACGCACATCGGTACACAGTATGTCTACACTCATGTCATCAACATGGATCTGTCCCATTTAGTGCCACCTTCAGGCCGATTTTTTAAAACACATTTTTGGACACTGCTCCTACAGATTTTGCCCTAAAATCATGCAAATTGATACACAGTATGTCTACACTCATCTCATCAACATGGATCTGTCCCATTTAGCTCTACCTTCTGGCCCATTTTTTAAAACACATTTTTGGACACTGCTCCTACAGATTTGGCCCTAATATCACGCAAATCGGTACACAGTATGTCTACACTCATGTCATCAACATGGATCTGTCCCATATAGCGCCACCATCAGGCCGATTTTTTCAAACACATTTTTGGACACTGCTCCTACAGATTTTGCACTAAAATCACGCTGCGACCTGACGGTCGCTTATCTCCCGATTAGGGAGTCTTACTGGTTATAATTTGTGAAATTTCTTAGATGTGTCCATGACCCACAAATGGGTCCCGAACCACTGTTTGGGAAACAGTGATTTAAGGTCACTTTGCTCTCATACAGTATGTCACGGAGGAACCCTGCACTGTTTACTGTCTGTAGCTCAAGACAGCTGAGTCCTGGAGCCCTAGCAGCTTGGCAGGGACGGATGTGTTCCACAGAGGAATGCAGGGTTAAAGGTGTAAGTGAGCGTCAGGGACGTGCTGGGCCCCTGGTTCAGCCCGGGAAAAAGAGTTGTAGAGGCCCTCATTGCGCGCTATAGAGAGAGATCTCTCTCTATAGCGCTGCTGCCACTCAAAGATTTGCCATTTCAGATCATGACAAGTGACAAGCCAGTGGGCCAATTACATGAGTTATATTTCGTCGTTGTCGGGTGGAAACCTTGTATGTCCAAAAACGTTTGTTTTTGTATTCATCATTTTAAAAATGATTTAAACTAGTGAAAACAGCCGATCTACAAGCACACAACGCCTCGCACCGCGAGGCGTTGTGTGCTTGTAGATCTGCTGTTTTCACTACTTTTGTGCGACGGCCTTGTATGATGAAGCAGGGCTTTGCTTTGCAAAAAAATCCACGAATTTGAAACTTGGAGATATGAGAATGGAACGAAGGCCGACATTTTATTTTAATTTTCTTTCCTAATGGCCGGCCTAGACCGGCCGGGAATGAACTGGCCGTTCGGGAGTTGTCCCGCTTTTCCCAATGGCCAGCACGTCCCTGGTGAGCGTTATCCAGCTGGAAAACATTATGTTGATAAATGTCAAGGCCTTGTTGAAGGTACAGTAACACTAGCTCCAATTGGCTGTGGCACAATTCATCACCTTGCAGAAAACCTTACACTTTCACTGATGCACAATGATTACTTACAGTACCTTGTGTCACACTAAAGGCCTACTTCATTAACTCCATAAAAATATGACATCCTTTGGCACCATTTTGAAGAACGTAAATTTGGATTGGATTGCGCTATAGTTGACCGGTGTGCCCCAGGGTTCTATCCTTGGCCTGGTCCTTTCCCCCCCCCCCCCCCCCCCCCCCTCTACGCCATTTCTATTTGCTGAAAATAGCCAATCTACAAGCTCACAGTGCGTCACATTGCGACATGTGTTGTGAGGTAAAACAATAAACACGTTCACATTTTGTCCCCATATAACTCTTGCCCCGTAGATCACATAATCAGAACCCTGTACGACCCCAGATTCCTTGGATCATGCTTGGCACAACACCCAATTAGCCCTATTCACGGCCCGCCCACTCAGCAAATTTCTCAGCAACTTCCTGGTGCTGACGTCAGTTTAGAAGGGGAAATGAATACAGAACTAGCTGGACTTAAAGCCAACAAATCATTATTTCGAATGGTAAAGTAAATTATAATGCTTTGTGCCTTTTACTATCTTGTGTTCTTGATCATGCTAGCCGTATTTTATACTTTACTATTCGGAAATTGCATTAAATTTGCGATTTCTGTGTTAACTCTATGGGCTTTTAGTAGGGTTTTCCCTTCAAAACGTTACTTCAGCACCAGGGGGATGCTGAGAGGGCGGGCCGTGAATAGGGCTAATAGGCCACAGCACCGATATACAACATTTTGCTTTTTTTTTTGTTGCTATTCCTCCTATCTATCTATAAATGCGAGAAGTCTCTGCGTGTGTGTTTGTGTTTGTAATCCGCGTATCTCGAGAACCGTTCGTCCCACCGGCTTCAGATTCGGCACGCGCGTTCCCCGCCGCGGCACGGAGTGCAGTGCCGGGTCTCGACCCGACCCGACGCGCGGTTTTCCCGAACCGGCGCGAAACGTTCGGAATCTCCTTATGCGGGGTTGATTGTTGACATCAGGCTGTTTCTGAGGAAATCGGCGAAAGCTCTGACTCATTGTGACATCACTTCATAAAAGGCTCTGACATCACGTACGCCACATGAGTCAACAAAAAATCTCTGTGAGTGTGTATGTATGTAGGTAATCCGCGTATCTCGAGAACCGTTCGTCCCACGGGCACGCGCGTTCTCCATATATGGGCATAAAATGAATGCCCCCATATGAGAACCGTTCGTCCCACGGGCACGCGCGTTCTCCATATATGGGCATAAAATGAATGCCCCCATATATGGGCATAAAATGGATAAAGGGACACAGACAGACAGATTCAGAGATCTCCATATATGGGCGTGAAATGGACGCAAATAGACAGATATCTCCATATATGGGCATATATGGGCATAAAATGGACCCAGAACTATATGGACGCAAATGGCATATATGGGCATAAAATGTACGCAGAATCACAAAGATCTCCATATACGGGCATAAAGGGACACAGACAGACACACAGACAGACGGATACAGAGATCTCCATAAATGGGCATAAAATGGACGCAAATGGCATATATGGGCATAACATTTACGCAGAATCACAAAGATCTCCATATACGGGCATAAAGGGACACAGACAGACAGATTCAGAGATCTCCATATATGGGCGTGAAATGGACGCAAATAGACAGATATCTCCATATATGGGCATATATGGGCATAAAATGGACCCAGAACTATATCTGCAGTGATCTCCATATATGGACATAAAATGGACGCTGACAGACAGACAGATAACAGATATCTCCATATATGGGCATAAATGGACACAGGCAAACAGATGGTCAAAACGGGTCCTATGACAACAGGTATAATGGGGTTTGCATTAAAGGGCGGGGCATTCATTCCCTATTTACATTGTTCCGAGTTGGC
Organism: Nannobrachium achirus; assembly: GCF_963921795.1. Classification (NCBI taxonomy): domain Eukaryota; kingdom Metazoa; phylum Chordata; class Actinopteri; order Myctophiformes; family Myctophidae; genus Nannobrachium; species Nannobrachium achirus. The sequence continues at coordinate 71,364,131 of NC_137812.1, forward strand.
CAGGTCGCCGACTAGACGCTGGGCCGCCCGATGGGCGTGAAATGGACGCAAATAGACAGATATCTCCATATATGGGCATATATGGGCATAAAATGGACCCAGAACTATATGGACGCAAATGGCATATATGGGCATAAAATGTACGCAGAATCACAAAGATCTCCATATACGGGCATAAAGGGACACAGACAGACACACAGACAGACGGATACAGAGATCTCCATAAATGGGCATAAAATGGACGCAAATGGCATATATGGGCATAACATTTACGCAGAATCACAAAGATCTCCATATACGGGCATAAAGGGACACAGACAGACAGATTCAGAGATCTCCATATATGGGCGTGAAATGGACGCAAATAGACAGATATCTCCATATATGGGCATATATGGGCATAAAATGGACCCAGAACTATATCTGCAGTGATCTCCATATATGGACATAAAATGGACGCTGACAGACAGACAGATAACAGATATCTCCATATATGGGCATAAATGGACACAGGCAAACAGATGGTCAAAACGGGTCCTATGACAACAGGTATAATGGGGTTTGCATTAAAGGGCGGGGCATTCATTCCCTATTTACATTGTTCCGAGTTGGCCAGGTCGCCGACTAGACGCTGGGCCGCCCGAAGGGCGGCCCAGCTTCTAGTACTATAAATCTTGTAAAGAAAATATAAATTTCTCTCATTTCATTTCGATTGGCCATTATTGTTGTCCCAAAAAAAGTAATACGCATAGCTTCCAGCTCCAATCTACTCCGTCACACACTGAGGGGCCTCAAAACAAAAAGCCACTTCACTTCCACCCACAGGGAGGTGCCAGAAATCATGTCACTGTGACAGAAACATTTCTTTCACCAACTTACTGCAGGTACAAAGGGTCTGACAATGACCATCAAACAGGGCTTTGATAACCCATATTGTTTGCCTTATTGTGTTCTTTACTTCCTTACAATTACAACATTTGGTCAGAACCTACAGCTCACCTACAGCTCACATAGAGCACATGAGATTTCACAGTGCAGTTGTTCTTCATAATAAAGCATTCCCAGCAAATGCATCAGTGCTTTAGTGCAGGGGTTTTCAAAGTGGGTGACGGGGCACCCTGGGGTGCCGTGATGCCAGTCCAGCGGTGCCGCGAGATAATTCGATAATATTTGGACACTTTATAATGATAATTTAGAATCATTTAAAACTTGAAGTACAAATAAGTTATTGTCAGTTCTAACCAAAATGGCGATTATCTCAATGTTTTCCCCACAACATAATCGCTAAAATATGCTATAAATATAAGGTGCTGGGAGTGAAAATTATGAATATCGTCACTGTCAGGCAAAAATCGCGTATCTCCAAGTTTCAAATATGTATGTTTTTTTTTGTCAAATAAAAGCCCTTATACTTCATCATACAAAAGTGTCACACAAGTAGCGAAAATAGCAGATCTACAAGCACACGACGCCTCGCATGCTTGTAGACCGGCTATTTTCACTATTTTAAATCGTTTTAAAATAATAACACAAAAAGAGAAGGTTTTGGACATACAAGGTTTCCACCCGACAACAGCAATATACTGTAATGTAGGTGTGCCTCGGATGAAAAACATATTCATGGGGTACCCTGAGACAAAAAGGTTTGGGAACCCCTGCTTTAGTGATTCATTGCCAAGTTCGAGTCTGTTGTGTTGTGTCATGATTGGTGGTAGAGCAGAGTTAACCAGCTGGTGGTCTGAGGAACTCGACGAGGGCTTTCCTTCCCTTCTGTCAGCGGACATAGATTAAGGACGGCAGGTGAGTCCGTCAGGAGGTCCATTTGTTCAAGTACGTCAACAGAAGCAGCGGTGTGAAGCAACCAAGTACGTTTACTTAAGTACTGTACTTGCTTGTAGATCTGCTATTTTCCAAAGATTTGTTTACATTTGAAAACTTGAAATGGGACATTCTGCACAATAAGTAATTTATTTTGTACTCTTTCTCAAGCACATTCTTTTTTAATTAACACACTGTCAAACTGCCTCAACGAGTCTTATAAATTCCTTGTTGTTTACTTAGTTTGCAATTTTAAGTTTTCCGTGTTTTTCTATTGTACTTGAGTAACTGTTTTTATGAATGTTTTACTTGTGTAACACTGCTATTTTTCTATGCCTGTACAGCACTTTGGTCGACCCTGGTGGTTTTTAAAATGTGCTATATAAATAAAATTGACTTGACTTGACATACATCCTGACTACAGAGTATTTCTACATTGCGCTATTGGTACTTTTACTTAAGTAAAACATGTGAGTACAGGCTACTTTTTCCGCCACTGAACAGAAGACTCAAATGAACCCTGCTGTAAAAACTCAAGATAGCTGCCTCTCGGAAGCCTTGACCGCGGGGAGGACTGGTATGTTTCCTCTTGGAAGCCTTGACCGGGGGGGGGGGACTGGTATGTTTCCGCAGAAGAATCTAAGGTTGAAGGGGTCTGTTAGCACCACCCAGAGTAGAACAGGTTCCTGCTAATATATGGTGTAAGGCCTTGTTGGAGGAAGCAGAATTGGCGGCCTGAATTATCACCGCGGAGACACAACCTTAGATGCACTGTCTCTCCCTGATGCACTATACTAGTGACATCCACCCTTGACCGTGTTGCCAGATTTTGCAAGAGAAATAAGCAACCAGGTCTTTCAAAACAAGGCCAACTAAGCGACGATAGGTCATAATATTAGCACTTTAAACCTATGTGAATTGGCTATTTGAAAATAGCCGATCTACAAGCAAAAAACTAAACAAAAGCAAAACAGTGAAACATTTTAAATCATTTTCTAAACAATTGAAAAACACAAATCTGGGGGTCCCTGGCACAACTATGTTTAGAGGGGGGTGTGGTGTCTATTAAATACATATTCATTTGAGGTTCCTTGACATGAAAATGTTCGAGAACCACTGGTTTACACGTTAGGAAACAAGCTCAATACATGCAATAACATTTTACAAGCAAGCCCAAAAAACTGCAACCTGCAACGACACATTTACAAGCAACTTTACAGAAAAACATGAAAAAACAAGCCCAAAGTCACTGGACATTTAGTCACGTTGTTTTCACAATAATGGTGAGAAACCTTTTGTTTATCATCACATAAAGGGCTCAAAGGTTAGATTTGATTTTAAAGACAACTAGAAGAGAAAATTTCTAAGAAATTTTAAGTGTGCCTGCAGCTCGCTAAGTCTGTGCAACCTTGTGTAGCGGTTGGTGTTAGCATTAGCGTTATTTCATTTGACGCAACCCGCGTGTCTGTATGACAAACGGTTCACGAGATCAAGGGTCACTTCCTGTTTGGTGAGGGGCACTTCCTGTTTGGCGAAATAGGCCCCAATTAAGGTCATGGACGATTAATGAATTAAAGCTGCAAGCAGCGATGACCGGGCCCTCGCAGCTCTACCCACGTCACAAGGCCAGCAGCCAATCAGAAACCAAACAGGAAGTCAGCCATTTCGACTAATTAGTGGCGTTTTGGAGCATTTTTGGCCGTTATGACGGGTCGCACTTTAACGACAGTTTTTTGAGAAAAAATTGTTTTGTGAGAAAAAAAAAATTTGAGAAAAAAACTTTTTTGAGAAAAAGAAATTTTGAAAAAAAAAATGTGAGAAAAAAAAATTTTGAGAAAAAAAAATGTGAGAAAAAAAAATTTGAGAAAAAAAAATTTTGAGAAAAAAAATTTGAGAAAAAAAAAATTGAGAAAAAAAAATTTTGAGAAAAAAAAATGTGAGGAAAAAATTTTTTTGAGAAAAACATTTTTTGAGAAAAAAAAAATTTGGAGAAAAAAAAAATTGAGAAAAAAAAATTTGAGAAAAAAAAATTTTTGAGAAAAAAAAATTTGAGAAAAAAAATTTTGAGAAAAAAAAAATTTGAGAAAAAAAAAATTTGAGAAAAAAAAATTTGAGAAAAAAAAAAATTTGAGAAAAAAAAATTGAGAAAAAAAGAAAAGGTATGACACCAGCCGCGAGTCTGTACGACAAACGGTTCATGAGTTATAGAGGCACTTCCTGTTTGGTGAAGGGCACTTCCTGTTAAAGAGGGGGCGGGGCTTAATCAATTACAGCTTATCCCTATTGGTCGGAAAAAGACCAAAGTTGTGTGAGCATTTTACATTTTAAATGACGTTGCTAGGCAAAAGTATGGCAGAGTTATGTGGCGCCAAAGTTTCTGGGAAAAAAAAAATTTGAGAAAAAAAAAATTGAGAAAAAAAAATTTGAGAAAAAAAAATTTTGAGAAAAAAAATTTTGAGAAAAAAAATTTTGAGAAAAAAAAATTTTGAGAAAAAAAATTTGAGAAAAAAAATGTTTTGAGAAAAAAAAATGTGAGAAAAAAATTTTTTTGAGAAAAAAATTTTTTGAGAAAAAAAAATTTGGAGAAAAAAAAAATTGAGAAAAAAAAAATTGAGAAAAAAAAATTTTTGAGAAAAAAAATTGAGAAAAAAAAAATTTGAGAAAAAAAAAATTTGAGAAAAAAAAATTGAGAAAAAAAGAAAAGGTATGACACCAGCCGCGAGTCTGTACGACAAACGGTTCATGAGTTATAGAGGCACTTCCTGTTTGGTGAAGGGCACTTCCTGTTAAAGAGGGGGCGGGGCTTAATCAATTACAGCTCATCCCTATTGGTCGGAAAAAGACCAAAGTTGTGTGAGCATTTTACATTTTAAATGACGTTGCTAGGCAAAAGTATGGCAGAGTTATGTGGCGCCAAAGTTTCTGGGTTTTTTTCGGAGTCCCCCATTCAAAGTCAATGGAGTTTTTGGGCGTTGTTTTTTGCGGATTACATCGCAATCGTAAAGCGGATCGGAAAGAAAAGTAATAGCACACCATTCCCGGCCGAGCCGCACATTTTGATGTATATATTGCGGGGGTGGCGTAAATCGTGCGGCAGTTATTACGTGCCGAAGTTTCCCCCATTCTAAGTCAATGGGGTTTTTTGGCGTCGTTTTTTGCGAATTACGTCGCAATGGTAACGCGGATCGGAAAGAAAAGTAATAGCAACCTATTCCCGGCCGAGCCGCACGTTTTGATGTATATATTGCGGCGGTGGCGTAAATTGTGCGGCAGTTATTACGTGCAGAAATTCGTGGCGAAAGACTTAATTAATGACTTAAGTATGGCGGATTACAATAAGTGTTTTGCTATTGCATAGCAGGCACACTTAATAATATAAAAACTGGTGCAGTAGATTAGAGATTATCATGATTGATTATGTGTGACGTTATAGAGTAGATAATGTATTCATTGATTATATTAATATCTAGGTCTTTATGTTGATAGTAATACTTGATAGTTAGGAGAGGCCTTCAGTAGACCTCTAACTATTGTTTTGGTAAAGCCTATCTTGTTATGGTGCAGCTCGTTCCAGAGGCCTTGAAGCCACACAGTATAACTCTAGTGTCTGACCATTCTTCTTGGCAGAACTACTTTACCACTGCCCAGAGTGTTAAACTGTATTTCTGTCCATGATATCATGTTTACATAAACTTGACCACCACCATAATTGTCTTAATATAATTGTAATTGTCTTGTCTCCTCATTTTCTCATGATTATTGATTGATCTGAATTCCACCATACTGGTCAGACAATATAAGAAAGAGGAAACTAAATAAATAAATAAAAAATAGCCGATCTACAAGCTCTCTTTGCAGATCTTGCAGATCGACTATTTATCTGTCTGTGGAACCAAGTCAAACTAAATGCAATGCCTCATCTCGTACATCCCAAGTGCCTATCAGGGTGGGGGTGGAGGGGTCCCCAGTTCACACATGATTATTTTGAGGGTTCGCAGACTGAAAAGCTCGAGAACCACTAGCCTTATTCCATAGTGCAAGGGTCTTCAAAAGGGGGTCCGGGACCCTTAGGGGGTCCTCAGAGTTACTACAGGGGGTCCTTCAAATGTTTGTGTGATAGAAACTTTTTCTCCTTTTTTATATTGACCACTTGAACCCTAGTGTCCAAATTCTGAGAACTTTAGCCAAGAATAGCAGATATTCTCACAACTACAAGCTCACAAGCTCACAACGCCTCGCGCTGAGCTTGTAGATCGGCTATTTTCGGTGTAGAGGGGAAAAAGAGCAGACTAAGTAAAGAGTGAAAGGTCAGGTTTATTAAGTATTGATGGTTCAAGTGGTTAAATAAACACAAATTTACATGAATCCAAAATACACTGATGGTTGTGCTGTCAAACAATGAAACTGTAGATTTCATGAAAAGGTTGTGGGGGTCCCTGCTTCATCTCTCTCTCAACTAAGGGGTCCCTGGCCTGAAAACATTGAAGACCCCTGCCATAGTGTTATGTGGCCTATATATTATTCACAGGCAATTCAAACTCTTGACTGAAAGGAGAGAGCTCATTGCTTCACGGTCGCAGAAGGAATCCAAAAACTATTTCACAAGTGTTATCTTTGTCCTCAAGGATAGAGGCGAGGCGAACAATGGCCCTGCCTTCAGCAACACCATGTGTTTGTAGAGTTATAGAGTTCTTGACTTTTACATGGTGCCAATGTGTACCGATAGGGTGAACAATATAGACAGCTGCAGCCTGCGGCATGCCTGCACCTTTAAGAAAATAGAAGATTGGCTGTAATGATAAACGCATGATAAAATAAAAACTAAACTAAACATCCCTGGATATGTTGTAATTGTTAATAGATCCATAAATCAATGTATGATGCATTCAGGCCGCAACCCCCCCAAAATAACTATTTGTGAACTGGGGACCCCCACCCTGGCAAGCACTTGGAATGTAGGAGTTGAGGCATTCATTCATTCATTCATTCATTCATTCATTCATTCATTCAAGATTTATTTATTATCGAAATTACATTAAGTCGTTAAACTCATTTACAGTGTCGTCGAGTAGTACACTATGAAAGCAATTTAACATCAAAAACATCACTGTTGAAAAACAAACAAAACTAAAACAGTACATCTAGGAACTGAGAAACAGTAAAAGGCATCTTGTATGCCTTTTACTGTTTCTGGCATATAGAAGTTATAATAGAAACCAAGTCCAAACTAAAAACACAAATTGTGGGTTTGGTCACCAGAGATCTAAAACGATTTAAGGGTACAAGAGTGGTCAGCTTCAATGTAGTCTAGGACCACAGAAGCTGAAAGCAGACCTACCAAAGTCTGAGTTGGTTTGACCCGGTTCCACAGAAAGATATTGTGACAGTAGCAAATACACAAGCTCACACCGCCTTGCGTAACGCAGTTGAGGTAATTGAGGTATTAAAAGGGTCTTAAAAGTCCTCAAATTGTCACATCACTGTCATCTGGGGACCCCCCAGAATGGAGACCCCCGTGGGGGTCCCGATCCACAGGTTGAGAACCACTGCTTTATGAGGTTAGACAGAAGCAACACCACAGTGTGGTGTTGAGTTATAGAGTTTTAGTGCCAATTATGTACAGTATAGCGTGAACAATGGGAACACAGCTGCAGCTGTCTGCATCTGTAACAACTTGGAACATTCATTCACTGTGATGATTCTGTTCTTTTTCCTTTATTCGTTCAGAGAAGCCTGTTGAGAGCAAGCTCTCTTTTTCAGGGACGCTCACAACATATGAAACACAATAGGCTACATACAATGAAAAACGAATATTCTAACCTCAAACGTCACAGATGGATATACAGTATTATACAGTATGGGTTACATGAAAAAGGTGCAGTCACTATGTCTCTGTCCTCAAGAATCATCCTAAATGTCTCTAGTGTGTCCTCATAAGCACCCTAAATGTCTCTATGTTGTATGTCCTCATAAGCACCCTAAATGTCTCTATGTAGTGTGTCCTCATACAAGCATCCTAAATGTATCGATGTAGTGTGTCCTCATACAAGCATCCTAAATGTATCGATGTAGTGTGTCCTCATACAAGCATCCTAAATGTATCGATGTAGTGTGTCCTCATACAAGCATCCTAAATGTATCGATGTAGTGTGTCCTCATACAAGCATCCTAAATGTATCGATGTAGTGTGTCCTCATACAAGCATCCTAAATGTATCGATGTAGTGTGTCCTCATACAAGCATCCAAAATGTCTCTATGTAGTGTGTCCTCATACAAGCATCCAAAATGTCTCTATGTAGTGTGTCCTCATACAAGCATCCAAAATGTCTCTATGTAGGGTGTCCTCATACAAGCATCCAACATGTCTCTATGTAGTGTGTCCTCAAGAATCATCCTAAATGTCTCTAGTGTGTCCCCATAAGCACCCTAAATGTCTCTGTTGAGACCAGATCAGTTTCAGAGAGTCCTGAAGTGTGTTCCATTTGTGTGAATCATACTAAATGAAAGCAGTCTTTCCTTGTTCACTGTTCATACTGTAGGTGGTCTAATATATCTGATCAGTGTGATGAATAAACACATTTCATAAAGTAGGCTACACAAACACTACCAACCCTGGATACAATTCCTATAGATATATTTATTACATGGAAAAATATTGTAGCCATTCATTACTTTGTTCACTTTAACCCTTTGAGACTGGGAAAACATCTGTGTCATTTTAGATATTAGATATATTTTAACCACTTTAACCATCAGTTTATACTTTTGAACAATCTTTTTTGTGCATTTGTGCAAATCTTTGAAAATATATACAGTATTCTTTAAGTGGACATTTGAGATGGGGGTCCACGGCCAAATACAAAATAATTGTGGGGGTCCTTGACATGAAAAAAAGTGTTGAATTTAAATTAGATTATATTTTAAAATGACATTTCGAGGAAGGTGTCTGCCTTTGACAGTGAGGGGCTAAACAATAAAAGCAGAAGCTTGTGCCATTGAATCTTTAATAGCATCACCTCCAAAATAGGAGGTAAAACAAAGGGTGAACCAAGGCTCTCTATATGTGCCCTCCCTCCCCCCTCCTTCCTTTAATCACAGCTCATTGTATCAGGCCATATCGGTTCACATTCACACACCTCCACCTCCCAAAACAGATCACCTACTGTACAGTGAGAGTGGATTTACGAGCGTCCTTCCAAACATGGTGCGATGCTCGCCTTTAAATACAGACAGACACAGAGCAGAGCTGAGGACACCCAGGACACACAGGACACCTGAAGGTAAGAGATGACAGGAAGATGAGACTGGAGAGACTATAGGCAACAGTGTTGATTTCGTTGACTAAAACTATGAAGAAAAATTTTGTTGACTGCGCTTTTTTCACTGACGAAAACTAAATAAAGACTAAATAAAAACTAAGCTGTGATGACTAAAACTAAGACTAAATATTATTGACAATTTCGTCAACAAAATAAAAACTAGACTGAAACGTTAGGGAGGGACTAGTGGAGAAGAGAGTCATTTTATGTTTGGTTGCTCTCAGGTGCTCTAGCAGATCTACAAGCTCACAACAAAATTGTGATCGGTCATTACGATGCCATCAAGGCCTACCAAAATACATTTTAGTTGAAAATTGAAAATTTGACTAAAACTAAAACTGTTCATGTGACTAAATGATGACTAAAATTAAATGACATTTGATTCAAAAGACTAAAACTAAATCAAAATGTGCTGTCAAAAACAACAGTGGGCAACACAAGATGACAAACTAATTATGAATAGGAAATTGATTTAGTTTATATTATGTGTATTAGCACATTGTAATATGAAATAGAAACAATGCATATCAAAAGAAAACATGTTATTGTGCAAGGAAATGGTGAAAGCCAGCAGGCTCATTTGGAATATAATGGAAGGAGTCATAAAATAGCATACACTAAAAGTGAAGTAAGAACAATACAAAACTAGAAATACTGTTCCTATGAAAACAGTGTGGGCTTGCATGTAACACCAAGTATGGGCACAAAGATCTACCCTTTGGCTGCACCTCATTGGCTAAGGGCCCTGCCTTTGTACTGTTGGTACAAAGACATCGTCTTACGTCATTTTGAGGAGAACTTGACTGATAGATTACGTCATTTTAAAATTACGTTCATTAACTATTTTGTTGTCAGGTTGGGTGGTGACCCAGCTGAAGTTAGCCACACCCACAGTGTTGTTGTTATATGGTAAAAAGGGGAGGAGATGATTTTATTATGTCATTACAGTATATCAGTGTTTTTCGATTGGGCCTTTTGACTACACAGGGAAGACAATCTTGTAACCACACCTGTGGGTCTATTTAGAGTAATGTTAACTCCATAGACACATACAACAGAGAGGTACAAAACTATAGCACCACCTATAGCAGTCCCCTTAACTGGAGTGTGCAATTCATTTGCTTATACTGTGTTCATATTTCTCCACAGAGACCAGCCAGACCGCTGTCATCCAACTGGATTTCAAGACAAGGCAAGTCACTGTGTGATGTACCGTATGGTAGTTACTTTCTGGTCAGCCACCTTTAACAGCCTTCCAAAACAACTCCACTGATTGATTCACTGAAACAATTGGTTTCAGAGGTTGATGGAGATGATGAGTAGAACCTACTGGAACCAGGCTATTAGAGCTGAGCTGCAGGGTCCATTCTGTGAGGCAGACTGCAAATGAACAGCTCTTTAACCACATGAACTATCTATCTATTTTGCCAATTCCTAAATTGTTCCTTGATTTTGCTTAGGAGGCATGCATGTACAAAATTCAGGGAACATCTTCGAACGCGGAGCCCCTTTAACGCCAAGTTCAACTGTGTTCCATTTGTTGCAATAAATGGTTAAATCTACATTGACGTGAGTGTTCCTGATTAAAATGTTTGCAGGTGAACAACAGAGAGCGTAGAGATGGGGGACGCTCTGATGGCGGAGTTCGGGGGTGCGGCCATGTTCCTGAGGAAGTCGGACAAGGAGCGGCTGGAGGCGCAGACCCGTCCGTTCGACATGAAGAAGGAGTGCTTCGTGGTCGACCCCGAGGTGGAGTACGTGAAGGGTCAGATCACCGGCAGGGACGGGGACAAAGTCACCGTGCACACTGAGTTTGGAAAAGTAAGTCTGTCAACATGTATGAATGAAGGAAGAAGTTGCCATTAGTGGTGGTTGGTACGTTGCGCACGCGCGTGCGCGCACGCACACACACGCACACGCACGCACACGCACACGCACACGCACACACACACACACACACACACACACACACACACACACACACACAGAGACAGACAGACAGACACACACATCACCCTTTGTCAGCCTTCTGATTGGTCCCTGACTGACCAACCAGCAGGCTCATTCTGCCTTGTCCCGCCCGGTTCTGCCTTTTTTATGTTGAATTTGATAAAACATAATCTTTTGAGAAATAAAAACATTTAAAAAACATGTACCCAGTCACTCACTGTACGGCACCTGAGAAGCTCCTTTTTACTGAAACCAAGTTTAAAATGAGAATTGAATAAACTAAATAACAATAAGAAGCAACTGAATTTCAATGCTAGTGGATGGAGAGAAAGGACTTTTGTCCCACCAAGATACAGCAACCAATGGCTGTGAAGAGGGTCGAGACAACGGGCGGGACTTGACAAAGGGTGAATTCAGTGGGGCTTTGCTGCCATCTATAGGCGACAAGTCTGAAATATAGCATTGAGTGTTTCCTCTAGCGTGACTCATAGTGTGACGGACATGACGCAGAGGTTTTGATACTAACTGCGAAGTACATTTCCCTCAAAACAAAAAATACCACTGGTTGGGGTTAAAGATTATGACATCTAACATTTTTGTGTTCTAATTCTTTCCAGGACGTCACCCATAAGGAGGAGAACGTCCACCCCCAGAACCCGCCAAAGTACGATAAAATTGAAGACATGGCGATGTTCACCTTCCTCCACGAGCCCGCCGTGCTGTTCAACCTCAAAGAGCGCTACGCAGCATGGATGATCTACGTGAGTCAACGTTTTATTTCTTATCACTTCACTGTCATCTGGGGACATGAGGGGGACATGGAGTACCCAGATGACAGTAAAGTGGCAATTTAAGGACATTATTTTAAGAACTTTTTAAGACCAAAGAAAAAAGAAAAAAAAGTCCATCCATTACTGCATCAAAAGTAATCAACTATAAAAACTGGTCAAACATTGGCCAGATTGTCAAAATAATATAAGAAAGAGGCAACCATTTTGAGAGGGGTCGTTCCCCGGTTCAAGAATTATGATTTGTTTTGGTTAGGGCCCCAGTTCAAATATGGCAATTTTGGGTGGGTCCCCAAAATGATTTTGGGGTGTCCCCAGTTAAAACATTATGATTATTTTGGGGGGTTCCCCAGTCCAAATATGACTAATGTGACCATGGCTTCCTCCACAGACCTACTCGGGCCTGTTCTGTGTGACTGTCAACCCTTACAAGTGGCTGCCGGTCTACGACCAGTCAGTGGTCAACGCCTACAGAGGCAAGAAGAGGAGCGAAGCCCCTCCTCACGTCTTCTCTGTGTCTGACAACGCCTACCAGTACATGTTATCAGGTACTGCTGGAAACCTTCTAACTTTGATCAGTAACTTTGATTTTCAACCAGTGGTCGGTCGGGTTAACACCAGTGGTCCTTGAGGGGGTCCCGAGTGGTACCCAGCTAAATGATGGAGAGTTTGGTAACCAAATGGACCCTTATTGATCTTTGACTCTTGAGAGTAAAATATCTTTAAAGACCCAATGAAATGACTATTTTGGGTATTTTATTTTGAAGTTTCAGTTTGAAAAGGAAGCCTGTGTGTTTCTGAACCAATCCGAGGGGACCAGCCCTTCAGGCGATGGGATTTAAAATCTGAGTAATGGGAGTAATGGGAGCCAGCAATGGGAAACAAACAGGTGAATGTAATCAAAGGTTCATTTATATGCAAGCTGACCTATCGATGTCATCACTTTTTGAATTTCTGTTCACAGGAAGTAATTAAGAATGGCCTATTTAGGGACCTTTGATATAAATATACACAAAAATGGTTTATTTTCTATATATATATATATATATATATATATATATATATATTCTTTTTTTTTTTTTGCATCTAGTGTTAGGAATGCCCATATGATTACCACGGATAAGCTCTGAAAGTGTGAACAACGTATTTTTCATTTCTTTTAGGGACCAAATTAAATCGGTTTAATTTTACGCTTGTTTCATTGACAGTGGAGGGTTCTCAAGAGTCAAATTATTGTTTAACATCTGCATTACTTATCTTACAAGAAGTCTACACAATTAGAGAATGTAGAGGAATTGTTATTTTAATTGTTTGCCTATATTATCTCTCCTATGGTACCAACAACATCAATACAACATGGCATTGTGGACAAAATCTTATCCAACCACAACAGAATATTCTAAGTATTGGGTCTAGTAGTCAGGGAATTTTAATAAAACCCTGGCAATAAATTCCTTACCAAACAATTTCTTCACCAATGTGTTCCTAAAGGTGTCTAGTAACATATCTAACAAAGATTGAAATTCAACATCCCTAGCAAAATCTTTGACAGCTAGGGTAATTCTGGGTCTCATTCACTTACTATACTCTGTACTATAAGGGAAAAAATCACTCCCAAAAATATGCTTTAAGTGGGATGTGAGGGGTCTAACTCTGTGTTTTTAATTATTCTGAATCCATTGCAAGCATTTGTTTTGCACGAAAAACATTAATTGGGCTAAAAACAGCCCATAAAAATTATGATTCAGTGATGAGTCATTTTTAGCCCAAGGAATGCTTTTCGTGCAAAACAAATGCTTGCAATGGATTCAGAATAATTAAAAACACCTAGTTAGACCCCTCACATTCCACTTAAAGCATATTTTTGGGAGTGATCTTTTTCCCCTTATAGTAGTGTATAGTAAGTGAATGAGACCCAGAATTACCCTAGCTGTCAAACATTTTGCTACGGATGTTGAATTTCAATCTTTGTATGTTACTAGACACCTTTACAAACACATTGGTGAAGAAATTGTTTGGTAAGGAATGTATTCCCAGATTTGACAGGTATTCTGCTAATTTTCCCTGACTATAGAGGCTAAATGTCATCAAATGGTGATCCGTGGCTAAAATGCAGATTAAAAAATGGACCTTGATGTGAAATGGGTTGAAAACCACTGCTGTAGATCAGGGGTCTTCAACAGGGGGTCCAGGGACTCCTCAGAGTAACTGTGTTTGACACAGTCGAAAATAGCAGATCTACAAGCTCAACACTGAGAGCTTGTATTGTACATATGGCAGGGAGGGAAAAGTACAGAGTGAAAGGTCAAGTTTACTGATGGTTTAAAGGTGATACAACATGAAAATTCACTTTTCCTATTTTAAACCCTTTTTTTGGGGTCCCACTGGCACCTTCTATCCTCACAAAGTCCCATTTCAGACCGTTGTGTCTTTCTCTGGTTTTGGGAAGGTGGAGGTTAAAAGCATCCCACAGGTTCTCAAAACAGGCAGTCCAGATTTGCTGCCGTTTGTGACGTTATAAACGGCCGTTTTTGAAGAATTCTTTTTTTCAAGAAGATTTTTTTTGGGGGGGGGGGGGGGGGGTGGCGCAGTTCAGGCCAAAGGTGGTACTGCAGCTGAAAATGCTCTGAGAGCCATTCAAAAATGAGAGGCTCTCTATTCAGGAGTGGTAATTTAGCCTCAAACCTTTTGAAAAACGTTTTTGGGACATAAACAATAATATGACATAAATACTTTTTAAATGCATGGTGTATCATCTTTAAGTGGTTAAATACACATTAACGTGAATCCAACATGACAGTGCTGTCAAAAACTTCTATGAAGCTATGTGTATATGAAAAGTTGACTCTGCAACACAATGTCATACGATATGTGGTGGGGGTCCCTGCTTCACCTCTCTCTCAGCTAAGGCGTCCTTAGATTAAAAAACGTTGAAGTCCCCTGCTGTGTTTGTCCACCAATATATCAATGTGTCTGCCCAAATTAGTAGGCCTACTGAATTTTATTATCATATCTTTAACTTTTTTGCAGACAGGGAGAATCAGTCTGTCCTGATCACGTGAGTAAAGCGTTTCAGTAACGTCATCACCTTGATCTGCTATAGAGAAATAAAAGAAAAAAGCTCATCACGTACATTCTTGAAACAAAACAATCAAAAACATCAAACTTGTTCTTCTGCCCTCAGTGGAGAATCCGGAGCAGGGAAGACTGTGAACACTAAAAGAGTCATCCAGTACTTTGCCAGCATCGCAGCCGTTGCTGGAAAGAAGGATGCTGCCCAGGAGAAAAAGGTTTGTTTTGTAGTCTAGCACGTTAACCATTCTTTTATGCTTTAACTATTAAAAAAAAATTGTAGTTCTACCAGCTCACAGGCACAGCGCTGCACTCGGTGCCGCACTGTGAGCTTGTAGATCTGCATTTTTGGCAAATCTTTGAATGCATCTTTATAAAGGTGAACATTTGTAGCCTAACTCAAATATATAAGTATATATAATAATATAAGTTCTGGGGAGTCGCTGGAACAACACATTTTGAGATGGGGGGTCCACGGCCAAATACATGTAATTTTGGGGGTCCTTGACATGAAAAGGTTTGAGAACCACTTATTTAGAAGAAGGATTTAGAAGACATTTATAGAATCGGGTCAAAATATTCAAATACTTTTCAAGACTTTTCAAAAATAATACAAGCTAGTACATGCTCGCAGTGCAACACTCTGTGCCGCGCTGTGAGCTTGTATATCTGCTATTTTTTTTTATAGTTAAAGCATAAAATAATGGTTAATAAAGTAATAATGCGTTCAAGGCCTTAATGGCTAGTTAGAAAACCTAGTATGTTGTCTTCTATATCAGGGGTTCCCAAACTTTTTTGTCTCAGAGCACCCCATAAATATATTTTTTTATCCGAGCCCCTACATTACAATTCTCACTCCGAGCACCTTATATTTATAGCATATTGTCGTTGTCGGGTGGAAACCTTGTATGTCCAAAACCGTTCGTTTTGTATTTATCATCTATAAAATGTACTAAACTAGTGAAAACAGCAGATCTACAAGCACACAACACCTCGCGATGCAAGGCGTTGTGTGCTTGTAGATCGGCCGTTTTCACTAGTTTTGTGCGACAGAGGTTTCTGCCTGACAGTAATGATATTTTAGTGATTATGTTGCGAGGAAAACGTTGAGATAATAGTAATTTTGGTTAGAACTGACTGAAAATAACTGTGTACTTCAAGCTTAAAATGACACTGTCTAAATAAATTCCAAATATTATCAAATGATCTCGCGGCACCCCTGGACTGCCGTCGCGGCACCCCAGGGTGCCCCGTCACCCACTTTGAAAACCCCTGTTCTATACAGTAAAAGCAATGGTGCATGACTTATAACACTATCTCTGCTTCATCTCCAGGGAACCCTTGAAGATCAAATCATCCAGGCGAACCCTGCTCTGGAGGCCTTTGGGAACGCCAAGACCATCAGGAATGACAACTCTTCCAGATTTGTAAGTCTACTTCAGTGCCACCCCAACATTCACACATAAAGGTCATGCGTGTTGTTACCAAGTGGGATTGTAGATTGGCTTAAAAGTTAGTGAAAACCCATACAAATGTCATATGGACATGGAGGCAGGCTTGCAGGTAAACCTGGACCGCTGGACAACACAAGTGAAAAGTAACTCAAAATAAGGCATCTTAACTCTAATGCTGCGTTCAGATGGGCTCAGGCAAGCGGTAGACGGCAAACGGCACCACCTGCTGGACGGTACGGCAAGGTAGAACAAAATATGCCCGACGGAACGGTACGGCAACATTAATTAATTATTTAAAGCGCTCGCGCAAAATGAAAACGCGCGCTGCGGTGGTTGAGGTGGCTCCATGCTGCTCTCTCTGCTACTGCTGGCTGATGTGTGTTCTGTGTGTGTTGGCGCTCTGCTCGAATTTGTCCCGTGAGATGGAGCTACGTAACATCCGGTTCCAGATTCCGTCCTGTACCAGGGTAAAAAGATAAATTAATTTAACTTTGAACGGCACGTCTGCCGTTTACCGTCACCGGTTTCGACTGCCGGACTACTGTACCGTTTGCCGCTCTACTCCCGTCCACTAAAATGACTTCCGGTTTGCCGTCTACCGCTTGCCTGAGCTCATCTGAACGCAGCATAACAGAGAGACAAAGGAGTCAGCCTCTCCCCATTGCAGCCCCAATTCAACTGCGCTCTTCTCATTTATATAGTCTAAAGACTCCACCCCCTGGTTCGAATTAACCAACCCCAGTGCAGTAGCAATCCACTCCAGATGCTCCCCGTGTAGCAATCAACAGTAATATATTACTAGTAATCTACTATTCAGCACCACACCAAGATACACAGATAGGCCTCAAGCAGCTTTCCCCCTCCATACAGCATCTGATGAACAATACACAAAATCACATTAGTTTCCAGTCACCGCAGAATGTGCACCTTCTGTGGGACTGACGTTAAAATACGAGCACTAAGCATACCATAGCATGACACAAACACAATGAATGAAGTACAGTATTTGTGAACATGAGAATAATGTAAGAGGCTGCTCTGTCACATATAGCCTATATCACTATAGTGTGTGATTTTTGTGTCAACACGTTCTGGAAAGTGGAAACTAATCTTCCTGTAATATTATTTCTTAGGGTAAATTCATCCGAATTCACTTTGGTGTGAATGGCAAGTTGTCCTCTGCTGATATTGAGACTTGTAAGTATATACACGTGATCTTTATTATCATTATTTGATGCATTTAAACTGTAAAAAAAAGAAAGAAAAGAAAAATAATCACAGTTAAAACCAGGCCTGTCACAGTATAACATATAAAGTTAATGAATATGCCAGTAACTTCTTTATATATTTAGGTTATTCGTCTGCCCTGTACATCTTCAAAGCCTAAAACAAAAAAAAAACTATACAGTATTCAACCACAAAAACACAGTTTAATCGTTAATCACAGTTATTTGTGCGATAATTAGTCATCACGTAAAACGCCATAACAGTGACAGTCCTAAAGTTAAAACTAGCGTGTCTTTCAGATCTGCTGGAGAAGTCCCGTGTCACCTTCCAGCTCAAAGCTGAGAGAGACTACCACATCTTCTACCAGATTCTGTCTCAACAGAAGCCAGAACTGCTGGGTGAATATTGAAACAATGTCATGCCATTCATAAAAAAGAGACAAACTCTGTGTATTCTGATAATTAAACTATATTTTCTCGATGCTTCACAGAGATGCTGCTCATCACCAGCAATCCCTACGACTATTCCTTCATCTCCCAAGGAGAGCTCACCGTAACGTCCATCAATGACTCTGAGGAGCTGTGCGCTACCGATGTAGGTGAATCTGAAGAAAGAAAGAAAGAAAGAAAGAAAGAAAGAAAGAAAGAAAGAAAGGGCATAAAAGGGACAAGGATGGAATTAATTTGCAACATGATGTCAGAACAGGTCAGCTGCTGTATATCCTTCTGCTGAGCTGGGAAGAGGTATCAATGTGATGTCAGAACATGAGCTGGAGGTTTTCATAATACGGTCGCAATCACAATATACAGAATATCGTTGCTGTGGGGCAGACAATCTCCATGTTGGAAACATTTTTTTTTTCTTTTTTTGTAAATTATCTCTTTTGCCGCCGTACGAACGTTTGTTCTTTCCCCTGTCTGAGTACTGTAAGCAGATGAGGGGTGGTGCGGGTGTGTACAGTAGCAGCAGCTCTCGTAAACGCTATTCTCAAATCTGGAGCGCACATAAACAATAATGGCGGCGGGATCACTTTTCTCCTCCATTTCTATGCCTGGTTCTAGTTTCTGTTTTTCTATGCCTACAACTGCAACTGAGGAACAAACTTCAGCCTTGTTCATTGGAACGGAAGCACCCGTTCACCTTTCTTTTTTCTTTTCTCTTTTTGGAGCTGTGTGAAACACAGGCTCCCTATACGTGGCTGTGTGGGTCTGTGTGTGTGTCTGTGTGTGTGTCTGTGTGTATGTAGCCTGAACTTCCTAAACTTCG
Source organism: Nannobrachium achirus (assembly GCF_963921795.1). Lineage (NCBI taxonomy): Eukaryota > Metazoa > Chordata > Actinopteri > Myctophiformes > Myctophidae > Nannobrachium > Nannobrachium achirus. The sequence goes on from NC_137812.1 coordinate 71,383,026, forward strand.
GCACGCCACTAGTCCCACAGTTTTGCCACCAAACACTCGCGCCATATGTCAAATCGACCGGCTTACTCGGGAATCGTTGGCTATTACTTTTCTAAGAGAAAGGTTCTATAGTTTAATTGATATTAATTTATTAGTGAATTAATTTTCCCCATTGACTTAGAATGGGAATCGCAAAAACTCACATTCAATTATTTGTCTCTCGCAAACCACAGGGGCTACAGTTTCAAGACTTGGAGAGGAGGTTCATAATGATTTCAAGGATTAAATAAAAAATAATTGTGTCATTTGGCCTCATGGTGGCGCTATAACACCCCACTTTACGTTTTGGCCTGTAACTCTTGAACCGTAGGTCGGAAAATTAAAAATATGTTTTCCCTGGATTCCTTGGGTCATGACGCATCTCCCCATATAGGCCACGCCCATTTGCGCCATGATAGATTTTCCGCCATCTTGAATTTTCTCCAAAACACACTTTTTGCTCCTTTTCCTACATATTTTCTTCAAATGTCACAAAAATCGGTACACATGATCCACACACACACACACACACACACACACACACACACACACACACACACACACACACACACACACACACACACAGCTCCACTTCACACGGGTGTGATTTTTTCACAACACGATGAGGGATACGCTGGGCTTTTACAAAAAATGCTGTTATAACAAAATCGCAAAGTTATGCTACTTTTATGGCATTAAGAGCCATACTTAGATCCTTATAAAATCATATAAAAATTATATAAATGGCAGTAAAAGAGTTAACTCCCTACTTTATCAGACCAGAGCATCACACAACAGTATCAGAATGCCAAGCTTTTGAGCTTTTTGAGCCAATTAGCGATATGCAGCTTTTTAATTGCTTTTGAATGTGCATTTGAATCCTGAATGTGTTGGTCCTGTTTCAGGATGCCTTTGACGTGCTGGGCTTCACCCAGGAGGAGAAGAACGGCATCTACAAGCTGACAGGAGCCATCATGCACTATGGAAACATGAAGTTCAAGCAGAAGCAGAGGGAGGAGCAGGCAGAGCCAGATGGCACCGAAGGTACAGTAAGAGGTCACCATTAAAACGTAAGCCATTTATACCAGGAACGCATATCTGTGTCATTCTAGATTTAACCACTTTAACCATTATTTTACACTTAAACAATTATATATATAGTTGATATACAAGCTTTTTATTGTGAACATTTGTGCAAGTCTCAAGAATATTTTGACGTGATTCTATAAGTGTCTTCTAAATCCTTCTACAGGTTTTTGGAAAATTCGTGTTTCTGTCATGAGTGTTTCTCAAACTTTTTCAAGTCAAGGACCGCCACAATGTATTTGGCCACAGACCCCCCATCTCAAAATATTTTGTTCCAGGGACCCCACAGAAGGAAAGATTTGAGTTACAAATGTTTGCTTTTACATAATATTCAAAGATTGCAAAAAAATTCATGATTAAAAAAATGTAAGATTTTTTTTCTTTTTAAAAAAAATATTTTTTATCCCACGATTTTGTAACCCATTTTCACCCAGTGCCAATTGCCTATGTTATCCTGGGCTCTGCTCTCCCTCTGCCGCGCCTGGGGAGACAATGGACTGACCTCATGCTTCCTTCTATGCATGAGGAGTCCAAGTTGCTTCGTTTCACCTGACAGTGGGGATTTCCCCGGTTTGGACGTAGCGTGTGGAAGGAAAATGTCATTCCAACCAGTTCCTTTCCCCTCCATCAGGCACCAGGGGGCCAGGGGGAGGCCAGGGGGAGGCAGGGGGAGGCAGGGGGAGGCAGTATAGAGACCATGATTACTGCATGTTTTTGTGAGGGTATCTCCCCTAGGAGACACTGGGAGTTGGCGATAGGGCCAACCCCACCTAGGGTGTGGCGCTGATGACGCGCGCTGATGACGCAGAGGAGGGAACACGGCCTCAGCGCCCACAGCGTCCCCCGGCGGGAATTGAACCCAGGACCTTCTAGCTGTGAGGCGACAGCGCTCTGCTATTTGTCATTAGCTAAAGTATAAAATAGCACGACAGTCAAATCTAGCACGACACAGACACATTCCTCCAGGTCTAAATGGGATGCAGAACGCAAGATAAATAATGCATACATGTGTTGAACATGTCTTTCAAACCATTCCTACTCCAGATGCTGACAAAGTGGCATACTTGATGGGCATCAACTCCGCTGACCTCCTGAAGGGCCTGTGCCACCCAAGGGTCAAAGTAGGAAACGAATGGGTCACCAAAGGTCAGGGTGTCAATCAAGTGAGTACCAGTTATTGTAAAGGGGCCACACCACGCTTTTATATATTCTATATAAATGTGTCCCAGCACGGCTGACGGCTAGTCATTGAATTTTTTTCATTTCATTTGAAAGCTGGGAATCATAGCTACAAAATGATATATTGGTTGTGGAGATTGACCCAACAGTTTTGAAGATATGGCTTATAGAATGATGCCATGCTGAAATACTACTTTTGAGATATTCAAGTTCTAAATACATTTCTAACCTGCAATGACCTGCATGATCTCTCACATTAATTTAAAAAAAAGTCTTATTTACATGCAGAGTTAAGCTCTGGCGTTTAAGTGAAATGTAGCCTGATATGTATGAAATGCTTTTGTGGCTTAATCACATTTTAGTGGAAAAAAAAAGAAAAAAAAAGTAATTTCAGCTGTGGTCTAAAGTAGTGGCTTCCGAAATGACTGCCCCTGTGTCACACTCAGTCACAAATATTGGTCCATAATACGGTCTTATACAGGTTTTAGCCTAAACAACCAGTCGGATATTGAAATGTCATGTTGTTTCTGTCTCTAATTCCAAGCCATTTCAGCTGCAATACCAAAATGCCCTTTATTGGCAAAGGGGAGCTGTTTTTGGGCTAAAATTGGAACGATACAGAGATGTTCAACATATTGTTTTGTCAGGTCTACTACTCTATCGGTGCTCTGGCCAAGTCAGTGTACGAGAAGATGTTCAACTGGATGGTGGTGAGAATCAACCAATCCCTGGACACCAAGAACGCTCGGCAGCACTTCATCGGTGTGCTGGACATCGCTGGCTTTGAGATCTTTGATGTGAGTATTTCTGAAGGCTGAAGGTATCATGAGAGATGGTTGTAATATTCTAAATCTATACAATCTAAATCAAGACGCACATCAGTATAGAATGCTATAGAAAGAGGACAGTTGTGCTCAATCAACCTGCACTTATGTACAGTAAAAGAAGAGGGTATATGTCCATAAACTCAAGGAGGATTTGTGGTAAAGATGTCCGATAATATGTTTTTCCATTATTATTATTATCAGTTCAACTGCTGTTAGACTTGAACATTTCTGAAAGCGAAATGCAAAATGTAAAATAAATAATATTTGAACTTTATGGCAGTGCCATATTGGCACCTTTTCTCCATAACTTAAGTTGAAGTCCATCTCTTATTTTGCACAGAGAATGTTTATATTGTTGCATTCATTAGGCATAATGTGGATACAATGTGACGTTGTATGTTACCTTATGGTTTACTTCCCTCAACGCACTGTTTGGACTTGTTCCCTTCCAGTTCAACACCTTTGAACAACTGTGCATCAACTTCACTAATGAGAAGCTGCAGCAGTTCTTCAACCACCACATGTTTGTGTTGGAACAAGAGGAGTACAAGAAAGAGGGCATCGTCTGGGTGTTCATCGACTTTGGCATGGACCTGGCTGCCTGCATCGAGCTCATTGAGAAGGTTGTTTTTTGATTGATTGATTAAATACCGTATTAACAGTTTGCAAAAAGCACAGAGGCACAGTTTCCATACCAAAGGATGGCTTGTTTCCATCCTGTCTACGATTCATCGCAACATCTAAAGACAAACAATAATACACAAGTAAGACTCTCTAATCGGGAGATGATCGACCATCACGTTGCATACACAAACTTTAGAAGGCAATCGTAGCCAATCAGGAGGGAATATGGGAAATGGGACAGATCCATGTTGATGACATGACTTTAGTGATACTGTGTACCGCTTTAGTTGATTTTAGGCCAAATTCTGCTAGAAGAGTGCCATGTGAGACATGAGGGGTGGAGGTTGTGATGGAGGTTGTGATTTGGGAAGGGTTGGGGCAACGGTGGCAGAGATAAGAGTAGGGGCAAATGTGTGACGTGACGGACAGAAAGACACAGACAGCCGGTGGAGCTTTTCACAGTAACTTGCGACCTGGCGGTCGCAACAAAATATGCATAAACATCATATATGAGTAGTAATCAAAAGAAGAATATGTACAGTAAACAGTTGGGGGGTTGGGGGCATTTCTGGTGTTAAGCTTGGACTTTTTTACAGGGGCCAGTTATGAATTGCAGCACCCTGTAAGTGCTCTTTTAGGAGTGGTTTTGAATGAGAGTAAGGATTCACACTTTAGTATCAGTATGACTGTTGGTAAGGTATTCCACATTTTGGTGGCATAGCAGAACGTGGCATAGCAGAACGAATTGAACCCCTCGTTTGAGCCGAATCTGAGTTGGACATGATTTGTGGCACTCCCTGGTGTTGTGCTTGTGAACGTCTTTAACGTGTTTGTGTTTTGGAGTTGTTTCGGAGTGTAGGAGATGTAATTTTTACTCAGCAGTAATATCCATTGATTAGTTTTTCATAGTACTGTGTGTGTTATGGGCATCTCCTCCCCCATGCAGCCCATGGGCATCATGTCCATCCTGGAGGAGGAGTGCATGTTCCCCAAAGCCAGCGACGAGACGTTCAAGGCCAAGCTGTACGACAACCACCTGGGCAAGAACCCCAACTTCCAGAAGCCCAGGATCATCAAGGGGAGGCCGGAGGCCCACTTCTCCCTGGTCCACTACGCCGGCACCGTGGACTACAACATCGGCAACTGGCTGGTGAAGAACAAAGACCCGCTCAACGAGACGGTGGTCGGCCTCTTCCAGAAGTCCACCATGAAGCTTCTGCCAGTGCTGTTCTCTGGCTACGCTAGTGCGGAATCTGCAGCAGGTATGATACTGTTAGTTGAGATTACTTCTAAGTAAAACTGTTGCACCTCAGTTAAAATTATAGGGCTGTCACGATATGCCTAATCCACGATTCGATTCAACCTTCGATTCTAAGGTCATGATTCGATCTGATTAGATTTTTTTTATACTATATAGGATATACTATTTTTAAACCTCCTTTTTTCAGCACTGAGAGCAACAGTATATGACTATAAATTTAGGCTATTGTCTGGAAAAACACTTTCTCAATAAGTCACTTTCATTGGAATCATAACAAATGAGATGGTAAACCTTGGGTTATATGCCATAACAACTGACATTCTCATGCACGGAAGTGAATCGCGATTCGGGTTGTGATTTCGTTTCACTGAATCGAACGTCAATTTCGGTGAGAGTATTGGCACAGGAAAAAAGGTTTTGGTGAACTACTCCTTTACTGCATGGAGTTTCTGGAAATAACAGACGTTCTGCCCTTTTCATCATGTCGTTAATAGAAGAAAAAAGCGCCGGAGGAAAGAAGAAGAAAGGGTCTTCGTTCCAGACCGTGTCTGCCTTGCACAGGGTAGGCAATCGTTTCTCAAACGTGGCAAAACATTGCAGGACTAAATCATTTTTGATATTCTTCAGAATCTGTCACAATACAATAACACACACTCTTTGTCAAACCCACCCAGGAGAACCTGGGGAAGCTCATGACCAACCTGAGGTCCACCCACCCCCACTTCGTGCGCTGCCTGATCCCCAACGAGACCAAGACCCCCGGCGCCATGGAGAACCCTCTGGTCATGCACCAGCTGCGCTGCAACGGCGTGCTGGAGGGCATCAGGATCTGCAGGAAGGGCTTCCCCAACAGGATCCTTTATGCAGACTTCAAACAGAGGTTAGACACCATGCTTTAGTTTATACCAGTGTTGATTTTGACAGGACATTTTCATTTAGGCCGGCTTTACACTGCCACTGAAATCTAGCCTGAATCAGATCTGAGTCACATCAAAAGTGGAATCCAGGTCACATGCAGGTCACATGAAATCCGACTTTGAAAAACCACATCCAGAGGTGGTTTCAAATCCGATCCATATCGGATCTGAGGACGTCTCAGTCTGAACGCAGTAACCACATCCACCCCATAGAGTTATACGCAAGTCACATGCAAGTCACATCAAACTGACCAAACGTCACTTTCTGCGCGACCCGAGCTCTATTTGATTACAGTGCGCTGAGCAAATGAGAAAAACAAGAGAGAAAGAGAAAACACGCGAGCTAAACAGATAAAACCAGAGAGAAGAGCGAAACAGAAGAGTAAAAAAAGAGGAGAAAAACAATATTGTAACGTGTGTTTACTATGGTCTAAATTTATGTCGCATTTCCTGAAAGTAATCGACTGTGAAAAGTCAGACCAAAAGATCGGATTTGAGAACTAAATCGGATTTGGGCTGGATTTGACTGCAGTCTAAATCCGGCCTTAGTCTTTTGAATAAATGGTAAATATGGAGTCAGAACAGTCTCAAAATGAACAAACTCACATGCCCAGATTTGTAACTCACATGCCTAGATTTGATAAATGGTACATTTATATAGCTCCTTTGTCCAAGGCGCTTTACAATGTGCATTACATTCGCCCATTCACACACACATTCAGACACCGATGGCGGTGGAAACCATGCGCGGCACCAACCTGCTCACCGGGAGCAATTAGGGGTTCTGTGTGTCTTGCTCAAGGACACTTCGACATGTAGACAGGAGGAGCCAGGATTTGAACCACCACCAACCCATGGATCCAAACTGCTCTACCTCCTGAGCTACAGACGCCCCAATAGAATAGAATAGAATAGAATAGAATAGAATAGAATAAATAGAATAGAATTTAGTTTCAGTCACATTTTAGTCATCCGAAAAGTTTTAGTTTAATCTAGTTTTAGTTGATTAAATGTCATAATATTTTATAGTCGACTAGTTCATTTTGTTGGCAAAAAGATATTTTGGCAAGCCTTGATGGCGTCATAATGGCTGATTTTACACATGGTTGCAGGCTGAATATAGCTGATCTACAAGCTCACAATGCGTGTGAGCTTGTAGATCTGAGTGCAACCAAACAAAAGGTTACTTGTATTCTAGTTCTACTGTGTCTCTTCTCCACTAGTCCCTCCCTGACATTTTAGTCCAGTTTTTATTTGTTGACAAAATTGTCAATAATACAAGTCTTAGTTTTTGTCATCATAGCTTAGTTTTTATGTAGTTCTTATATAGTTTTTGGTCAGTGAAAAAAGGTAGTCGGACAAAGTTTTTCGTCATAGTTTTAGTCAATGAAATTACACAGTTTTTTACCCCAACGGTTATTTACGGCTGCTTCTATAAATATAGTGCTGTGATTTCACACTGTGTGTTTTGCCATGTTCTGTTCAGATACCGCATTCTCAATCCAAATTCAATCCCAGAGGGACAGTTCATGGACAACAAGAAAGCTTCAGAAAAACTTCTGACTTCCTTGAGTCTGGATGAAGAGCAGTATAGGTTTGGACACACCAAGGTAGGTTGTTCTAATAGTACAGAATAATGTATTAACACTCAATTCAAAACATGAAAGAGGATTCGTTTTTCTAGCCTATAACCGTCCTACAATTATAGATGTTTTAGATGTGAGGATCAAAACGCACATACACTCACACATGCTCAAATGTACACGCACGCACGCACACACGCACACACACGCACACACACACACACACACACACACACACACACACACACACACACACACACACACACACACACACACTAATCACACACACACTAATCAAATAATGACGTATGTCACAGACAGTTACTTTTGGCCTATTTGTGGAGATAAGCGACCAACGGTCGCTTATCTCCCGATTAGGGAGTCTTACTGGTAGATCCCCTTTTCAAATGGTTGCGACCGTAGGTCGCATTTACTACCAAAACCTCCACGGGCTGTCTGTCTGTCAGTCAGTCAGTCAGTCCGTCACACTTTTGCCCTGCTCATATCTCCACAACCGTTGCCCCCATCCATGCCAAATTTTGCACACACACTCCTTGACTGCCAAACTACAACCTCCAAGGACCCCCGGAGCCCCAGGGACCCCCAGGTCCCTGGGGGACCCCCAGATGTAAAAAATGACCAAATGTGCTCACACGTCACACGTCACACTTTTTCCCTGCTTATATCTCCGCACCCGTTGACCCGATCCATGCCAGATTTTACACACACACTCTTTGCCTGCCAAACTACAACCTCCAAGGACCCCCGGGACCCCCAGATGTAAAAAATGACCAAATGTGCAAAAATGACCAAATGACCACCCCAACGGGGCTGCTCACGGGGAATTCCCGGGGACCACCGACTCCTGGTGCTCCAGAACGGATGCAAAAGTGGTGGCGCCCCCAGTGGAGGACCCCCTGCCACTGCAGCGCACATAAAATGCCGTAACTCGGGCTAGGAGCGTCCGGGAGAGCCGGGGCCGGTACCTATTCGTCCGCCAAGGCAACGCGGAGACCCCACCCCTCATTTCTCACATGGCCCTATTCTAGCGCCACCTTCAGGCCAATTTTTAAAACACATTTTTGGACACTGCTCCTACAGTTTTTGCCCTAAAATCACGCATATCACTACACATGATAGCATGATGTAGCATGTCTACACTCATGTCATCAACATGGATCAGGAACATTTGGGAAAAACACATTTTTGCCCTATTTGTGGAGATAAGCCACCTACGGTCGCTTATCTCCCGATTAGGGAGTCTTACTGGTGTTTGAGTCCTTTGGCTTTCTATACGCTGTCTTGAGCGCACACAACAAAGAGATATTCGATATGTTTACACACAGTCCTCTTATCGATGTTAGGTGTTCTTCAAAGCTGGTCTCCTGGGTCTTCTGGAGGAGATGAGAGACGACCGCCTCGGTCTCATCATCACTGGGATTCAGGCCAGAGCCAGAGGAATACTGGCAAGGATAGAATTCAAGAAGATCGTAGAGCGCAGGTACAGAATCATAGTTTTTTGCTAAAATAGAAGAGGAATTGTTGAAAACTGTTTCATATCAAAAGGGTCCAGTGGTGAAACGTTTTCTTTTTTTTTTTTTTCTTTTTTTTTCTTTTTTTTTTTTTTACATTATTTGTTACTTAGATTCTTATTCTTATGACAAAATATACATTAACCACTTCAGCCCTATATACATTTCAGTCATTTGAAAATAGCAGATCTACAAGCTCACAATATGAGCTTGTAGATCTGCTATGTTTGAAAGATTTTTATACATTTGAAAAACATAAATTATAACGCTCATAGAGGACCTTTATTTTGTAGTCAGAGCGAAACTGTCTACAAAATAAAAGTCCTCTACAAGCGTTATCATTTATCTACTTATATTGATCCAAAATTACTGTCCATCTATTAGGCACACATGCTCCTGTTTTCCAGTTTCCCCAGCAGAACCCAGCAGCTGCCATAGCATAGAGTGGAGCCTATAAGCCTATCGCTTTTACACTATTTGTTGTGGTCAAAAGTGTTTTTATTTTTCATGAACGTGTTACTACTACTCATTACAAACACAAACACATCCATGCCTTGGTTGTCCCACACAAGCCACCACAATCTCATAAATAATGTTAGCTTCTGCTGGGGGAAATTGGACAACAGGGGCATTTCTGCCTAATAGACCCCATGGACAGTCTTCTTGTATCAATATTAAGTAGGAAAATAAGCCTAGAAGTGATTTAGGGAGGAGTTGTCCTTTAAGTACATTTTGATACCAATACTTTTGTTCTTTTACTCAAGTAAATTTAGATTTAGTATTTGATATTTTTGCAGTATATAATATTTGAGTACTTTTTCCTTTGCTGTCTACAGGGACGGCCTGCTGGTGATCCAGTGGAACGTGCGTGCCTTCATGGGCGTGAAGAACTGGCCCTGGATGAAGATGTTCTTCAAGATCAAGCCTCTGCTGCAGTCGGCGGAGACGGAGAAGGAGATGGCCAACATGAAGGAGGAGTTCATCAAGCTCAAGGAGCTGTTCGCCAAGACCGACGCCCGCAAGAAGGAACTGGAGGAGAAGATGGTCTCCGTTCTCCAAGAGAAGAACGACCTGCTGCTCTCCGTCCAGTCTGTAAGTCATCACATTAGAAAATGAAATCACATACATACCAGTAAGACTCCCTAATCGGGAGATAAGCGACCATAGGGCAAAAATTAGTTTTTCCAAAATCTTCCTGATCCATGTTGATGACATGAGTGTAGACATGCTGTGAAGTGATTTTCGTGATTTTAGGGCAGAATCTGGAGGAGCAGTGTCCAAAAATGTGTTTTTAAAAATCGGCCTGAAGGTGGCGCTATATGGGACAGATTCATGTTGATGGGATGAGTGTAGACATACTGTGTAGCGATTTGCGTGATTGTAGGGGAAAAACTGTAGGAGCAGTGTCCAAAAATGTGTTTTAAAAATCGGCCTGAAGGTGGCGCTAGAAGAGGGCCATGTGAGAAATGAGGGGTGGGGTCTCTGTGTTGCCTTGGCGGACGAATAGGTACCGGCCCCGGCTCTCCCGGACGCTCCTAGCCCGAGTTACGGCATTTTATGTGAGCTGCAGTGGAGGGGGTCCTCCACTGGGGGAGCCACAACTTTTGCATCCGTTCTGGAGCACCAGGAGTGGGTGGTCCCCAGGAATTCCCCGTGAGCAGCCCCGTTGGGGTGGTCATTTGGTCATTTTTGCACATTTGGTCATTTTTTACACCTGGGGGTCCCTGGGGCTCCGGGGGTCCTTGGAGGTTGTAGTTTGCCAGGTAAGGAGTGTGTGTGCAAAATGTGGCATGGATGGGGGCAACGGTTGTGGAGATATGAGCAGGGCAAAAGTGTGACGTGTGACGTGTGACTCACGGAGGGACATTTTTTTACACTTGGGGGTCCCCCAGGGACCTGGGGGTCCCTGGAGCTCCGGGGGTCCTTGGAGGTTGTAGTTTGGCAGGTAAGGAGTGTGTGTGCAAAATTTGGCATGGATGGGGGCAACGGTTGTGGAGATATGAGCAGGGCAAAAGTGTGACGTGTGACGTGTGACTGACTCACTCACGGACGGACGGACAGCCGGTGGAGGTTTTGGTAGTAAATGCGACCTACGGTCGCAATAATCTCTGTCGGTTGGAAATCTCATATGCAAATATGTTCAAAAGTAAATTCACAAGTAGTCTACTACTTTAGATACTTTTGTGTGGGGGTGTAGTGTATTCAAGTAGCCTAGTGCGTTAATTTACAAAAAGAAACATGTCTGTGTTTCGATCAATCAAGTACAAATGACACCATAGGCTTTCTTGGGTTTAAAATCATCAGACCTTAGATTGAACTGAATTCCCTGTGCGTTCCTGGAACAGGAGCTATACTTTGTCCGGTCAAAAATCTAAGGGAAAAATAAACTGAACCGCGGCTACATCAGGCCTAGATATGGCCTACATCCTGAAACAAATGGCACAACGTTTGGCACAACCGGGGGCAAAAACATGTTAAAACAAATTCTGGGGCTCAAACTTTGTTGTACATCCAGGGTCCCATTGGCCAAGCTTTGCAGTACGCGCTGTGATTGGCTAGCGGGATGCTTGATGAAATTAACTCATAAATAGCTCACTTCACACTAGGTGTGATTTTTATTAAATTTTTTTGTTGCAAACTATTCAGTGAACCAATCAACGATATGGTTGTTTCCAAACAGGAACAAGACGCCCTCTCAGACGCAGAAGAGCGCTGTGAGGGTCTGATCAAGAGCAAGATCCAGCTGGAGGCCAAGTCCAAGGAGCTGACGGAGAGGCTGGAGGACGAGGAGGAGATGAACGCTGAGCTGACCGCCAAGAAGAGGAAGCTGGAGGACGAATGCTCTGAGCTGAAGAAGGACATCGATGACCTGGAGCTCACCCTGGCCAAAGTGGAGAAGGAGAAACATGCCACAGAGAACAAGGTGTTGTAAGACATTGGTTATCAAAGTGGGGTCCTGGGGGAGTTCCAGGGGGTCCTCGGCTAAATGGTAGTTAGGAACCAAATGGACCCTAACAGTTCCACTTGGTTCCATTTGCACACAGATGTAAATTAACATTGACTTGACAATATAAATGGGGGTCCCAGAGATAGAAATGCCATTAAATGGGGGGATCAGTAGCCTACGAATGTCAAAGTGGGGGTCCTTGACATGAAAAAGTTTGAGAACCACTGTTGTGAGAAAAAGCCCCTATGTGAGTTAGGGCCCATACTGCACCTGTGGGTTGCAGATACATTTTTATGGGTTGCAAGTGAATACCCCCTTTATTTTTGTTCCCTTAAATTATTATTATTTCAAAAGATTTTCAAAAGATTTTCAAAATGATTCCAAATTTAAGGTTAAAGGTTAAAAAAAAAGAAAAAGAAAAAAACATTTTTTTCAAAAGAATTCCATAAAAGAAAAACGCAATTAGAGAGAAAAAAAAAAACTTTTAAATAAGTAGTGAAAATATCAGATCTACAAGCTCACAACACATTGCCTGTAGATCGGATATTTTCTCAAGCATGTGAATGAATCCACTGACTGGATACCTCATTCCAGGTGAAAAACATGACGGAGGAGATGGCAGCCCTGGACGAGAACATCTCCAAGCTGACCAAGGAGAAGAAGGCTCTGCAGGAGGCCCACCAGCAGACCCTGGATGACCTGCAGTCTGAGGAGGACAAGGTCAACACTCTGACCAAGGCCAAGACCAAGCTGGAACAGCAGGTCGACGACGTGAGTATTCTGAAGCACTTTCTTTGTCATAGCGCTGTCCCCTACGCTAGGGGACCGGTCAGAGCACACAGTACACCAATAGGCGGCCCGCGGGCTATTTGCGGCCCGCAGGGGGCTACTGTCTGGCCCCCACCAACCCCAGTAATAATGATGGTATAAGAGCAGCAACAACACTAGTATATCGTCATTGTTGGGTGGAAACCTCATATCTCAAAATGTGTACGTTCTTTCACAAAGTAAAGCCCTGCTTCATCATACGAGGCCGTCGCACAAAAGTAGTGAAAACAGCAGATCTACAAGCACACAACGCCTCGCACCGCGAGGCGTTGTGTGCTTGTAGATCGTCTGTTTTCACTAGTTTAAATCGTTTTTAAAATGATAAATGCAAAACAAACGGTTTTGGACATACAAGATTTTCACCCGACAACGACGATATCTGACCTGTCACTGGAGTAGCGGGAACGCCACCGTCGCCCCCTGCAATGTTGTGGCCCTCGGCTTGGTACTCTAGACATAATTCGGCCCTTGGGGAAAACTTATCGGGGAACCCTGCAGTACACCTTTCATGTGGAAGGTTGTGGGTTCAAACCCTGCCTGGGGTCTACGTCAGCCAGGTCGTGGGTCCAAACCCTTCCAGCCAGGGCGTCCCAACTCCAAATCAAGTGGGTTCAGATCTGAGCCAAGTCTCCTCAGGAGGTGCGCCTGATTGAACGTAAAAAACAGATGATATATCAACTCTATGACAATATTATTGTCATAGAGTTACTAGTATGTGGAGCAAGAGTATTAACCGATGGACGATAATAATAATCCATTCGTGTTAGAAGCATTTCATTCATCATTGTTCAGCTGAAATGATTAGACAATTTCGTATGTGTGTCTTATGTGGCAGAAAACGTGTGATAGCATGTGTGATGTGTGATGTTTGATAGATTACAGTGCCAAGTATTGCTGGATCTCTTCTCCACTAGTCCCTTCCTTACATGTTGTTGACGAAATAGACATTATATTTAGTCATAGTTTTAGTCAATATAAACTTAGCTTTTATTTAGTTTTCTTCAGAGAAAAAGGTTACAGACATTTTTCGTCATCAACACCGATTGGGCCCATATTGTATTCTTACTGACGCTGTTTCATTTGTTAGCTTGAAGGATCTCTGGAACAAGAGAAGAAAGTCAGGATGGATCTGGAGAGAGCAAAGAGGAAGCTGGAGGGAGATCTGAAGCTGACCCAGGAGAACCTAATGGACCTGGAGAATGACAAGCAGCAACTGGAGGACAGGCTGAAGAAGTAAACACATCTAAAACAATCATTTTAGAAATACATAAGAGGCCCTAAATGTGTGTAATACTCAGAAGTTCACTCGTCCTTGCATACTTGCTCATTGAATAATGCTGCATTTTTGAGGCCCTGATTGGCGAGTGCATTTGTAATGTAACAGTGTCTGAATTGTATGCACAGCACAGCAGTTTTCTGGAAGTAGAAATCTGAAAGCCAGATTTTAGTGGTAGTTTTCATAGTAAAGATCATAGTAAAGAACCATAGTCCATACAATAGGTTTAGGTATATGAAGAGTGCAAAAAAGAAACACCCAAGGAGTTTCATTATTAAAGGAGTAGTTCACCCCCAAAATTAATTATTACTCACGCCATGAAGACTTAAGTTCAATAATATTTTCAGTTTTTTGTCGCATTCCTAAGACAATAATTTGATTACAAAAAAATACCCCCATTGATGATGAGGGTTAATTTACTATAATACATTTTCTGTCTTAGGAATGCGACAAATACTCAAGTCTCCATGGCATGAGTTAACAAAAAATAAGTCATTTTGGGGGTGAACTACTCTTTAAGCTACTACTTAAGCTTTGAAAACATATCCACCACAAAATATATATATATATATATATATATATATATATGTGTGTGTGTGTGTGTGTGTGTGTGTGTGTTTGGTGGAGAGGCTCTTTAATTGTACTGTACAAAAATATAATCATATTTAATTTAACAGGAAGGACTTTGAGATCAGCCAGCTAAGCAGTAAGATTGAGGATGAACAGGCTATGGGTGCCCAACTCCAGAAGAAACTGAAGGAGTTGCAGGTAAACTATGAATGTAATATAACATGTAATTATGCATGCACCGCTATAAAATTGTTAATTCAAGCACAGATCTCCACCAGGGAAAATGTGAGTGGTTAAGGCTCATGTATTAATTGGAGGATGGATCGCACACAGTGGCAAGAGTTGCTTTTTCTTTCTTTATTATTACATGGGTGAGAAACAAACGTTTCGGCTATCAGCCTTTTTCAGTGTATCTCTGTGATACACTGATAATAAAGAAAGAAAAAGCAACTCTTGCCACTGTGTGCGATCCATCCTCCAATGAATACATGTTGATCTAAAGGGACACCGCACCAGTCAAGTCAGAGCGCGGTGGTAACCAAAAGGTCTATTCATGGTTAAGGCTCATACCATAGGCTCTGGTTTCTGACAGCGAGCCCTGGGTTACTGTAGATCAATTAGACAATTGCTGCATGTCCCTGATGACATGACTCTTTCCATAATGTGGACTATCAAAAAAGGAAGAAAAAGCCCCCAAAACTGGTTTGTGCAAATCTGTTCATGCCTCCTTGAGTTACTGCTAACTGACAGACAGACAGACAGACAGACAGACAGACAGACAGACAGACAGACAGACAGACAGATGTGGGTGAAAACGTTGCCTCCATGGCAGAGGTAATAGCAAAGTGCTGGGTTAAAAATCATCTCAGTCGGGTGGAAACCTCACACTGTAGTTACTTTTCAGACTTCAAATTCAAAAATAGCAGATCAGTTTCAAGCTTGTGGATCTGCTACTTTTGTGTGACGCTGCAGAATGATCAAGTAGACTTGACTTTGTGTTGTTTCTGCCCCAACAGCAACAGTAATGTACGTTTAATTGCATTCTTCAGGCCCGTATTGAGGAGTTGGAGGAGGAGCTGGAGGCAGAGCGCGCGGCCCGGGCCAAGGTGGAGAAGCAGAGAGCCGACCTGTCCAGAGAACTGGAGGAGATCAGCGAGAGGCTGGAGGAGGCCGGCGGAGCCACGGCTGCTCAGATCGAGATGAACAAGAAGAGAGAGGCCGAGTTCCAGAAGGTAAAAACCCCAGGACAATAATCCTCTCATCCTAGACTCTTCTCCCTCCTGGCCCCCAAACTGTGGAATAAACTCCCTGTCGCACTTAAAACAACAGACTCCCTAGCTTCCATTAGAACTACAGACTCACTCGTCACTCCCTAGCTTCCACCGTGGTCTGAAGACCCACCTCTTCAGACTCCAGAGTACTTACCGTAGCACTCGCCTACCCTCAATGACCAATATATGAAAGATAGATAGCATTCTTAGGTCTTTTTGTACCGGTATATAACGTTTTTTACTGATTACGTGCTTGGTCTACTCAAGTAATTTTTTCTAGATTGATATTTCTATGCATTTGATGTTTTACCTTGCTTATTGTAAATTGCTCGGGATTTAAGAGCATCTACTAAATGCCTAAATTGTAAATAAATTGTGAATTGTAAGGTGCGTCGGGACCTGGAGGAGTCCACGCTGCAGCACGAGGCCACCACGGCCACGCTGAGGAAGAAGAACGCGGACAGCGTGGCGGACCTGGGCGAGCAGATCGACAACCTGCAGCGCGTCAAGCAGAAGCTGGAGAAGGAGAAGAGCGAGCTGAGGCTGGAGCTGGACGACGTGGTCTCCAACATGGAGCAGATCGTCAAGACCAAGGTGAGTCAGAGGTCTCCAACATGGAGCAGATCGTCAAGACCAAAGTGAGTCAAACCCAAGATGGCGATAGCAAGATGTGGCAATTCTGCAGATCGTTAAAGGAGTAGTTCACCCCCAAAAATGATAATCAATATTTTGATTACGATAAACGTATACCCCCATTGCATCCGGAATCAATGGGGGTAAATGTACTATAATCCAAATTTTGTCTTAGGAATGCGAGAAATACAAAAAACATATTATTGAAGTTGCATGATTAATCAATGATGAGTAATCAATAGAAAAAAAGTTATTTTGGCCATACAGCACTGAGCCAATACAAACTAATAGTCTACGTGAGTGTGCTCCCGGTGTGCATATCCGAACGCACCCTAAGTACACTTGGTTTTCACCTGTACCTGAAGGTAGCCACGACAGCACAGCTGTTGGGGAGGGGATGATTTTAGTGTGTCACTAAAGTGGTGTATTTCGATTGGGCCTTTTGACTCACATTTTGACTCAAAATACACAGGGAAGACATATTTGCATGTTATTATAACCACACCCAGAGGTCTATAAGAGTAATGCTAACTGCACAGACACATACACAACAGAACAAGGCACCACCGCTTTAATACCAAGGTGATTCAAAAGTCTCCAACGTGGAGCAAATCAACGAGACCAAAGTGAGCCAAACGTGCTAATTACAGTATGTAGAATCAAGTAAGAACGATCATGTTGATTCATAATACATTGATGTTAAGAAAACAAAATGTTTTCCAGACAAACTTGGAGAAGATGTGTCGCACCCTGGAGGACCAGATGACTGAATACAGAACCAAATCTGAGGAAGGTCAACGATCCATCAATGACTTCACCATGCAGAAAGCAAAGCTTCAGACTGAGAATGGTACAGTATGACGCCGTTCATAATGACCTCAACATGACTGAGAATAGTAGGACTCAATGAATGAATGAATGTCTTATTGTACACTCAAGGTCCATAGAAAAACACAATTAGTCTACATTACATACAACAATAGACATAAATAATAATAAATAAATACAATTAAATAAAGCCTGGCATTTGTGACAGTCGTAAATTCAGGCTTTCAAGCCAATGCCCCCTAAGGCTAGAGGAATATTTAGTGCATCTTTTCACAGACCCAAACCACACATGAATCTATGCATTCAGAAGAACAGCCGGCAAAGTGTTTCTTGCTGCCAAAAAACATATCACTCACACTGCACTATCTAGCATCATCAGTTTCTGGAAACTTGCCTCTTTGTAGCTTGACCACAAGTGGGCAGTGGTGTACAGTAAACTCATATAGGCCCACTGTAATAGAAAAGCGTGCAACTGAGAATAGTACGACACAATGCAGGTCATGTTGTTGTATAAGTTAAACTAATTGAAGTTTGATGACTGTACTGTACTGTACTGTACTGTACTGTACTGTACTGTACTGTACTGTACTGTACTGTACTGTTCTGTACAGGTGAGCTGATCAGGCAGATGGAGGAGAAGGACTCTCTGGTCTCTCAGCTGACCAGAGGGAAGCAGTCGTACACCCAGCAGGTTGAAGACCTCAAGAGACAGCTGGAGGAGGAAGTCAAGGTAGAATCATATGCTTCAATAACCTGGTATTAGTTAAACAATGGGAACACTAGAGGAAAGTCAGCACACAACTGCACTCTCCTGTCTTTTTTTTAATTTATTTTAACCGAAAGTGAACAGCGCTTTGTCCTAGTAGGGCTTCATCATTACCATAAAATCATTCATAAAATGATTGAATGATTGAATACTTCATTAGTCCAAAAAATTATACTGCACGGAAGTACAGTAAAACCCTTTAGGCTAAAAGATAACACATCCTTTTTGTATGTATTTTCTTTAGATAAAAGTTCATAAGGTGTGGATTCTTCTGCTACTAACTAAACCCTAACCCTAACCCAAAAGATAAATTAGACGTTGGCCCAAACTAGTGAAAATAGCAGATGTACAAGCTTGCAACACGTCACTTCGCACCACGCATGCAAGCTTGTGGATCTACTAGTTTCACTACTTCTATGGAAGTTATTTTATTCGTGAAATACTTTTGAATGTTGTTGTAGTTTTTATTTGATGAAAATGTGAGATTTCTTCAGTTTTTTTTTATTTGTCTTTAGATAGTTTTTTTTTTTATTAATAAAAGAAAACTTACTTACAAACCCCCCAAAATTGGGACCCACTGTTTGGGAAACAGTGAACTAAACCCTTTCCCCTCACAAAAGGCGAAGAACGCCCTGGCCCACGCGGTGCAGTCTGCCCGCCATGATGCTGACCTGCTGAGAGAACAGTATGAGGAGGAGCAGGAGGCCAAGGCGGAGCTGCAGCGCGGCATGTCCAAGGCCAACGGGGAGGTGGCTCAGTGGAGGACCAAGTACGAGACTGATGCCATCCAGAGGACCGAGGAGCTGGAGGAGGCCAAGTAAGAACATCTACTTCTCATTCATCCCTGGCATCTGTTTCACCTTAGACTTCAGGGACGTGCTGGGCCCCTGATTCAGCCCGGGAAAAAGAGTTGGAGAGGCCCTCATTGCACGCTATAGAGAGCGATCTCTCTCTATAGCGCTGCTGCTACTGAAAGATTTGCAATTTCAGGGTTAGGGTTAGTGACAAGCCAGTGGGCCAATTATTGTACATGAGTTATATTTCGTTGTTGTCGGGTGGAAACCTTGTATGTCCAAAACCATTTGTTTTGTGTTTATCATTTTAAAAAATGATTTAAACTAGTGGAAACAGCCAATCTACAAGCACACAACGCCTCGCTGTGCGAGGCGTTTTGTGCTTGTAGATCTGCTGTTTTCACTACTTTTGTGCAACGGCCTTGTATGATGAAGCAGGGCTTTGCTTTGCGAAAAAATGTACAAATTTGAAACTTGGAGATACAAGGTTTCTGCCCGACAGTGACGATTTACTTTGTTGTCCGCCCAGACATTTTTTTTTTTTCTTTTTCCTAATGGCCGGCCTGGAGCGGCCCGGGAATGAACCGGCCATTCGGGAGTTGTCCCGCTTTTCCCAATGGCCAGTATACGTCCCTGTTAGACATGAACCACTTTAACCATTAATGTATACTTTGTCAATTCAAAACATAGCCGATATACAAGCTCATATAGTCCCATGAGCTTGTATATCTGCTATTGTTTTGAAAAATCATGAAAATGCGTTGAAATCTTTGAATACATATTTTAAAGTGAACGTTTGTAACTCAAATCTTTCTTTCTCGCGGTCCCTAGGGAACAAAAATATTTTGAGATTGGGGTCTGCGGTCGAATACATATAATTCTAGGGGTCCTTGTTGTGCCAGGGACCCCCAAAACGGAAGATTTGTGTCAAAAATCAAATGTATTATTATAATTTGAATGTTTAAAAATGTTTGACAATAGCAGATGTACAAACTCGCAGTGCGGCACGAAGTGACACGCAATGAGCTTGTATATCTGCATTTTTTAAATAGCCAACAGATAAATGGATTATGTGGTTAAAATGATAGTGATGCTGTATCAATTACTTTCGCTGGGGACCCCCTGGGGGTCCCCTGGGGGTCCCTGGACCCCACTTGGAGAACCACCGCGGCTTAGCTGAAAGTCATTGTTCTGAGATGACTGGAGAGACACCTGATGTATTGTTTTTGTGTGAACCCTGTCAAACAGGAAGAAGTTGGCCCAGCGTCTGCAGGACGCAGAGGAGGCGGTGGAGGCCGTCAACGCTAAGTGCTCCTCCCTGGAGAAGACCAAGCACCGGCTGCAGAACGAGATCGAAGATCTCATGGCCGACGTGGAGAGATCCAACGCTGCCGCCGCAGCTCTGGACAAGAAGCAAAGAAACTTTGACAAGGTACAACCAAGCCCCCAGAACCCAGGGCTATACTTGAAGCGCAAGCGATGGTGGCCAAAGCTGGAACTGTAGGCGGGGTGAAAAATACATGCACAAGCAAAAGAGCGCGCCGCTGGGGTCTGCTATGGGGTTCAATGGACGTCATTTGACGTTTGTGACGTTCGTGACGGTCGTGACGTCAGACGTTCGCCGACGTCAACATTTTTGGCACATACTTATGTGCCAATTTCCCCCAGAATGCACCTGGATTAGCTTCTTCCACATGCTTCAAAATGCCACTGAGCAACTTCATTGAAATGAATAGCTGGGGCTGTCAGCTCTCTATTTATATATATATATATACTCTATGGGTACAACTTTAGAAAGACAATATAGGACATATAGTTGCTTCTCAATAGTGTAGCGACCCAGCAAAAGACCCGGCTGTAACTTGCTTACTGGCAGTGTGCATACAAACACAGACCTCTTATAGATGGCACAGAGCCATGTCATAAACATATGACCTGGGGGAAATTCTATGCTGAAACTATCAAGTGAAAAGTAGCTTACTGTGGTTTAGTGACTTAAAACATACAGTATACCGGTATAGAACAAGCTAGCTCCCTTGGTGTTGCCTGTTACCTGCCAGTCTGCTGAGTTGGAGACCGGCGTTCGATTCCAGCTCTGTACACGAACCAATACAATATGTTGAATTGCCTGATCCAACCTGACGTGTTATCTAACCAGGTCCTGGCTGAGTGGAAGCAGAAGTACGAGGAGTCTCAGACGGAGCTGGAGAGCACCCAGAAGGAGGCCAGGTCTCTGAGCACTGAGCTCTTCAAGCTGAAGAACTCTTATGAGGAGTCTCTGGACCATCTGGAGACCATGAAGAGAGAGAACAAGAACCTCCAAGGTAATGAGGTTTCATTCATCTATACATTAGCGACTTTAAGCAACGACCGCTACGGCAACGGGTTAATGGATCAGCGCTCGATAGATAAACCTGCTCACTGTCGCAGCTGTCCCTACAACGGCAGAAGCTCCCTTTCCATGTAGTGGCTACAACGTCATAGCAGCCATACTCCGCCTGGTGTTGCCGTCCTGAAAATCATCGTCCTATTATCTACCTAGAGCATAGAGCAGGGGGCGTCAACCCCATTTCAGGTCACTCACGGCCAGATTAGGCAAAATGAGTCATCTTGAGGGTTGCACCTGTTATTAATGAGCAAATGTGCGTGAAAACGGATCAGCACATAACCCCACCATTTCCCCACTTGAAATCACACGTTAGCAGACAAATGTGGAACAGCCTACTCTGTATACTACTCTATATATCTACAAAATCTTTCACATAATAAATTGTGTTTCTTAATAATAATCCCATACTTTTGAAAACAGAGGAGATTTCTGACCTGACCGAGCAACTCGGTGAGGGAGGGAAGGCCATCCATGAGTTGGAGAAGGCCCGAAAGACACTGGAGCAAGAGAAGGCTGAGATACAGGCTGCTCTGGAGGAAGCCGAGGTGAGAACTGTAACAATACGCTCCAAAGCAGAGTTGTTTTGACAGCAAATTTTGATTTAGTTTTAATCTTAGTCTTTTGAACTCAATTCCATTTAGTTTGAGTCATATTTTTGTCATTTGAAATGTTTTTGTTTTAGTAAGGTTTTGGTCAACTAAATCTACAGTTGATTTGGTCGACTAAAATGTATTTTGGCAGGCCTTGATGGCCTCTTAATGCCTGATTTTACACTTGGTTCCATGCTGAAAATAGCTGATCTACAAGCTCACAACACGCCACAGCACGACGCGTTGTAAGCGTATAGATCTGCTATTTTCAGAGCGTATAACACCAGAGCGCAGCCAAGCATAAAATGACTACTGGATCTCTTCTCCACAATTCCCTCTAAAACATCTTAGTCCAGTTTTTATTTGTTTAACGAAATTGTCAATATGGCTTACTTTTTATTACGTTTTTGTCAGTGAAAAAAAAAAAAAAGGCTGTCAACGAACATGTTTCGTCATGGTTTCAGTCGACAAAATGAACACTGCTACCAAGATATCAGAGTTCATCGGCGCAACGTTCAGACACATTTGTCACGATGTCGTGCGGTGGTGTCCGCTCCCCACAGGGCTCCCTGGAGCACGAGGAGGGGAAGATCCTCCGGGCTCAGCTGGAGTTCAACCAGGTGAAGGCAGACATCGAGCGCAAGCTGGTGGAGAAGGACGAGGAGATGGAGATGGCCAAGAGGAACCAGCAGCGCGTGGTGGACACCTTGCAGAGCTCCCTGGAGTCAGAGACCCGCAGCAGGAACGAGGCCCTGAGGCTGAAGAAGAAGATGGAGGGAGACCTCAACGAGATGGAGATCCAGCTCAGCCAAGCCAACAGGCAGGCGGCCGAGGCCCAGAAGCAGCTGAAGGGGGTCCACTCCCACATGAAGGTATAGTTAGTATGTTCAGTGTTGGGAAAGTTCACTTTCAAAATGAACTAGTTCAAGTTCAAGTTCAAAACTTCTAAAATTAACTAGTTCATTTCATAGTTCATAATTATACATTTTGAACTAAAGTTCATGGTTCCCCAAAATGAACTAACTTAGTTTTTTTTCGTTATTTTTTTAACCATAATATTTTTATACTTTTGGCTATTCAAGTGTATTTTTTAGACATTGCTGCAAGCTATTATTTGTCAGAATTATAATTAGTTCTTTTTCGTTCTTTTTTTAACCATAATATCTTTATACTTTTGGCTATTTAAATGTATTTTTTTTAGACATTGCTGCAAGCTATTATTTGTCAGAATTATTGACACAGCCCATATAGAACCACACACGCTGCCATATCCAGCCCAAGAAACCGTAGAAAGGGGGGAAAACTTTATGTACTTCTTAAAATAAATGTACTGTATCATGCCCGTTGCTAAGGTATGGCAACATGACTGGTGTCTTGCACGCGCGCGAAGACACCAGTCATGTTGCCATACCTTAGCTTTTTCTGAACTGACGCCTCTGCGCCCCCCTACTAAATGGTACTGATCCCAGGATAGACAAGCTCAGATAGATAAATAGATGACGTTTCTTGAATGGTTTCATGTTTTATCAGGACTCCCAGCTGCAGCTGGACGACGCTCTGCGTGCCATCGACGACCTGAAGGAGAACACGGCCATCGTGGAGAGACGCAACAACCTGATGCAGGCGGAGCTGGACGAGCTGCGCTCCATGGTGGAGCAGACGGAGAGGGGACGCAAGCTGGCCGAGCAGGAACTGCTGGACGTCAGCGAGAGAGTCCAGCTGCTGCACTCACAGGTAGGCCATCAGTCATCAATGGAATAAACACAAATTAGTCAACATTAAAGGTAGGGTAATACTATACGTGTTGGATAAAACAAACGATTTCTTGTTTAAAAAGAAAAGCTCTGTAAGAACCATAGATATAAACAGAAATTTACATTTTCAGGTTGGTCGGCTATTTCAGAGAGTTCCCATTTCTCAGCCTTATGCCTCATTCACACTACAGATATATAGTTGAACGTTTAGCTTGGTAATTCAATGTAATCTCAATGGAAACCAGCTTTAAAGCTTTCAAAGCTTTGTTTGGAGCATCTCCTGCATCTTTAAAGCTGGTTTCCATTGAGATTACATTGAATTACCAAGCAAAACGTTCAACTATATATCTGTAGTGTGAATGAGGCATAAGTTTAGATTCTAAAAATGTCTTCTAAATCTAGGTTTTCTGAAAAAACTACGTATCATATATTTATTTATTTATATATATTTTTTTTTACAATGACAACAATTATGTTGCTACTGTATATACTGTACATAGCAACAACTACTCCGAAAATGTTCCCGGATTGAAAGAAAGGGGTTCATGTTCTAAATGGATTAATAGGCTACATAACCAAAATAATCACTTACTGGACCTTATGTCCTTGTGCGGGCCGTTCTGGCCGTGACGTTAGTTATCTCCATACATGGAGTTCCTGCTCATATTGACACTCATAAAGGGACCTAAACACAAAGCCAAATGTAGGAGCGGTTAGCACCGTTCAATAGAAAACCTAAGAGGAATTTATTCTCATAAAACGCTGCCATGTTATATCGACAAGCATTTATGTTTTTTCATGTTCATGTCTTTCCAGAACACCAGCCTGCTGAACCAGAAGAAGAAGCTGGAGGGAGACACGTCGGGGCTCCAGGGCGAGGTGGACGAGGCGGTGCAGGAGTGCCGCAACGCCGAGGAGAAGGCCAAGAAGGCCATCACGGACGCCGCCATGATGGCCGAGGAGCTGAAGAAGGAGCAGGACACCAGCGCCCACCTGGAGCGCATGAAGAAGAACATGGAGCAGACCATCAAGGACCTGCAGCACCGCCTGGACGAGGCCGAGCAGATCGCCATGAAGGGAGGCAAGAAGCAGGTCCAGAAACTGGAGACCAGGGTGAGAGTAGTGTACTGTATAGTTAACCCATTTAGAACGGGTACACATTTTGTGTATCATTATTTTATGCTTTAACTATTGAAAAATAGCAGATATACAAGCTCACAGCGCGGCACCGAGTGCCGCGGTGCGAGCTTGTAGATCTGCTATTTTTGAAAAATCGTGAAAATTTGAATTTTGACCCGATTCTATAAGTGTCTTTTGAATCCTTCTGAGATTTTTGAAAAAAACCCTATGTTTCTATGTCAGCAATCTGTCCAGCCATCGTCAAAGAAAAGGTCCTTTTCACTTAACTGGAGCTCAGTTAGTCTGTTCTTGAGAGAGTCAGTGGTTCTCAAACCTTTTCATGTGATAATTGTATTTATTTGGCCACGGACCCCCATTTCAAAATATCTAGTTCCAGGGATCCCCAGAAGCAAAATTTTAGTTACAAACGTTCGCTTTGAAAATACATATAGCAGATCTACAAGAAGAAAAAAAAATAGCAGATCTACAAGCTCGCAGCGCGGCACTCGGTGCCGCGCTGTGAGCTTGTATATCTGCTATTTTTCAATAGCTAAAGTTACTAGGGTCCCTCCACCTTGGGCCCTGGTAACTCAGTCCCACTTTCCTACCCCTTGTGACGCCCCATGTAAGAATAATGTACTGTATAGTTAATGAAGGGAGGCAAGGAGCAGGTCCAGAAGCTGGAGACCAGGGTGAGCACACACACTCCTTGGCTGGCAGACCACAACCTCCGCCCCTGATTTCCTACATGACCCTCTTCTAGCGCCACCATCAGGTTGCTTTTTGCAGACTTTTATCTCCGGCACCGTTGCCCCTATCCATGCCAAACTTTGCACACACACTCCTTGGCTGGCAAACCACAACCTCCGCCCCTGATTTCTCACATGCACCTCTTCTAGCGCCACCATGAGGTTGCTTTTTGCTGACAACATACATGCGACCTGACGGTCGCATATCTCCCGATTAGGGAGTCTTACTGCATGGTGTACTGTATAGTAATGAGACCAGGGTGAGAGCGGACTGACCACACACACACACACACACTGGGTTTCTAAATACTACTTCATATACTGTATTGTTAGTGTGGTTGCATAAAGGGCAACACACTATAGCAGGGTTTCCCAAAGTGGGTGCCGTCCAGGGGTGCCACGGATTTGATAATATTTGGAATCGATCAATATCACTTCAGTTTAACCAGTTAAACTTAGTAGAACAGACCTCTGAGTTGCACTGCAATGTACTTTCCCCGTGACATACTGTATTTTAAGGGGAAAGATTTGACACAAATGTAAGGTACTGTAAAGTAATAAAAACTAACTAAAAACTTCATAGAGTAAACCCATTGACTTGAATAAGAAAATGCAAATTTGTTTGG
Source organism: Nannobrachium achirus (assembly GCF_963921795.1). NCBI lineage: Eukaryota > Metazoa > Chordata > Actinopteri > Myctophiformes > Myctophidae > Nannobrachium > Nannobrachium achirus. Next base: position 71,409,193 of record NC_137812.1, read on the forward strand.
TAGATGCATATTTTAGTCCAACTGTTAGCGACTGGCAAGACTACACTAGGCTACTGGAGCATTTTAATAAGGATTGGAGAAAACAAACAGAGGGAACCAAATCAAAGCCTGGTAGGCGAGGTTACAATTTCCTAGCATTGCATCTTTCTAGTTGTATTTAAATTTCTGTTTAGATTTTAGGCAGAAATAATGACAACTTAAATATACAAATTACTGACACATTTAATCATGTTATACTTTCCAAACATATATATCTAATATCGGAAATAGCTGATCTGCAAGCTGTGACAACACGTCACAAAGTGACGTGCCTCCAACTGCAGTGGTACAGTATGTGTTGCTATTTATAGGCTTCATTCTTGCAGTGTGATCTCTGCCTTAATATTCGACTCACTCTCTTTTCCCTAAACGCACGCTACATACAGTACTCAGGCATAATGCTTACATTTTATTCATACTGTATACTCAGGCATAATGCTTACATTTTATTCATACTGTATACTCAGGCATAATGCTTACATTTTATTCATACTGTATACTCAGGCATAATGCTTACATTTTATTCATACTGTATACTCAGACATAATGTTTTAGTTTAATCATACTGTATACTCAGACATAATGTTTTAGTTTAATCATACTGTATACTCAGACATAATGTTTTAGTTTAATCATACTGTATACTCAGACATAATGTTTTAGTTTAATCATACTGTATACTCAGACATAATGCTTACCTTTAGTTCAAACGGTATATTCAGATAATAATGTTTTAGTTTTATTCAAACTGTATACTCAGACATAATGTTTTAGTTTTATTCAAACTGTATACTCAGACATAATGCTTTCCTATTCAGGTGAGGGAGCTGGAAGTGGAGGTGGAAGCAGAGCAAAGAAAAGCCGGTGATTCTGTGAAGGGAGTTCGTAAGTACGAGAGACGCATCAAGGAGCTCACCTACCAGGTACAGTCCTTAACCCTAACCCTAACCCTAAAGGAGCTCACCTACCAGGTACAGTCCTTAACCCTAACCCTAACCCTAAAGGAGCTCACCTACCAGGTACAGTCCTTAACCCTAACCCTAACCCTAAAGGAGCTCACCTACCAGGTACAGTCCTTAACCCTAACCCTAACCCTAACCCTAACCCTAACCCTAACCCTAACCCATCAAGGAGCTCACCTACCAGGTACAGTCCTTAACCCTAACCCTAACCCTAAAGGAGCTCACCTACCAGGTACAGTCCTTAACCCTAACCTTAACCCTAAAGGAGCTCACCTACCAGGTACAGTCCTTAACCCTAACCTTAACCCTAAAGGAGCTCACCTACCAGGTACAGTCCTTAACCCTAACCTTAACCCTAAAGGAGCTCACCTACCAGGTACAGTCCTTAACCCTAACCTTAACCCTAAAGGAGCTCACCTACCAGGTACAGTCCTTAACCCTAACCTTAACCATAAAGGAGCTCACCTACCAGGTACAGTCCTTAACCCTAACCCTAACCCTAACCCTAACCCTAACCCTAACCCATCAAGGAGCTCACCTACCAGGTACAGTCCTTAACCCTAACCCTAACCCTAACCCTAAAGGAGCTCACCTACCAGGTACAGTCCTTAACCCTAACCCTAACCCTAACCCTAACCCTTGACCCCCCGGGAACAGAGACCACTGTCAAATAGAATGGCCCCTCGCCCTCTGGTTCCGTCTCTTCCGTCTGTTCCAGAGGAGCAGACGGAGGGGGGAACGAGGGTCAGAGATGATCTTAGTGAGGAGTTAGAGATCGACGACTTGCTTTACTCTCCTCCTCCTCCATCTTCATCATCAACACCGATAGCGGGAGTATTAAGCCATAAGGGCCATAAGGGCACTTCACCTTTGTTTCCTGAGCAGTTGAAATTGGGGTTTGAAGTTACTGAGGAGTCCACTGCTACTGGCCCTTTAAGTTATTCTCAAATGTCCTCCTTGGCTACATCTAGTCAGTCCCAGTCTAATTCATCTCTTCATGTGCATGCATCCACAACATTGGAGAGTTTTAATAAAGTTCTATTGACTTCTCTTTCTCCAACAGGAGGCGCCCACGGGAGGTCTGGTGCGAAACGGTCTAGGGTTATGATGAATGTAACATCCTTACAAGGGTTGATCCTTGATCAAAAACTATCCTCTGAACCCTCTCATACTAGTCCTGCTCGGCCAACACCAGAACCTACTATGGGGGCCTCCATTGGATCTACTGTAACACCTTCATTCTCTTGTATACCAGCTTATCACAGGGCCAGACAGGGCAAAAAACTGCTGGACTGGAAACTCGAAATCAGGGAACGTGTGGTAGTTCTGGGGGACAGTAATTTGGCACGTATTCCCTCATCTAATCGTAAAGGCATACAAATTGATAGCTACCCTGGAGCGGGCTTCTATCATATGTCGAAGCTCTTTGAGATGTCGGAGGTCCACGCTGAGGTGGAAATAGTTATTATTTCGGTGGGGATAAACTGTAAAGACTTGGATGTTTTTCAGACTGCACTCAAACAACTCAGCATGATGCATCGGGAGGCACAAAAAGTGTTTCCGAATGCATCTATTTTTTTGCCTTTGATTAATTTTTCCAGATTTCTTACGACTAAGCAGAAGACTAATTTGAATCACATTAACAGCTACATTAAAGCACATTTTAAACATCTTAAGACTGTTCATCCTGATCAGTTCAATTGTACAAGGGATTCGGTGCACTGGACACAGGGCACAGGAAAGTTCATATTTGACAGTTGGTGCACACAGCTAAATTTTCAATAGAGTCGCACCATAACTTGGACTCTACATTGTATAGACACACAGGTATGGCCCCTTCTAGTTTGCTCGAATCCCCTTCACGGGATCAGCGACCTAATGTATTGTCGGATTCTGTGCCTTTGACCTCCACTGTTCTGTCCCATTTGACGCAGCCTGTTGATGCAGTATCACCTCCTCTTTTAGAAGTGGGGAATTCTCCTGGTGTTTCTCAGCCTGTTCAACCTGTGGTTCCATTATCTCCTTCTCCTGCTGAGATGTTTAATTCCCACTCTAACATAATGAATTTATCTAGGTCTTTCCGGCTAACGGCCATGCAGACTCAAGTATTAGAGAGAGGTCTCACTTTTGTTCCGCGCCCAGAGAAACAGGACTGGGAGGAACTCAGACGGGACACTTATAAATATCATAGAAGACTTAAATTAATTGATTATTTTCAGGATACAGAAACTGATGGTCAGATGCCGTTTGTTCTCCCATCCAGCTGGGAACCTCAGAGCTCCCAGCTGGATGCTAGAATAAAGCGACTTATACATTTGGACAATCATGTACTTAACAACTATGATTGCCCATCTGACAGAAAGGATAACTTGACTGCATTAGAAAGGAATAGTCTTAGGGAATTGAGGAACAACAAAAACATAGTGATTAAATCAGCCGATAAAGGTTCAAAGATTGTCATACTGGATACTTTCCAGTATGTTTTTGAAGCAAACAGACAACTTTCGGATGCTAGATATTATAGACCCATTGCAGATAGTATACAGAAACAGACACAGGAGAAATTAAGGGAGATCATTACAACACTTTATCAGAGTAAACATATAACCTCACGACAGAGAAACTTTTTATTTGGACCAGATGACCCCAGACCTAGGATATTTTATTTACTTCCAAAGATCCATAAGGACCCCTTGACCTGGACAGTCCCCTCTAGAGTTCCTCCGGGCAGACCCATAGTCTCGGATTGTAGTAGCGAGTCGTATAACATAGCACAGTTTATAGATCATTTCCTTAATCCCCTTTCTATGTTACATCCTAGTTATCTTAGGGATACATATGACTTTCTGGCTAAGATCAAACCCATAGTAGTGCCCTCCTGTACCTATATTTTTACCATTGATATTGATAGTTTATATACCAACATAGATACGGCCACCGGATTGCAGACAGTTAATAGATTGTTTCAGGCACATCCGGATAACACTAGACCTGACCAAGCCTTATTGAAACTTCTGGAGCTTAGCTTGAATTGTAATGATTTCATTTTTAACGATAAACATTACTTACAGATACAGGGCACGGCTATGGGCAAAAAGTTTGCACCGGCCTATGCAAAATTTACATGAGCGAATGGGAGAGAGACGCTTTGGCAAAATGCCCCTTGAAACCGGTGATGTATTATAGATACCTGGATGATATCATTGGACTTTGGCCATACAGCCTACAGCACTTTGATAACTTCATTCGGATTCTTAACACACATCATGCTTCTATAACGATTAAATACGTTATCCATCCAACAGAAGTCAATTTTTTGGATACTACAGTATTCTTCAATCACATTGACTCGACACAAAAGCAATTGCATACTAAGGTGTACTTTAAGGATACCGATACACATGCATTACTACACAAACATAGTTATCATCCCAAGCATACATTTCCTGGTATAGTTAAATCTCAGATTATTCGTTTCTATAGAATATCTTCATCTACACAGCACTTTAATGAGGCAGTACACATATTATTTATAGCCCTTCGTAAGAGAGGATATAGTAAGAGGTTCCTTCGGACCATAAAGAATAGTACGTTGGCGGTTCTCTCTCCCACTCGCTTAAGGCCTATGGAAATGTCCCTTGATGGCCAGGTAGATGTTGCATCTCAGCAGGATTTGGCTCTGGCTCGGGTGGCACCTACCTTTGTAAGTCCTTCGATGTCCACAAGAGGTCACCAGAGACCTTTCTCTGGCCCTGCTGTTGAGATCGATCTGCTTGTATCTCCCAGTGTTCAACAGGTGGCTGCTGATGCATCCTTTTCCTCTTCAGTCACTCAATCCCCAAATAATGCTAGTCTCATTCCTTTTATAACTACATTCTCCCATAGGCTACAGCCTTTACATCATGCATTTAAACAGAACTTTACAAATACACAACAAACATATCCTGCACTGGGTACTTATAGAATCATATCAGCACTTAGAAAGAACAAGAATCTTGGGGACCTTTTGGTACGGTCTGCTTTTTCCTCCCTTCCTGTCCAGGCTTTAGGGTCATTGCAGAGAGAGCACTTTAGAGCCAGGAAATTTATTAGGAATCCATATAGTCAAACATCAGCTCCCATTTTGGATTCTCTTTCCCTTAATACTCCAAACATAGTCTATATTATTACCTGTACACGGTGTCAAAAACACTATATTGGAGAAACTAAACATCCCTTACAGGTACGACTGAGGCAGCATCTGGGACAAATCAAGGGTACAACGGCCCAAACAACATTGTATACACATTTTCGCTTGCATTCTATTTCCCATTTAATCATCACAGGTTTAGAGTGTGGAGTTCGATGGACCAGCGGGCAGCGAAAGCTTTTTGAGCACAGATGGATAGCTACTTAAAACAGTGGTACCCAATGGGTTGAATGAGAAACCATAGTGAGAGATTTGTGATATACTGTATATGTTTTGGCTTTTAGGTATGTGCACACTATGGAGGATAAACCTAGTCCTATTTCTATTTTATAAATATAATATACATGACTATAGTAGCATCCACCATCCCGGTATTCTCTTATGCCTTTTGTAAAAAAAAAAAAAAAAAAAATATTTGTTAATAAAACTATAATTTGGTTTGTTGGCTTCCTTTCATGTTCTTTTTAAGATGGTATACCATTGTATGACCCAGGGATGCCCCCTTCCTTTAAAAAGGTTTTAATTGTAACCAGTAATTCTCATAGTGTGGGGGTTTCATGAGTAGAGGGCTTGCATTTTTAAGAATGTATTTTATTCTGGTTACTATTTGGGGGTTCCTTTACTCCTTTTATGGCAGTGAGTTGATGTTTATAAAAGGCATTATGCCCAGACGATATCTTGCATCCTGACGCTTTTTGAAGGGGTCTACTCAAGTCTGCTGGTTACTGTAAAGCATGGAGTGTCTGATTTTAAGATCAGCTACAAATCCTAACGAAGGGGCCTATTCAAGTCTGGTAGTTACTGTAAAGCATGAAGTGCCTGGTTTTAGGATCGGGTACGTTGGATTTGTCGTATTGAATAAGTGTCAGTATGGGATATGGAATGTTGGGCCATTAACACATACTCATCTTGACATAAAAGGACTTCTGTTAAATCTTGAGGGCTGGTCTGAGAGACATAAATATAAATATATATAATGTCTTTTTATGAACATTGTTCATCTTTTTATCAGGGCAGTTGTAGAGGTTCTTGATGGGCCAGATTCCTGGAATGTTGGGACCCTGGACTATGGTCTAAAGAACCAGTCCGAGAGACAAAAAACTTAAGTTTAGTTTCCTAGAATAATTGTTGTTCTTCCTACTGGGATGGTTGATGACTGCTGGGTATGCGGTCTAGTGTTAAGTGGACTCAGGGGGTTTGACGTCCCTGCCTTGCACAGTCTCTTAGGTTCAGGTGTAGTCACACAGAATCACCACTCATACTCATCAGTGGGACTTTAGGATTTATTCTTCTATTATTATTATTAGTATTACCATTAGTATTATTATCATCATTATTAGCATGACTATTATTAGTAATAACAATATTATGGGTCTAGTTTGAAGCAGTGATGTCGGATGACAGAAACCCCTCATAGGCCAGAGCAAATGAACAGTCCTCTGTCGCATGAAATACAACCAGTCCATTATAAATCCTAACCCTAACCCTAACCCATCAAGGAGCTCACCTACCAGGTACAGTCCTTAACCCTAACCCTAACCCTAACCCTAACCCTAACCCTAACCCTAACCCATCAAGGAGCTCACCTACCAGGTACAGTCCTTACAGGAGATGTACTGTAGAGCAGTGCTTCTCGACCTGTGGGTCGGGACCCCCAGGGGGGGTCCCCACATTATATTGGGGGGTCCCCACAGATGATTAGCTTAACATGCAACATTGTTTTCTCTCTCAACAGTAAACAAACCAACATAACGTTTAAATGTGTAGAGGGTATCTGCTAAAGTGACAATTTAAGGACTTTTTAATACCTCTAAAATTCCAAATTAAACATTGGCCAAATTGTCAAATAATAGAGGCAGAAATTGTGAAAATAGCCGATCTACATTGTGAGCGTTGTGAGCATGTAAATCGGCTATTTTCAAAATAGAACCAGGTTATACAAAATGTAATGCCTCAACTCTTAGTGCTCGTCAGGGTGGGGGGCTCCTCCATACCTCAAAAACCTGATCAACCCCCTACAACCCCACCCGTTCAGATCAGCCAACACAGGGATGCTGACAGAAGCCTCGCTAAAAGCCCCCCAGGCACCCAAACTGTGGAATAAACTCCCTGCCGCACTTAGAACAACAGACTCACTCCCTAGCTTCCGCCGTGGACTGAAGACTCACCTTTTCAGACTCCACCTAAACCCATAGCACTACTGTAACACTCATTGACCATACATGAAGCTTTTTTTGTAAAGTGTTTTAGAAACTTTTTTTACTGACTATATTGTTTTTCTAGATTGATATTCATATGCATTTGTTATATTGTTGTTGATGTTCTGACATATTATCTTGTTTATTATAGTGATGTATTATCTGCTTTTTGTAAGTCGCTTTGGATTAAAAGCGTCTGCTAAATGCCTAAACTGTAAACTGTCTAAACTGGGGTCCCAGTCAAAAAGAAAATGATTATTTAGTTTTGTTGATATTAAAATATCAACGAACATGTTGAATTAATGTCTTAATGCAGACGGAGGAGGATCGTAAGAACCTGAGCCGCCTGCAGGACCTGGTGGATAAGCTGCAGCTGAAGGTCAAGTCCTACAAGAGAACTGCAGAGGAGGCTGTGAGTGTTTCAGCCTTTCAACCACTGTTCACCTTGTTCCTGGGCCCTCCTCCAGGGCGGCGCCATTTCCCCTTTTCTCTGCTGCTCAGTTCAACGACAAGCTCACAGTCACAGAGCTTGTAGATTTGCTATATTCAGTAATATATTGGCGGGGGAAATGTTTTGAATATATTTGAAACATTTTAACAACACACATTTTGTAGGGGGGACCCTGGCATAAAATATGTTCAGATGGGGATCAGTGGACAAATAGGCCTAGATATTAATCTGGGGGTCCTTGACAGGAAAAAAACAACAACAATAGCTGCTTATGATTAGCAGGCACGGCAACACTGATAAACTGGAAAGCCCTTGACGAGGTGAATAGGAATATTCAGAAATAGCATTCTGCACACCTACTATTAGTACACACACATCTAGCCTCTTGGAAGTTTGTTTTGACACAATCTGGGGAGACATTGTCAAAAGAAAGAAAAAAGGATAAACAGCGCCCTCCGCTGTTTTGTTCCTTAAGGCTCGAATACACTGCCCGAATTTTTGAGCCGATTATGCTGTCGACGACCAATTTTGGCGCTCGCCGACAAAAACGGTGATCTGCCACAAGATCGGGCTTTGCTCGCCGGGGTTTTACTCACTGTGTGTGAAACCCTCTGTGAGAAAATCTGCGCGCGATTCCAGCGCACAGCTTCCCGAATCCCCAGCGTTTCTATCAAGCAGCTTTGATATTTGTCTCTGTCACAGGCACAGCGCATCCATAAACTAGTGCGCTCTCGCTCTCTCTCTCTCTCTCTCTCTCTGTTTCTAATGGAGACGCGGAGAGAAAGAAAAGGAGAGAGAGAGGGGGGAGGGGGGGGGGGGGGGGAACAGACAGACAGATACGTGGTTCTCCTCCTAGTCCCGCAGCTGTTTTAATTATTTTAGCCGCCCGTACTGCAGCCATGTATTTAAATAACCTACCGGGCCCGATGCAGGGCTGCGGGTTGAAGAATTTAACATGAGGAGAGCTGGAGAGGACATTATTACGCAGCGGTCCAGCGGACAGATCACTAGTAGGCTAATATTGCTGTTAAATAGGCCTAATAGTCTGTTTCATGACTTTCATCATAATTATATAGGATGCTGTTTCATAGCAATATAAAACCATCTCACAATATGTGATAAAACCACGCAGCAGCAGCAGCAGCATTATGAAAACATGAACAGGTGCGGTGTGTGTGTGTGTGTGTGTGTGTGTGTGTGTGTGTGTGTGTGTGTGTGTGTGTGTGTGTGTGTGTGTGTGTGTGTGTGCGTGCATGCGTGCATGTGTGCACCCACAGCGAGAGGAAAATCATTAGCGCCCGCTCTTGTGCACAATTAGAATAAAAACAAATGTAATATTGGCTATGTATCGGGGATGCATCCTGGTGAAATATCTGGCAGTGTGTGACCCCCTGTCGGTGATCTGTCTTGTGATCAATCTTGTCGGCGAAAGCCACAACGAGACGATTTCAAGAAAGTCACTCGTGCAGTGTGAAATACTCTAATGATCTGATGACTTGCCGACCACGCAAAATCCTACAGTGTGTTCGAGGCCTTAGGCTAGCAGGGAGTTCATGAGAGATTAGTTTTGACAACACTCTGTCAATTGAAGGTTTTGGATCAAGTGTTTACATTAGATGTGATCAATCTGATCTGTTGTTTGATCAGGTTGTAAAAAGGCCTAGACCACCCCTCTGCACCTGATTAGAATTTAAATCAGGTTGGGTTTAATCGGGTTTATTTATATTTAGGTGTATACATGGATAATTTTAATCAGATCTTTTTTAAATCTTGTTTTAATCTGATTAAAAGTGTCCATCTAAATGCAGCTAATCATCAGGTTTATTTTAATCAGATTGAAAGAAAGCTGTCCATGTAAACGCAGCTAATGACATAACATTTTAAATAAATAGTGATTTCTATGCAGCGAAGAGGTGTGTGGAGTCTATCAGCTAATATTGAGTCATTGACACTAGCAGTTACTGGTAACTTAATAACATGTGAAGACAAGCCTAACCACCTTGAATAATCCCCCACACATATTCATTCCAGGAGGAACAAGCCAACAGCAGTCTGGGGAAGTTCCGTAAACTGCAGCATGAGCTGGACGAGGCAGACGAGAGGGCCGACATCGCTGAGTCTCAGGTCAACAAGATGAGAGCCAAGAGCCGCGACACGGGCAAGGTAGGCATCTGGAGGCAAACGTCACTATTTGACCATTTATTATTGTTAGGCCTAGAATTATTTAATACTTTAACTATTGAAAAATAGCAGCTATACAAGCTCACAGCGCGGCAACGAGTTCTTGGAATATATCTTTTTAAAATCAAACATTTGTAATTCAAATATTTGCTTCTGGGTGGTCCATGGAACAACATGTTTTGAGATGGGAGGTCCACGGGCCAAATACAAGTAATTTTGGGGGTCCTTGGCATGAAAACATTTGTGAACCACTTATTTAGAAGAAGGATTTATAAGACATAGAATCTGGTCAAAAATATTCAAAGACTTGCACAAATGTTCACGACTTTTCGAAAATAGCAGATCTACAAGCTTGTGAGCTTGTAGATCTGCTATTTTGTAATAGTTAAAGCATAAAATAATGGTTTAAGTGGTGCAAATCTAAAGTGACACAGCTTTGCGTTCAGGCCTAATAATGGGTGTTGTGAAACGTGAAAGTGAATTCTCTATTATTTTAATACAATAACAATCTTCTCTCCTCTTTACAGAAAGGTAAAGCAGATGAGGAGTGAGGCTCCCTGACAGAGCGTTCTAATGGGATTGTGTTTCTCTATGCAACATAGCAGAACAATGAATAAAGCAATCTAAAAGCATTCTGTTTGGAGTGTGTCCTGTGCCTACTTTCTCTGATGTACATGTAATGTAAAAGATGTTATAATTGAGTCTATAACTTGACATAAACTTGTTCCCAAAAAGCAAATCCATTACCCCATTCAATCCAGGAAATCATCAGTGTCATTTTAGATTTGAGCTATAGGGCGTGCCAACGGTGACGCAATTGCAGTTCTAGAGCGGCCATATTTTGGGTCAAACACAGGTGTTTCAATTGTTTGATTGGCATATAACTAATGATTTACAATACTGAATATGGATACAGTATTAATATATATCGTAATATTAAAAATAATATTTCATAAAATAATTATGAAACATAATTTCTCTATCACGCTATTGTTTACAAGCGTGAGTTCTTGGCAGAGTTGCAATAAATGTTCATTACTGTGCATACATACTGTAAAATATGAATATTTACTAAAAATGACAAATTACCTTTTAATAGAATGCCTAAGCATTTAAGATTTCAGTACCAATCACATTGATTCAAAACACACAGAAAGAACGTCACTGTCCACACTGGTTACTTAAGGTTAAAATATGAAAAAGTGATTTATTATAAAAATCATAAAATGTACATTCAGACTAGCATAACTATGTCTGATTCTTCAAGCAAAAGATAGATAAATGGGTTCCTAGGGAAGTAGTAGGCATAGTATTTTAAAACCTGTCAAACTGTACAAAATAGATGGCAGGCTACTGTACATGTTATCCAGTGTTGCATATCGTTTCCCCAAAAACATATAAATCAAAACAATCACCAAAAGAAAAGAAATGAAAGAAATGAAATAATAGAGGATCTTTAAACATTCAATATCTAACCCTACTCTATCTTAGTTGCCATTGACACTGTAAACACTCACTGCCTTACTTTAGAGGGTCCGTCGGCGTCACGTGTGTGGGAGTAGGAGGAGAAAGAGAGAGAGCTAGCTGGTTGCTAGCATGCGCTAGGTCGGCCATGTTGGCTGGGCGTCGTCGCCATGCGGTCTGCACATGCGGCCTGAATGGAGGCAGCCATCTTGGAGATCCACAGGAAGTAGCGTGTGCAGAGCAGGATGGAGAGGCACCCCCCGCTGGCTGGAGGAGGCGCTTGCTCAGGAGCAGGAGACCCTGCTGCTGTTGAGTGGTCTTCACCCACGTCTGTTGTCTTCACCGCTGGAGGGGGAGAGAGCGCGCATGCTCCAAATCTCACTGTCTGGGTATCTGGTTGATGTCGTCGTCGGAGTGGGAGAGATAGCGTGCCTCAATCCCACGGACTGGCAGTCCTGATGATGAGTCCGGCAGGACTCTATGTTGAGAGACCAAGTCGTGGTCACCAGGGCGTGGCAGCCCCTGGTGGCTGAGTAGTCTTTAGCCCTACTGTCCTGTTGTTGTCTGTTCAGTGATGTTTTTGCAAGAGAGAGAGAGCTGTGATCACCGGGGCATGACAGCCCCCGGTGGGTGAGTGGTCTTTAGCCCTACTGTTCTGTAGTTGTCTGTTCAGTGATTTTTTTTAAGAGCGTGAGGGAAAACCAGGAAGTCACTTATAAAGTGAGTAGGCGGGGCTTGTTCCTAAGCCCCGGAATGGGTGGGGTTGAGGCACAGTCTTTTCGGCAAACCCCCTTTCTTAGATGGAGTGAAATTAACTTTTTCCTGTTAACTTCTAAGGAACGAGATTTTCCTACATTTGACCAGATATTTGTAATCATCATTATTTTAGACATGTAGAGGTATCAAGCATCATTGTTTTATATCGTTCAGAGGGCAGATGGTTTAAAAAGTTAAATAACCAAAGAAATACATATTCGTACATGTTAAAATCAATGCATAGTTGATGTACATCGTGTTAGAATACAACACATATGTTCATGTTATGGAATGTTATTTCATTAAGCTTTAATTCGCCGCATTCCATGATTCATGATCTTCTACATGTGGTCTGAGAGGCTCAATACTGTGTGCACATGAAGAGAAGAGACCCTGGCAGGATGCCCCTTATCTTGATCGGCAGGGTAATAAAACACTATACTGGCACTTTGGAATGTGGTGTTGGGTGACACCATGGAGTAGAGAGTCAATATCTTTTTTGGGGGAAGAAGGGTACATTCAACCGGTCCTAACACAAAGGGTCCATTTGGTTGAATATGAGTTATGAATTTGTCGTGTCCATATCTAGCGTTCAGGCTACACCGCTCTAGGACTACAATTGGCAGACCCTATCCACCTCTTTCTGTGGGAATTTACTGGAGAATGTTTTGCACTGCACCACACTTCCGGTTAACAGCAGACATACAAGCTCACGTCGCGTCGCAGATGCAGCCGTTGTGAGCTTGTAGATCACACTTGGCTGCGGCGCCGGAAGCTCTGTCCAATTTCTGCGCAATGCACGATGGGATGTTGGAAAGTTAATAGCCTTCTGTATATTATAAGAGCACATTGGTTCTCAAAGTGGGGTCCGGGGACCCCCACAGGTGCCCTTTGGCTATTCAAAAATAGTCGCAGATATACAAGCTCATAGCATGTCACTTCCTTGTAGATCTGCAAAAACAGGTCTTGTTTCTGTTTTAAGTGAGGGCATTGTTATTTTGGGTATTAGAAGAATAGCCCCGTTCTTTAGATGTAGCCTGCATGTTTGTCAAGGGACACTTCAGATCAGCGCGTTTGCTGCACATGAGCTCCAAAGTGCGGCCCGGTGGACAAATGCATTCCGAGGACACATTTTATACAGCCGGCCGCAGGCGCAGCTTCATTCATAAATTTAATTAAGTTAAGAATATTTTCCCAGAGTTTAATTTGTCAGGATTGTTCCCTGTTGTCACATTCTGAAGGGATCAAAAAAGAAGAAAAAAAAAAAAAAAAATAAAAAAAAAAAAAATATATATATATATATATATATATATATATATATATATATATATATATATATTCACAAATCAAAAATACTAAATCACAAATACAAAAATACTATTTCCATTAAAAAATATATAATACAGAAGTAAGAATTAGTCAGTAGTGAAAATAGTGGATCCACATTTGCGACATGTTGTAAACTGTATAAACTGCAGGTTGCTTACAATGATGGCATGCACATTTTAATGAGAAAACAAAGGTGGAGCAGTGCAAGTGAGTTGTTCTGTAATATGGGTGTTAAAGGTGTATTCAGTGATAATGAAAGTGGCCGGGGGTCATCTTGTCCCTAAAGGCCCTCTTACATCTAACAACTTTGAAAAGATTTTGGAAAGATTTGGAAAGATTTCTAAAAGACTACCCTCTCACACTAAAAGATTTGAAAAAGACTCCCCAAAGACTTATGATGATTTTTAAAAGATTTCAGTTGTTAGATGTGAGATGCCTCTAAAGATTTTGTAAAGACTGGTTCAAGATTCCCTTTTATTTGCTGAAATCTGTCTGAAATAGGCCTATTATAGCCATTGTGTTCCTATTCCTCTGACTATAGTTCCCCCCAACAGAGTGGTGTAATAAGTACATTTGTATTTGTACTTTACTTTATTATTTCGAGGACTGGCTGGCCACCTCTGAAAACCGAATTTAGCTATGCTCGCAACACAGGCCATGGTGGAAGTCCTTATATGGTCAGCACACATTCTAGTGAGGCGAATGAATGGAAAATGTACCAATTATATTTTTATTTGAATGAAATACAATCACTGAATATACCTTTAATACTTTTCATGCACTTGATAATTTATGGGCCGATTGGATGAGTCTCAAAACTCTATTATCAAGCTGCTGACTAACCCCTGCCTCAGTGCTACCAGGTATCACTCTCTGTTTTAGAAACACTGGTATGAGTCTTTTGTTATAGCTGTTGTTTTATACTAGGGGTGTTCTTCTTTTTGCACTTTGTGTACTTATATTGTGTTTTTATGTGGTTGTTTTTAATGGACCTTGAAGTCTTTCAATAAAAGTTGATTGATTGATTGATTGATTGATTGATTGATTGATTGATTGATTGATTGATTGATTGATTGATTGATTGATTGATTGATTGTAGATCTGCTATTTTCACTAGTTTGGGTCCCGGCCGAACGTC
>NC_137812.1:71428899-71431399 GCF_963921795.1 Nannobrachium achirus
GCAGCCTGAAAACCTATATATTATTTTTTTTTTAAATAGGGCTACCTTTCTTTGTATATGTTGCCATCACATGCTCAGCTGCGAACCAACAGCATATCAATGTCCCCTTTAAACATAGATATGCATTTATATTACATAACATTTCAACAATCATGTCACAATCAGCTTAAGGGAATTAATCTCAGGTTCATCATTTTCCTGTAAAGTGAACTGTGCGTGTCACACCACAGCTCCAGGCAAACCCCGCCCGTGGAAGCTTTTGATTGGCTGAACAGGAGCCAGGGTTGCCTGGCGTTGCCAGACTATCACACACTTAGTTAAGACATTCCACTTCTGGGGGGGCGGGCTAAAGCCTATTGACGTCACACACACACACACACACACACACACACACACACACACACACACACACACACACACACACACACACACACACTTACACTTAGAGCCCCCGACGGTGACGTGGCGTGACACTGCTAAAATATGTAATTTCTTATAACATATTATATGGTATTAAAATGTAATGAAACGGCACTATTGTATAGTTTATTAAAAGAATTCGAGTCGTCCGGCTGACTCCGCCATGACAGTTTTCACGGACCAATCAGAGACCACTAGCGACTCTCACGTGGGCAGAAGAGCTCTGAAGGGAGGGGGCTGGGACCGGACCAGCCTTGGGAATCCACCAGACGCCAAACCACGTGCCCCAAGTCTTCAGCCCTGATTGGCCCATTCAAGCCGCTCGCTCCTCGGGCGAGAAGAGATAAAATATTTAATCTCCGGGGTCAGTCCTCACTACACACCACCCACCAACAGGGGGTGGTAATGTGCGGACTGATTTATCAGGCTAGAGCCAGTCCAGGGAGCACTGAGCTAGGCAGCTCCCTGGCGCGCGGAGCTGCCTAACCCTAACCCTAACCCTTTCCGACCACCTAAACCTAACCTTAACCCTAACCCTAAACTCAGTAAAACTATGCCTAAACCTAACCCTAATCCTAACCCTAACTATCAGTAAAGCTATGCCTAACCCTAACCCAAACCCTAACCTCAGTAAAACTATGCCTAAACCTAACCTAACCCTATACCTGCCGACGCTGGTGAAACGAGCGGCTCCGCCTGGAGCTGTGGTGTGAATCCAAATTGCGCTCCATTGACCATATTCACATGGCGGCCCTGTTTGAAATTTGCTTTGAAACCGGGTGGCAACTGGGGTGGCATTTCATTAACTTAATGGCAAGATGGCCGCCGTGTGAATATGATCAATTGCTTCCCATTCTAGCCATCGGCTAGATAAACAGCGTTTTCTATTAGGCTAATTTATCTCCAGATCGTGGCAATCGGCGAGAAACATTTTTTTTTCACCAGGCTCTATCTAAGCGGAGGATGTTCGCGGTAGCAATGTTTCTTCTCTGGGTGAAAAAAGGAGACGTGAGGAAGGAAGTAAACTTGCACAATATGGACACGTGTGACTTCCGTGGGGCCTTATATATAAGGGAAATACTGTATATGAAAATCCCTGCCAGTGTACTGTCATCTGGCGGCGGAAAAACCTTGTAAGTAAGAAGCCTTGTAGGATATAATTTACTGTGGCCTTGATATTGTTGCTATGATTTTTTCTCTTCAATGTCCCACGTTGCCATGGTTACCATAGACTTCCATGTAATTGCGCAATTGTGTAAAAAGTGCACGCCCATGCCTAGATGATGCACCACGTGTGTGAACACTGTTCACAGCTTTCAAACAAAAAAATACGCTTGGAAATCCGTTCAGGCATTCATGATTTATCAGCCATTATGTTTTCTTCAGATGTAAACAAACATGGCTGCCATGTTTGAAAGAATGGGTTGGTATGGGGGTTAAACATGCAATTTCGCGATCGCGATCATGCCTAATACATTTCTGGAGGTCCAAAAAAACTTTATGATTTTTTTTTTTTTTTTTTTTTTCAAAAACGGCCCAAACTCGGGAAACTCGGGGTTGGCACAGCGGTAGTACCTTTTCAAACTCGGGAAACTCGGGGTTGGCACCAGATGTGACTTAGGATTACTGGGAAGGTTTGTATGGGACTTGCCAGCATTTGTCTCTGTATCTGTGACATAATCAGATTGGTTGAGCAACACAACCTCCCTACCTTTATGGAATTATCAGACTTGAGATCATGCAATGCATCAGGGGTCATCAGCATATGTTCGTACACGGACAAACATTTCCGGTGCAAGACTTTTTTACGAAATATAATTTATTCTTATCTTTTTAATATTCACAACATCTTTAAAAAAAATGTTTTTGAATTACTTAATTTTGGTGACTCAAAGTGTCGGGATCACTTGCTTATTAATACGTTGCAGGAGATGTGTGGTATTGTACCTGATACCTATGCCACGTACATTGTACGGTATGTGAGTCACTTCAACGGTATGACCACAGTGGAAAAGAGCCAAAAACATGTTCTGTTGAGAAGGAGCACCAAAAGGAGGGCAGAACTGGACAAGTAAAAGAT
>NC_137812.1:71436399-71496399 GCF_963921795.1 Nannobrachium achirus
AGCAGCGTGTCATGCATTACTGTTTACCCTAGCAACCAACTGTTTACCATAGCAACCATGTTTTTTTACCTTAGCAACCAACTCATTACCATAGCAACCATGGTTTTTTACCCTAGCAACCAACTGTTTACCCTACTAACCAACTGTTTACCATAGCAACCATGTTTTTTACCTTAGCAAATATCTCCATATACGGAGATGGCCATGTATGGAGATACGATGACATCACAGAGTCCACAGCTGATGATGTGGCGTGATGTCATACAATACACAAACAAGCCCTATATAAAGGGGCAATTCTCACCAGGGAAGAGAGCATTCCTCGACTCAGACCTTATCGCCAGGATCAACTAAGCTTATAGCTTATCATCACATCCAACCATCTTAAAGGAGTGGTGACACCGGCCGAAATTTAACATTATGGTACAGTAGGTCACGTGGTCTTTGTTGAAACGGTTTGGAAAGGGGGTGGAGCTCAAAGTATGCAGTACAATCAACAGCCTATTCTCTGACTGTGTTGCTGCCGACACGCCCATACTGTATGGGCGTGTCGGCAGCATAATTTGATTGGATAATTTAACATGGGGGTACATGACATCATTAAAAAAAATGCTAATTTGATAGCCATAATTAGCTGTTTTGGCCGTGTCACGCCCCCTTTAAGATACTCAGCTAGTGGGGAATGCTCTCTTCCCTGGTGAGAATTGCCCCTTTATATAGGGCTTGTTTGTGTATTGTATGACATCACGCCACATCATCAGCTGTGGACTCTGTGATGTCATCGTATCTCCATATATGGCCATCTCCGTATTATGGAGATATAAGTCGTCCATGCCCAAGTATGGGCTGGTGAGGTCAGACTTTGTGTGATGCGTAGGTTATCTCCATATATGGAGATTCAACATTCCAGGTGTAACTATGGCTGCCGATGTCATACTGATGTCAGCAGTGTGATGTCATACTGATGCGGAGATATGAGCAGGGCAAATGTGTGACGTGTGACGTGTGACCGACGGACGGACGGACGGACGGCCGGTGGAGGTTTTGATAGTAAACTGCGACCTGACGGTCGCAATAAATTCAGCACAAAAAGAAAGGAAACTTGACTTCGGTCCATTATGATAATACCAATTTCTATTGTGTTTTATAGCATTTTTATAATTTATTTCGTCACCTTTACAAGGAGTTACACTTTGTAAGCATCGGGCATTTGTCGAATGAGCTACACAGCCAAACGTGTGGTTAGCGCAGACCCAAAATTTTCCAACATTCGGTCCATTATATCTCCCCTTTAATTATGCCAAATGGTATTGTGTTTGATATCATTGTTATCATGGATTTGTCACCTTTACAACAAGGTACATATTGTAAGGATCTGGCATTCCTGGAATGAGCAACACAGCCAAATGTGTGGGTAGCCCCCCTCCAAAAATGGTAAAAATGGCCTGGTAGGCCTGCAATACCGTTCTTTTGGTGTTCACCTTTGTTGCTTGGAGCATTGAATGATTGCACTCTCCCACAGTAATAAGAAGAAAAAAAGAAAAACACATATTGGCCATTTTTACACTGTTAACTTTAAGCTCAGTGTCAGGGAAGCCCAAAACGAGAGTAAATGCCAACAGAACAGTATTGCAAGCCAAAACTTTGGTCGGCGCTACCCACACGTTTGGCTGGTGCTCATTGCACGATTGCCCGATGCTTACAAACTGTACCTCCTTGTAAAGGTGACGAATCAACAATAAAAATGATATAATACATAATACAAATTGGTATTAAAGGGGAGATATAATGGACCAAAGTCAAGTTTCCTTTCTTGTTGTGCTGAGTTTATGTATACACAAACCCATTGTAACTTCAAACTACATTTTAAGTTAAGTTATGGGTTTGTATAGGAAGGGGGGCATATCTAAATACTGAATCAAGCAACTTAAAAACTGTCTCAGGTCTTCCAAAAAAATTGAAATATCCCTTTAACCGCACCACAATACCAAAAATTGCTTATCTTCAAGCTATAATCAGGTTTTTGAGTTTTATTTATTATTATCATTAATCTCGACTATTGATATTATTGTTTCTATCGTATCCTCAGAAGACATTGGAGGAGTGGTGCCCGGTTTTTCCTCAAGGCTGGCTCTGTATGGTTTATGATAGTCAGTTACTAATATTTGATACAGTCTGTTTCTGATGAAAATGGAACTAATTGGGCGACGGTAACGTTAGCGTTTTCTCATAATCAGTTGATTCTTCATAGCCATATGAGTCAAACCGCTGAGATAATTTGATTATGTTTGGAACACAGTTCTTATATGACGCGATATGATTCAGACTGGGAGGGGGGAGGGAAACGGGAACCAGGTAGGATGTATAAATGATGTAAAACTTTGTTACTCTATAGGTAACCACACTTGCAATTTCTCATAATTGCAACTCTTTAGCTCTTTTGCTATATTGTTCTTGTCCATTTCTTTTTTGTAAACGTTTGAGTGGTGCTAATCGCTCCTACATCTGTCTGTGTGTGTAGGTCCCTATGTCTGTATAAGTGTATGAGTGATTTTTGAAGCAGTGAAAGCCGCTTCCAAGGAGTGGCTTTGTGTGTCCCCATGTCCATATATGGTCATTTCAGTCCATAATTAACAGGATTTATCTGTCCGTAAATGTGTGTCCCATGTGTGTCCCCCATGTCCATATATGGTCATTTCAGTCCAGAATGAACAGGTTTTATCTGTCCCGTACGTCCAGAATATGTGTGTAGTGTCCGTCCCGGGGATTAAAAATGTCCAATGAGACCATAGTTTGAGGATTGGTCAAGCTTCACATGTCAATCCGGCCCTCCAGATAAAATCATTCATTCATTTAGAATTCTGAATTCTGTAGCTCTAGACAATTTTATACTATTACATTTTATATACGCTTCACTTCGAACCGAGGTTTGATTGCGACCATCAGGTCGCACTTACTATCAAAACCTCCACAAACTGTGAGTCAGTCAGTCAGTCCGTCCGTCCGTCCGTCCGTCCGTCCGTCCGTCCGTCCGTCCGTCCGTCAGTCTGTCTGTCACACCTCACACGTCACACCCCCAGATGTAAAAAATGACCAATTGTGCAAAAATGACCAAATGACCACCCCAACGGGGCTGCTCACGGGGAATTCCTGGGGACCACCGACTCCTGGTGCTCCAGAACGGATGCCAAAGTGGTGGCGCCCCCAGTGGAGGACCCCCTCCACTGCAGCTCAGGAGAGCCGGGGCCGGTACCTATTCGTCCGCCAAGGCAACGCGGAGACCCCACCTCTCATTTCTCACATGGCCCTCTTCTAGCGCCACCATGAGGCCGATTCTTGCAAAACACATTTTTGGACACTGCTCCTACAGATGTTGCCCTAAAATCACACAAATCGGTACACACTATGTCTACACTCATGTCATCAACATGGATCTGTCCCATATAGCGCCACCATCAGGCCGATTTTTTCAAACACATTTTTGGACACTGCTCCTACAGATTTTGCCCTAAAATCACGCAAATCGGTACACAGTATGTCTACACTCATCTCATCAATATGGATGTCCCATATAGCGCCACCATCAGGCCGATTTTTTTAACCACATTTTTGGACACTGCTCCTACACATTTTGCCCTAAAATCACGCTGCCACCTGACGGTCGCTTATCTCCCGATTAGGGAGTCTTACTGGTTTTTATTGCGACCGTCAGGTCGCAGTTACTGTCAAAACCTCCACCAGCTGTGAGTCAGTCAGTCAGTCCGTCCGTCAGTCAGTCAGTCTGTCTGTCACACGTCACATGTCACACTTTTTCCCTGCTCATATCTCCGCAACCGTTGACCCGATCCATGCCAGATTTTGCACACACACTCCTTGCCTGCCAAACTACAACCTATTATGGTATTATGGTAAGACGGAATTCATCAGGAACAATAAAAAAATCCTCAAACATCCCCCCAAAAAACATCCCCATGCATGCATGCATGCATGTATGTATGTATGTCGGTGTCCTCTCTTGTTGAAGACCGTAGGCCAATCAGGGACATCACCAGTGGAATCACCAGGAATGCTGGTCCCTCATTGGCTATTAATGATGATGTTGCCAGAGATGCTGGTTCCTGATTGGGCTACAGTCTTCAACAAGAGGAGACGCGAACGTACACACATACATACATATCCAGCAGATTACAGTAGCTGGCATGGTCATCATTAACAGCCAACGAGGGACCAGCATTCCTGGTGATGCCACTGGTGATGTCAGCAGAGTTTGGTATATAAGAGCATTCCTGGTAATGTCTTAACTGCCATTCTGCCAATGAGGACAGCAGAGCACACCTCATGGCGCACTCTGCTGGCGAGTAAGCCTACACGGGTTGGCTCCTCGACAGAGTGCAGTTCTAGTAATTATTACCTGAGCAAGTAGAGCACTTTGTCTTTTGTCTGTGTATGTGTGCGTGTCTTACTGATCTCTGGCTGACAGAGGTAATTGTATTTATTTATTCGTCTTTGAGGCTGAAGTGTATATATAGTATACCATATTTTTGTGCATATTAATCAGTAGGGGACTATCTGTCAAGGTTAATACTTAATATGAGTGTTTCATGATTTCTATATATACCGGTAAATGCAAGTAGGCTATAAATATGAATAATCACAATTATAACAAATTGTGCTGGCAGTTGGCATATTGCTCTAATGGCATTTGACCCTGGCTCTTCTTGTCCATTTCATTCTGTTAATATCTCTCTATGAGGACATCGGATATCTTTGACACTTTCACTCCACTTTATGGAAAGTTGTGTTTAAAACAATCGTTTCTCTGAATTAAATAAATCATCCTACATGTGTACCTTGCAAGTGGCGGGTTATCTTTTATTGATGATGTTCACCATTTAACTTACATGTGCTTATGTGTGTGTGTGTGTGTGTGTGCGTGCGTGCGTGCGTGCGTGCGTGCGTGCGTGCGTGCGTGTGTGCGTGTGTGCGTGTGCGTGTATGTGTATGTGATTCTTCAGTCTGTGGTGTTCCCGCCATCAAACCATGGCTGGTAGGATGTCCCCGTCGTACTGAAGAAGTTAATGGACCAGTATTGATCGTCAACGGTACGACGGCTAAACCTCACTCCTGGCCGTGGCAGGTCTCCCTGCAGGTAGATAATACTGCATATGAAAAACATCTCTTGCCCTGTTTATTTTGTTCAATAACAGAATGGGCAGTGCATTAATTCCCTATGGTGGATGAAGACGGGAAGATATGTTTTGCAGTTTCATATTACCTGACTATAGTATTTACACTCTGATTTCAGAGAAGAGGACAACATTTCTGTGGCGGATCACTGATTTTCCAGAACTGGGTTGTGACTGCTGCCCACTGCCAAGTCAGGTATTAGAGTCAAGCTACTATCTCTCCCTCGATCTGAATACCATTCTATCCACACAGTGTAGCGTCATAAAAAAGGAACAGAGATCAAGACAAATATTTTGGGACAGACTGTAGCCCCTAATGTGGGACACACATTTATTATTATTACCCTTATTATTAAATGGTAAAATGGTGAATGGTGCATTTATATAGCGCCTTTATCCAAGGTGCTTTACATAGATTGTGCGATACATTCACCCATACATTCTTACACAGATGGCAGAGGAAACCATGCCACGCCTACATTTGCACCTCACTGTATCTCTCCCTTCTTTGAGTTGAGTACTCACCATCACTGTTTTATTTTAAACACTTTCAGATCATCTGACCTTGTAGTGCTGGGCCTGCAGTCAATCAAAAATCATGGTCAGGTCAGGAAGATTAAAATGGTAGGTGCTCTGTTTAATTGAAATTGAAATGATGCATGTAATACTGTAAATAGGCCCACATCATTATTATTATTATTATTATGATTATTGTATTATTATAATTGGAGAGGCCAAGGCTTACTTTTTGACCTGAGACAGTAACCACACTTCACTTGCACAGATGGTTATTGTCACAGGTTCCAGATGGCACACAGCTCACACAAGCTTAAAATACAAACAAAGGAGTCCTATGAACTGTCATGGAAACAAAAACAAACATAATCAGCTAATGATGATCCGTGCTAAATTGGCTTTTGATTGGTCAAGGAATAATGAAAGTAATTAGCACGGACAATTAATCTTTCTGGTTGCGTGATCTCAACAACACCAAGGACTGAAACAGCAACCACACTTGCACAGATTGTGGTCACTGTCTCATGTCGCAGGAGGCGCCTGCCGACCCCGACCTGGACAATTAAAAAAATATATAGAAGCTTCTTCTCATCTTTGGTCGATAATATACATTTTATAAATACTTTCCTAACAGCTAGGATGACTGTGTAATTTACCTGATACCGTAGGTCTTCAATAACCCCAAGTACTATAGCCATGACTATGACATCGCACTGATCAAGCTGGAAAGCCCTGCCTCGATGAACAACGATGTGTCCCCCGTGTGTTTGCCTGTTGATCCTAATAAATTCCCTGCTGGCATGAATTGCTTTGCCACTGGCTGGGGCTCGCTCGGAAATAGCACAGGTGAGTGAACGAAAAAAGGAAACATCAACCAGTAACTGGACTACCAGTCAATTCAATGATTTAGAATAGAATAGGATGTACAAGTGGGCAAAACATCTCTCTGTTTTATGTTATTTTGTAGACCCTATTGATCTCCAGCAGGCTTGTCTGCCCATCTTGACAAACATAAAGTGCCAAACGTACTTCAACCAAAAACACATCGACATCACCCCTCGGATGATCTGTGCTGGAGCCTCTGGGTCTGGAGACTGTTATGTGAGTGACAGAGACTTACATGAAAAAGAAGAAAAACAAGATGACATTTATTCATGAAGCACATTAAAACACAAATGCTTGTTGTTGCAGGGTGACTCCGGTGGCCCCCTGGTCTGTCTGAAGAATGGACTCTGGTACCTGGTTGGTGTGACCAACTTTGGCTTCCCAGGCTGCCCTACCAACGTGCCTACTGTATTCGCCCGCATCACTGAGCTGCGTCCCTGGATCGACCAGATCATACATATCAATGGCAACTAAGCTGTAAACATCTGTTACTCTAGATCAGGGGTTTTCAAAGTGGGTGACAGGGCACCCTGGGCCTGGGGTGCCGCGACGGCAGTCCAGGGGTGCCGCGAGATCATTTGATAATATTTGGAATTTATTTGGACAAATATTTAGTATCATTTTAAAGTACAAAGTTATTTTCAGTCAGTTCTAACCAAAATGGCTATTATCTCAAACGTTTTCCTCACAACATAATCACAAAAATATCGTCACTGTCGGGCAGAAACCTCGTATCTCCAAGTTTCAAACGTCTTTTGGTAAAGCAAAGCCCTGCTTCATCATACAAGACTGTCGCACAAAACTAGTGAAAACAGCCGATCTACAAGCACACAACGCCTCGCAAATGCGAGGCGTTGTGTGCTTGTAGATCTGCTGTTTTCACTAGTTTAGTACATTTTATAGATGATAAATGGACATACAAGGTTTCCACCCGGCAACGACGATATGCTATAAATATAAGGTGCTGGGCTGAACATTATAATGTAGGGTGCCTCGGATTAAAAAAATATTCATGGGGTGCCCTGAGACAAAATGGTTTGGGAACCCCTGCTCTAGATCAGGGTTTCTCAAAGTGGGTGCCGACTGGGCACCCTAGGGTGCCATGACACCAGTCCAGAGGAGCCTCAGAATACTTTGATATTAAATATTTGGAATTCACTTCAGTTAAACCACTTAGAGCCTCTATGCTTAGTTAGACAGACCAGAGTTGCACTGTACTTGAGTTGTTCTTCTATCTATCCCAACTCTCTTCACCAAAAAATAGCCGATCTACAAGGTCACAACGTGTCACGCTGTGTTGCATTGTGAGCTTGTAGATCGTCTAATTTTGGTGAACGTTCCCCCCCAGAATAGGGATGCTGGGGTTCAAGTGGTTAAACGACAAGAATAAAGATATTTTCAATCTCTTCAGATGGAAACGGATATTCCTCTGTGACATGTGACTGTATCTTAGGGGGGAAATATTTGCATATTTATTATGTAATATGATGTAACAGCATGGGTGCCCTGAGTCAGTTTGAGAACCTCTGATCTATAGTTGCCATCTCTAATCACTAAGCTGTGTGGATGAATCAGATCATGGCCGCTAACTAAACTGCAAACACCTGTTACTCTATCTAGCTTCTCTATCAGGGATACTCAAACACCTGTTACTCTATCTAGCTTCTCTATCAGGGATACTCAAACAGCTGAAACTGTGGGACACATTACAAATATGGCAAGAGCTGGCCTCTTGCCATGTTTGTAATGTTGATAAAATGTCAGCATTAATGATACTTGATAACTTCTGTCTTCCATTGACACCTTAACAACTGACACCTGTTTTCTGACAAATTGAACATACCGGTAGTGGTATTTTGTAATTCAATATTAGCATGAGATGGTAAAATGAAAGCGAGAGCATCCATCTATTTTGGGTTAAAGTCAACTTTCTGGATGATTATTCATGTCATAATAATGAAAATAGTTAGGTTAAAGATAAGATAATAACATCATTCTGTCAAAACAAAACAAAACAAAACAAAACAACAAAGAAAATAATAATTGTGCCATGGGGTGGAAGTGGCCCGCAGGCCTGAGCTTGAGTATCACTAATCTATACAATCAATAATACCAATGCAAATGTCTGGTGTATTTCTTCGTGATGTGCATCATTATTTGCAGTGATTAATGCTTATTGCTTATTAATGTCTTAGATGAATAAATCATTGGAATTGCAGTTGTGTACCAGTGGTTAATGATGTTTCAGTTGTGTACCAGTGGTTAATGATGTTTCCTGGATCTCACAGATCACACCAGAGAGGAGAGAGGGCAGGTGTAGAGCGACATCTAGTGGCTGAAGGTTGTCAGTAGCATTTTTTTAAATGAAAGTTTTACACATCTTTCTCATACCTTGGTACAGTGGTGGTCCTAGACCTGTCCCACTGAGCATTTTGAGGTATATTAGTTGCCTAATAGTGGTGTTTAACACCACGCGTTGAAAATCAGTGTTGTAAAGGTCTAGATTTGATATTTTTTGCTAGTTGTTTAGTCGGCTATATTTACACGGGTTGCTACACTAGACCACTATTAGTCGGTTACAAAAAGTCTACATTTCGCCGTTAGCGGCCGTCGAAAGTAGTGAATAGAAGGGCGACGGTGGGATTCGATCCAGCGATCTCTGACACTCAAGTCGGCGACGCTATCCACTCGGCCATCAATGCTGATATGATAGTAAAGACTTTCTGGCCGTATTAAAAGGTGACATTGCCCACCTGTGTTCATTTTAGGGTAGTGCGCATTGTTGAGGAAACTACATGTATTGGGCGCCTAATAATTATTTTGTTTAATCAATACGTATTGAATGATTTGGCGGAGGCGGCGCCGCGGCTGTGTTTGACTGTGTGTGTTGCTGTCAGAAATGTAATTCAGAGTAGCACGCTGTCTGGACGTTTCCACTTTACAGTGAGTGACCACACACAATCACGGTAATTAATTAACACTCTACCGGCTTACCGCGCCTTAGTACCAAGGATAACTTTTACATGGTCTAAAGATAGTCGTTGAAAAGCTGTATTTAAAACGACTACACCCAGACCGTCCAGACGTATACCTTATAGTGATGAATGGCTATTAAAATAATTTTACACCAATATTTGGCTATCAGTTCTGCAACGTGAAGTTGTTTTTTTAAAGAATGTTTATTGAAATATGGATTAAATCTAATTGTCTAAATTCGGTGTAAATATAAACGTTGATAAGGCGACTATAATTAGTTGGCTAAATCTCGGCTAGATCTAAACTATACTTAATAATGATCAACGGATATTATAATTATGTTAGTCCAATATTAGGAGATCAGTTAAGCACCTTACTGTTGTTTTTTTTAATAAATTGTTATCGAATCATGGAATAAATTGCAAAGTATATTTTCGGTGTGAATATAACCGGAATCTAGCCGGGTGAAATTAAGGCTAAAAAAAAACTAGTCGTGTAAAAAACGACTATTGCTCAGTGGGGTGGGTCAGTGGGGGTCCCCATTTCACCATTTCCGTAACCTTTTTAATCCCCAAAAAAGACAAAATATAAAGAAAGCTAAGAAAAAGACCATTACTGCATCAAAAGTAATCAACAAACTATTAAAAAAAGAAAGAAAGAAAAAAGTGACGAATGAAAGTGAAAATAGACGATCTACAAGCTCACAACTGTGATCTTGTGGATCTGCTATTTTTTTCACAATGTGGATCTGTGAACCGAGTCAAACTAAAAGAACACACCCAATGTGAAGTGAGCGGTGGTCGTGCTTGCATAACGTCTTTGAGTCTAGGATGAACAGGCTATGATACACACACACACACACGTTTTGCTATGGCAAAACGCTGAGGAAAAAGGCTACAGACACACGCACAGCCACTCTATGGAGCGGTTTACCACCGCTCAAAAATATAATTCCTCAACTCCTTCATCCTTGCCCTGACAAGTGCTTGTCAGGGTGGGGGTCCCCAGTTTTTATTATTATTATTTTGGAGGGGTCACAGCTATGTAAAGTTATGTCATTCGTACTGTGAGTTACAGTTTCTTGTTTGTGTACCGGTATTTGTATTGCGTTTCCCCTCGGAGATTAAGGAATAAACCATAGGCTGCCATACACCATACCATACCATACCATACCATACCATACCATACACCATACACCATACCATACCATACCATACCATACCATACCATACCATAACATACCATACCATAACATACCATACCAAGTCAGGCTAATATTATAGGGTGTCCAAAGTGCAGCCTGGGGGCCAAATGCGGCCTAAGGACACATTTTATTTGGCCCACAGCTTCATTCCTAAATTGTATTATAATCGGCCCGCCAGCACCGTCAAGAAAGTATATTTTCACAGAGTATAATTTGTCTCTTTCTAAAGGGGTCAAAAGAAGGCTATTTTATTGTCTTTTTTACCTTGCACGTCTGTCTGGTTACATTTGGTAATGTGAACTAAGGCTGAGTTATTTGTGTTTTGTTCACAGCAGACCTGACAAAAAAGACCATTGATATTACATATTGATGATAGTCAATGCATGACTTTGTTATGGCGTATATGTGATGCACATGAGTCACTTTTCCACCAGGACACGCCCCCCTCAGCCAGACTGAGTGGCAAAACATTGAGCAGCAAACTACCACTGACCAGCCTTATGTAGGACTATTTCTGCAGCTTAAACACAGACACCACCATCACTGAAGCCTTGGAGAGCTGCAAAGAAGACGGGGACACATTTTGACAGCCCATAAAGGAACACCAGAAGAGTCGCCGGAAAACATGGTTTATGCCTTTTGATTGATTGATTGATTGATTGATTGAGGTATATTTGACGTTTTGGATAGGAACAGGTACAGTTTCATGACAGTACAGTTCACTGATGATACAATGTAAACTTAATTTAAAGGAAACTCGAGTAAGGCAAGGCTTATTTGTTATTTTCCATTAAGATCCTTAATATCCACCTCTGTAAACTATGCCTAAACGGTTAAACCTATTCCTAACCTTAACCTCAGTAAAATGGTGCCAAACTCCAACACTATTCCTAATCCTAACCTCAGAAAGATATGCTTAATCCTAAAGTTATATCTAACCTTATCAGTAAAACAAATACAATAATACAAATCTGGGCGAGCATGTTTTCCAGCGACTCTACCGGTTACCCTTTTAACCCCATAAAGCCCATATAGTTATGAGACGCGATGAAACGCTGTGTACTAGGGCATTCATGAATAGTAATTTTTAGAATTCGAATCATTCAACCTCAAAGGATTCGAAAAGTCGAATATTCGACAGGACTCGTCAAACTGGCCAAACTCTCAAATAAGCAAGAGGCGAACATTGTGAAAATAGCAGATCTACATGCTCACAACGCCTCTGCTGAACCGAGTCAGATTTAATGTAATACCTACAATTCCAAGTGCTTGTCAGGGTGGGGTCCCCAGTTCAAATATGTTTATTTTGGGGGTCACAGCCTAAAACAGTTTGATAACCCCTGGTATAGAGCATTAACAAATTCATCCACCAGGGGCATTGACAACTCATTCTTATGACTTCCTATCTAGCCAAGCTTTATAAACTACATATAGTATACTGTATAAGAGAAAAAAAAAAAAAAAGAATATTCGACTTCGGTGAACAACGTCTAATAGTGACTTTGATATTCGAATATTCTAATATTCGAATAGTTGGTGAATGCCCTACTGTGTACTTCACTGCCATGTCAGTGGCCTCACAAACAAAGACAATCTGCTACTCTGAATTGTAGGGGTGTAACGATAATAGTAACTGAATAAAAAAAAATAAAAAAATAAAAAAACGATTTTAATTTGCAACGATCTACTATATCGTTATGCAAAAGCATATATCATACTGCAAATAATTGATTGTATGGAAAATAAGTGCCTTATTAAGCAATTTTAAGAGGGAAAATGAAAAAGAGGGGTATAATTACTTTTCGATTCCATATAGCTACTTTTGGTCTATCGATAAATGTGTGTAATCTCTGTGTTCATGTCAAGGTGTGGGGTTGTCCATATGTGTTGAAATATAATGTCCATGTATTTGCTAGAGAAGTACGGGTAAGGCAAGGCTTACCGGTATGTGTTATTTTCCATTGAGATCCTTAATATTCTTTTATAAATATATATATATATATATATATATATATATATATATATGGGTCAGTGACGTGACGCCCCAAAAAATGTGTTTTTAAAAAAACTTTAAATTGCAGGCATAAAAGTTATTTACTTTTGTTCTACTCACTCTCAACCTTATGGAAATACATTTTGTTTTTAGAT
Source organism: Nannobrachium achirus (assembly GCF_963921795.1). Lineage (NCBI taxonomy): Eukaryota > Metazoa > Chordata > Actinopteri > Myctophiformes > Myctophidae > Nannobrachium > Nannobrachium achirus. The sequence goes on from NC_137812.1 coordinate 71,449,315, forward strand.
ATTTTATTGGAATCAGACTTTATTCAGCAGTTTGTTGTACTTGTGCCTAAAATCATCATATGGTGTGACATGAAAATAATTGTTCATAAAATGAAAATGGAGTACATCTTTCTTAAGTTACTCACTTTATCAAAGTCCTTTATCATAACTAACCAGTGATCCACTATAGTTTTTTGAAAATTAATTATATCTGTATATTTTTTTCATAATCGACACTCTGTGTGAGGCCCATGTTCATGATCTTACAACATATTTTAAATGTATTCTGTCAAAACTTTCTCTAAAATTACACAAATATTTGTGACTCTTCCTGATAATATTCTCTATGTAATCCATAAACATTTTTTTGGTTTAATCATTAATAAAGGTATGATTTTTCACTATTTGGAATGTCACACCAAATGATTTAGTGTCACACCGTATGATCATATCTTCATGTGTCAAAGCAAACTGTGTTTTAACCTACCTATTAGTGAGTACTGAACTTTACTGATTGATTAAACAATTACCCAGGATAACATGGCCTTAATATTTCTGAACAGGATATTATTGTAGGGCTTTAACATGGGATAAGAAAGAATTGTAGTAGTAGATGGATGATGAGGATGTGCACAGGAATGCTACACACACCTAAGTCTTCTGCCGGCCCACGGCAGAAGGATCCTAAAGAGACAATAAGGCGCATAGCCACACTTGGAGCCAAGGCAACATTTTATTAACACCAATTAGTGGAAACAGAACTCAGCATTCAGGTAAATTGCTTTTTTCCGAAGTCTCCTGAACTTGAACACAGCATTTTGTGTTGAACAAATGTAATTAGGAATCATGACATTACACCACATCTCCACTAGCTAAAGAGTGCTGGGTTGCGCAACTCCGAAAATAGCTGATCTACAAGCTCTCGCAGCACAACGTGTTGAGAGCTTGTAGATCAGCTATTTTCGCTAGTTTTGTATCGGGTCCTACCTTAACACTGTCCACTGTCCAGTCCAGTGAGTGAAAGTACAAAAGTATTAGATCAGATTAGATTATACATTTAGACTGTATTGTACATCAGCCAGTCGTATTTGGTGAGGGTAGCAAACCGGCTGCCTTGTTGCGGTTCTGCTATGCCACAGACAACCTCCTGCTCTTCGTAGAAAATGCAGTCTCGCCCCTTTGGCTCCTCTCTCCTTGCTGGGTCATTGTTTAGTTTCTCCCTGTACTTTCTCGTTCTCTCAGCACTTGTCATTTTCCAGCTGACAAAAGAAAATGGAATGTATAGTTTAAGACAAAGAGAAAATATTGTTTAGATTGAAACAATATGTTAAGGTTTCTGTGAAGGGGTTTCTGCTCTGTCTGATGAATTTGAAGTATCACTGAATGAAGCTAAATTACATTTTATGTAAAAATGTTTAAAACAAATGTTTAAATGTACAAAAGAAACATGGAACTTTGTTATTTATTGTTATATCTGTAGTTAAATACAGTATAAATCATATGGTGTGGCAATCAAGTCATATGGCGTGACAAGCAGACATGTCACACCATTATGATTAAGTGTCACACCATATTACGTTTTCTGCATTTAGGTTTACCTTGAGGCTACTATGTACTAATTAGCATGCTAACAGCATGCTAGCTATAACAAAGCAACCTAGATCTACATGGAAATATGACCAAAAATTCAAATAACTTAAGCTTTTTTTAATGAAAAGGTGTCACACCAACAGACATCCAAAGTGGTGAGTTTGTCAAAGTTTCAACAAGATGGCATTTCATGAAAATGTTAAAATCATAACTCACCTCAGACACCTGTCTTGCAGTTGTGCTGGGAGTGCTGAATAGCCTTACAGAAGAAGGACCTCTCTAGCCAATAGGTGTCCAAATAATTGCCTGTTTAATTTGTCCAAACTAGTGTCACACCAAATGATTTTGGTTTGGGGGACAAAATGTTTTTGATCAGAAATGACTGAAAACATTATGCTTTGACTTTGAAAAGATATAGGCTCACAAATAGACTTTTTTTTTTAGCCTAAATTCATTTTCAAATGATTTTTAGCAATTCTTTTTCTTAGTTTTATTCAAGTTCCCACTTTGAGAAACAAGGTCAGGACAGTCACACCATATGAGTTTTGCCATGTTTGGTTGAAAATTCTGAAGAAATGAGGAATGAAATGTTTTAATCTTGAGTAAGTTCACATAAAGCTTAATGTCCTGCACAATATTCAGAAGGTTTTTGACAAATATATTTTTTATTTATACATGTTTGACACCGAGGACAGCGAAAACCTTACGTCACGTCACCCACCCATATATAATATATATATATATATATATATATATATATATATATATATATATATTCTGTCATGTTACCCCTAAACCGACAGACAAACACAATTTCAGACATTCTGGGCTCTATTTTGATTGTCTTAAAGTTGTACCATGTAACTTTTTTTATAAAACAAATCTTAAAATTGTCCTAACTCTTAAATCGCTAAAGTTTTAGAACACCCACTCTGTTATTTTCAGCTTCTGAAGCCTTCTCTTTATATGTTTTCTATGATCCTGACCGGGGTCCGGTTTTCACGCAAAAACTACGTCATCATACACTATCGGCCAATCACAGCGAGGGTTATACACTGCCGGCCAATCACAGCGCATCTTGAAGTGGGGTCGCTAGCTATCACAATAGGGCGGCCATATTTGTAGGCGCCCGTGTGTCTCTATCTATACTCGGGTGAAACACTCCGTTTCTCCGGAATGCCTGAACGCACAGGAACCAGGGACCCCTCTAAAGATAGATCTCGGCGAGGTGGAGGCAGACGCGGGGGTGACGCGGGGGTGTGAGGCCCGGTCCGCGGCGAAAAACGGCCGAAAGACGCGGACGCTACTGACCACTAGTTGAGCAACTTACACAGTATAGCTTTAAGTACCAGCTCTTATGCCTTAAATTAAAGGCCTCTCCATACTAGCCAGGGACCCAGTCACCCAAAATAGGAGACGACCTGTGATGTCTTGCCTTACTTTTTACTTCTGTTTTATCTATTAGTTTGGTCATTAAGGTCCACAGAATGAGAGGCCTGCTCTGCCGAAAACATTGCGAAAAAAGGTTATGGCCATTTGTATATTCACTGTCCCATTGACTCCACTATACAGGAAAAGAATAATATATAAATAAAAGAAAATATTTGCCTTAAGTAGCATACGAGGGGTCAAACTAGGGGGTTTTCATGATTCTGAATCCATTGCAAGCATTTGTTTTGCATGAAAAACATTCCTTGGGGCTACATTTCAGCCCCACAAAACTGTGAAATGTGATGAGTCATCAAAACAAAAGAGGAAAAAAAAGTGATGACTCAATCAAACCCAGGACCTTCTAGCTGTGAGGTGACAGCGCTACTGACTGCGCCACCGTGCCTCCCAAACGCCACACATTCTGTTACTTCACCCCCTGAAAGTCATGAACGGAAGAGGATCTGCTGGTCATTTCTAAAATCTTTGGATTCTATAGCCTATGTTTGAACTTCCATTTCGGCTGTGCAGCAGCCAAGCTATAAAGGTTTCGTCAACTTGAATTGACGGTAAATCTTATTTATAGCAATTGTAGTTAGCATTTCCAGCGTTGCCATTGCACAGACTGTGAGCAGGAGGCATTTGAAAAGCCTTTTGATGGGAGTTGTGTTAACAACTTAAGTTCGGGAGTAGAGGCCACCCTCTGCTTATCTCAGCCACTCCCCATCACCAATCTACCACACAGCCTTCACTCATTAGCCACTCCCCTTTCACAATCACCTGTATCCACTACAGCTGCCTCCACTCACCACAGCCAATCCCTGGTGCAATCACCACAGTATAAATACACCTGCGTTCTCTCAACTGGCTCGTCTGTTCTGCTCCACTACAGATCAAACATCCTCCTCCACCCCAACCTCCTCCTTCCTCCTCGATTCTCGCTCTTCCTCCTACTGTCTCTATTTCTATAGGAATCCAGGGGGGGCAATTTCAGAGCAGAGACGACCACCGAGTGAGCACCGATGGCCGTCCTCTCCAGAGACTTCGCCCCCACCCTGAGACTCGCCCTACCTGGGTTCCTCATCCTTATCGTTCATTCCATCATTCATTCATTCATATCATTCATTCCTCATCCTTATCATTCATTCCATCCATCCATTCATAATTATAGTTCAATAAAATATGTTAAACTTGAGTAGAGGTGTGGTCTCTTACTAGTGAACTTTCTCATTAATGTAAGTAAATGGGACTTGGATACTCAACATGTTTGCAAGGATGATGTCAACTTGTCAAACCAAACATTGAAAACCACTCCGGTTATTGGCTGAGTTCACTACCTTTTTATAAACCCACTCCCCTCTCTCCTGATTGCTTTAATCCAATCATCACAGTGTATCAAAGCAAGTTGATTTTGTGCAACGTGTTTAAAATGTTTGGACAACCTTCACACAGACACTCCGTCATGCCCCCCCCCCCCCCCCCCCCCCCCCTGAGATGTTTGCTGTCCCTCTAAGTGGGGCCCGCACCGCAGGTTTGGAAACAGTGGATTCACTTTTCATTTTCGTCTGACCACCAGTAGTCCATGCCCACTGCTGCCTTATTTATTAGCTATAAGAAATAGCTGCAGCTTCTAGATAGATACCTTTATTATCCCAAGGGGGAAATTCAGTATTAACACCTTTACATTTGCACCATAACCTCTGTGGTTAAAGAAAGACAAATACAAAGGTGTGGAGCCTATGCCTAAGAACGCCCCAGATATCAGCAGGTGTGAGGACGGCTGAGGACCTTTTGTTCTCACAGCGGGTTAATGAGTCATAACGTTTACAGGAGCACCTTTCCTCCCGTGCATGTTGACAGGGACGTGCAGAGAATGTTAGAGAGGCAGGGGCTGACATTTCTAAAAGGGCCTTTTGATGAAAATATCAAAAATAGCCGACCTCCAAGCTCACAAGCGCGAAGCGTTGTGAGCTTGGAGGTCGGCTATTTTCGGTGCTTTGCTTGATACCACACTGAACTAAGCATAATCAAGTCAATACTGGAGATGTGGCCTACAGCATGGATTTCTACACAGAGAGGGCAATTCTTTCAACATAAGATGCTGCATTCAAGTTCAGGTGAGTTTGGTCAAGGCAATTCTCTTTAATGCTGCCTTCAGGTATGACATGGAAAGAAGGGCATTTGCTTTTCTTTCACCATAGTAAAAACTGCATTCATGGTCTGGAGAGGGCACTTTTTACAGACGGATAAAAGGGCAGGGGCTCAAGCCCCCTTTATTGTCTATGTGTGCACATGCCTGCATGTTGACACTGGAGGACTGACGCTTAAATCTGCACTCAACACACCTTGCAGGCAGGTATAAGCCCTCTCTCTGCATGAGAGAACTATACACGCTACTATAAAGTAATAGGCCTGCAGATATCTTCTCTATGTTAATGTACTGCAGTTAAATGGTAAGCCAGGGTTTTAGTGTTTTGTCTGTGTGTATGTTTTAATGTGTGGACTATGTTGTGCAATCCTTGCGTTGTCGAGAGTCCAGGGCGCGGGTGGTACTGTCTCTCTGTGAAGTGTGAACCAGAAAAGCATGTGAGTGTGTTTCTTTGTAAGTGTAAATTTTAATGAAGAGAAATATATTCAAATCATTTCTGCTTCTGATTTGGTGTAACATTTTGTATTCTTTGAGACACACAAACACTGGTATTTTGGGGCTCTGTCAAATCAGCCATTCCTTCTCCGGCTGAAACAAACACAGTTTTATTGGAACAGCGTATGGAACATAAACATTGTTACATTTTTTTTTTCGTCATAGCGCAAGATATGGTCAATTATATTGTAGTGCAGGTAATTGCAACACCCACCGATCTTGGTGGTTTTTGTCGGGCCAAACAAAGGAATCATGTGACGTTGATCCCTTTTCCTATTGGCTCATTATACTAGGACATGATATTATGTGTAGCTCAACGTGCATCACGTGGTGGATTAGCGCAGCAGTGGTTCTCAACCTTTTCAGGTTGTGAGTTTGTGACCCCCAAAATAATCATATTTTAACTGGGACCCCCCCCACACACACACACACACACACACACACCCTGACGAGCAATAAGAGTTGAGGCATTACATTTTGTATAACATGGTTCTATATTGTGAAAATAGCCGATCTACATTCACAATATGTATTCAACCAGTAAGACTCCCTAATCGGGAGATAAGCGACCGTAGGTGGCTTATCTCCACAAATAGGGCAAAAATGTGTTTTTCCAAAATCTTCCTGATCCATGTTGATGACATGAGTGTAGACATGCTGTGTAGTGATATTCGTGATTTTAGGGCAAAAACTGTAGGAGCAGTGTCCAAAAATGTGTTTTAAAAATCGGCCTGAAGGTGGCGCTAGAATAGGGCCATGTGAGAAATGAGGGGTGGGGTCTCCGCGTTGCCTTGGCGGACGAATAGGTATCCCGGCTCTCCCGGACGCTCCTAGCCCGAGTTACGGCATTTTATGTGCGCTGCAGTGGCAGGGGGTCCTCCACTGGGGGCGCCACCACTTTTGCATCCGTTCTGGAGCACCAGGAGTCGGTGGTCCCCGGGAATTCCCCGTGAGCAGCCCCGTTGGGGTGGTCATTTGGTCATTTTTGCACATTTGGTCATTTTTTACATCTGGGGGTCCCCCAGGGACCTGGGGGTCCCTGGGGCTCCGGGGTCCTTGGAGGTTGTAGTTTGGCAGGCAAGGAGTGTGTGTGTAAAATCTGGCATGGATCGGGTCAACGGGTGCGGAGATATAAGCAGGGAAAAAGTGTGACGTGTGACGGTCCCTGGGGCTCCGGGGGTCCTTGGAGGTTGTAGTTTGGCAGGCAAGGAGTGTGTGTGTAAAATCTGGCATGGATCGGGTCAACGGGTGCGGAGATATAAGCAGGGAAAAAGTGTGACGTGTGACGTGTGAGCACATTTGGTCATTTTTTACATCTGGGGGTCCCCCAGGGACCTGGGGGTCCCTGGGGCTCCGGGGGTCCTTGGAGGTTGTAGTTTGGCAGTCAAGGAGTGTGTGTGCAAAATTTGGCATGGATGGGGGCAACGGTTGTGGAGATATGAGCAGGGCAAAAGTGTGACGGACGGACTGACTCACTCACTCACTCACCCACGGACAGCCGGTGGAGGTTTTGGTAGTAAATGCAACCTACGGTCGCAATAAGGTATTAAAAGTCCTTAAATTGTCACTTTAGAAATGTGCTATGCTCTTAAACTTAGTTGGTTTGTTTACAGTTGAGTGAGAAAACAATGTTTCACATTAATCATCTGGGGACCCCTTCCCCCCCATCATTTGGGGATGGGGGAGGGGGGGGGGGGGGATTGCATAATAATCACTAATCAGTTACAGGATTCTCTTATCCACAAGTCTAGGCAGCTTACTGGGGAAAAGGGTGTGTGTGTGTGTGTGTGTGTGTGTGTGTGTGTGTGTGTGTGTGTGTGTGTGTGTGTGTGTGTGTGTGTGTGTGTGTGTGTGTGTGTGTGTGTGTGTGTGTGTGTGCGTGCGCGCGCGTGCATGCGTGCGTGCGAATTATGGGAACTGTTGTCAGTTCATTCAATTCATTTGAGGGATGGAATCAGTCACGTGGGACACAACCTGACAAAAAGATCTCCCTCCACACATTAGATTAAAATGAATGATCAATGCTTATTATCAAGTGCTTAAGTCACTTAATAAGCACCATTTAATCCCCATGTAATACGCAAGGTCTTATGGTACATTGGACTATACTTGTGGATACAGTTATTATTGGGTTGCATCCAATAATCCATTCACTGGCTAATCTTTCCAGTGAATGGAAATGACAACTAAGGTAATAAAAAAATCAACACACTGTTTAGCGAGTGCACTCATTCAGTCTATGACTATATGAAGTCCACGTATGGTATTGTGACACCTCAAAGGCCCTAAAAACAAGGCAAACAGCCCAAAACAAACAAATTAGGGTCCCTCTTTTCGCTACTAACTTTTCAAGTGTGGGGTGGCTTAGAGTAGATGACAGAGTACAGCATCTTGCAATGGGCCTGGTGTACAAGATACACCACACCACTAAGATACCCATGTACCTGACAAAATACTTCCAAAACATAGATAGATACCTTTATTATCCCAAGGGGGAAAATCAGTTGCCCAGAGGCAGCACAGCAGTATAAGGTTATTTACAAAAGTTACAGAGAAGAAAAAGAAAAAAACAAGAACAGAGTACAGTAAAGAGCAAGGTACATCAAGAGAGGGAACGAATAATATATAAATATTTTATATATATATATATATATATATATATATATATATATATGTAACGGAGGTGATCCGAACTTCCCCACCCGGCTTCGAACCCGGGTCTCCCTCGTGAAAGTCCAATATCTTAACCATCACTCCAAAGGGATATCCCTATGGAATGAGAGCAGATACTAGACTTTTGAGGCTTCAGGCTGGGGCTGCGACTCTCTCCGCCATATATATATATATATATATGTGACATAGTCCAAAAGGTTGTAGTTAAAATCCCACTAAATGGGGAGACTACGCCTCCTACTGTCCAACATTCCTGCACCAAGCTTCATAGTAGCAAGGGATTGTGGGTAATCCTCACTGCAATGGAGGATTTCATGAGAGGTAATGTGTCTCTTGTCTGTGGACAAAACGAATATATAAACTATATTAAAAAGCACTTACAAGTTAATCTGGGCTAACTGCCTTAAAGCTAACTACATTAGACTAATTCTGTGACGTTTTTGTTGGGTCAGTCATTCATTTCTTGTGTGTTTTGTCACTTGTAAAAAACGTTCCAGTGCAACTAGTTGACAGAATATGTTGTTGTCTTTCCAGACAGTGCTTTGGTCCACATGTACCCATACTGACATACTGTCTCATGTGCCCACATTTTATGAATGCAGGTATGTTGTTTAAGAGTCTTGTCATTTCATTAAGCAAATGTTTCATTTCATGTGATTTGATAAATAAGATAAAATATTATAAAAAACGGTAACAGTTCATGGTAAAAAGATACTACTGTACATGTATTTTCATGTTTTCTGTATTTATTGAAGAGAACAGTTTTGTTGTATTTTGTTTTATTTGTGCAAACTATATAAAATCCACTATACGATCACTAGATCTGTAAGAATGCCATGTACAGCATACTAGTCAATACTCACTGCAATGGAGGATTTCATGAGAGACAGTGCTTTGGTCCACATGTACCCATACTGACATACTGTCTCATGTGCCCACATTTTATGAATGCAGAATAAACAACCTGCTGCTGAGCTGTTACCACCACCTGAACTCCGAGTGTGTTAATTCAGAGAGGAGACATCTTACATCGGTCACATTGGTGCCGTGACTCGTCGATGACTGTCGGACCGGGCTGGTGTCTTCTCATCACTGCATCGTCGGAGCTGTATGCCTTCATTCAGTGTGGTGGATTCTCAGGTTCTTTTAGTTATATCGGCCACGTTCACCTGAAGCTGTCGATATTATATGTGTGGGGACTTTATGATCAAATATGAGTTCTGGCAAGCCTGATATGTTTGATGAAACCCCTCTCACTGCGGGCAGGGGTATTACATGTGGGTTAAATCGCACACCTCTTCCGTTTACACTGTGTGCTGGTCAAGTGAGGGATGGGGCGGGTTTAGTTGATTCTGTGGACAGCCATTTAGAATGTGACAATATATCCTCACCTCACGGTCAGCCTACAGGCAGGTTGCACCCGGCTCAGAGCATTAGCATGCCTGCCTCAGACCCTATCTCTGATGATATGAGACTTGCAGATCAGATGAGTACTGTTGTACAGCAAATAGGACAGCAGATAGCAGATAGCATTCTGACACACCTCACATCTACACCTGCACCACATCCCACATCTACACCTGCACCACATCTCACATCAACCCCTGCATCTCACCTCCCATCAACGCCTGCATTACATCTCACGTCAACCCCTGCTACTGCGGGGCACCCAGGCCGTGATGATGCATACAGAAGCAGAGATGCTCCCTCCAGCCACACACTAGATCTCTCACAAGTCCAACTGTTCACTCAGAGGCAAGTCAAAGAGCCACCTACATTCAGAGGGGAGAGTTCAGATACATTGGCTGTTGATGAATGGGAGGACTCGATGAAAACTTACATAAGGAAAAGCAATGTTCAACTGGAAAATCAAGCTGAGGAGATTCTCATTCACTTAAGAGGCAGGGCAAAGGATGTTGTGCGTTTTGGTATAAGGAATGGTGAGATTGATGTGCAGCAGAACCCACAGGCCATATATGTACTTTTGCGCAAACATTTCAGCTCTAGCCACTGCTCCTCTGTACCCCTAGCTGACTTTTATTCTACCCTACCAAAGGACAAGGAGGACCCGTACGAGTACTGGCTTAGGCTGAACAGAGCTGCTGATGTTGCTGCCAGTTGCCTCAATGAGCAGGGCAAAATGTTTGATAACCCCTCTGTTGAAGTTACACGTATGTTCATCAGGCACTGCCCCAGCAGAGATTTGGCTATCACTTTTAGGTCCAAGACGATTGATAAATGGTCAGCTCGTGAGGTCCAGGAGGTGTTGGATGAATATCACCTAGAGAGGGGAGTTAGGTCCTCTGCTGAGTTGTATAGCAGAGTCAACATGAATAAAATTGAGATGAGCCCTAATGCTAATTTGCACACAGACATCCCTGAACAGAAGAAAGCAGTGAGTCAAGACAACTCTACCCTTGAGAAGTTAATTGGAATGTTAGAGAGGGTGCTACTTCAGAGCCCAGGTCAAGCGCAAGCCAATAGAAGGCCAAATAGCAACAACAGATTTCCAAGGATTGAGGGCCTGAATGACATGCCATGTTCTGTATCCAAAGACAGCTCTCACTCTGCTTTGACACACTGTCGAGAGGGGGGACTGTGCTTCCTGTGTCACCGGCCTGGCCATTCAAGACGCAACTGCCTTGAAGGGCAACGTCCACATCCCCCTGGTGAGCAGGGAAACTGAGTGATCTGCGTGCAGGGGAGGACAGCGCAGATCAGATGAGTGAGCCTCCCACCTTGACAGACACTGATTATGAAACATTGTACACAACCTTCAGCAGTGCAGGGGCATCAAAGAATACAGTGATTTTTCAGGACCTGCAAAGACTCTCGAGGACTGATAGCCTCTTCTACACCGATGTGACTACTGATGAGGGACATGTCCTCAGGGCATTAGTGGACAGTGGCTCGATGGCATGCACTATAAGTGAGACGGCAGAAACAAGACTTTCACAGTCTGCCCCTAGCATTGAGAAGAAGTCAGCCGAGGGCTTTGTCATTGTTGGCTGCGGGGGTAATCATGTCACACCTTCTGCTATGTATGACCTCACTGTGTCTGTTTATGGCTATAGGGTGATGATTCCTGTTCTTGTTGTACCAGGCCAAAGTGATGACATGATTCTGGGCAGTAATGCCATCAAGTGGCTCATTACGCAGATGAAAGAGATTGTTGATGGCCAAAGCATAACATCTCCAGTGAACGGTGCTCTGAGTGATAATTTGCCCCGTTTAATGTCCCTGTTATCCTGCTCAGATGAATGTAAAGGTGCTGCAATGCCGTTCAGAATTGGAACAGCTAAGCTCAAGAGATGTGTCACTCTACAGCCATTGTCTGAACATTTAGTATGGGCTAAACTTCCAGCGTTTGACGTTTCAGCAGTGGGTAGCACGGTGATGATTGAACCCACCCAGTCCAAGACCAGGCCTGCACAAATTCTGGTGGGCAGAGTTGTCACTCCCTTATGGGGTGATGGCTACGTTCCGGTTAAGATAGTGAACCCCACTGAAAAGCCACTAACCCTCAGAAGAAATGCGAAGGTTGCAGATGTGTTCCCCTGTCTTTCCGTGCAGGACATGCCTGAACCAGATCGCATCCAGTCCAGTGTACAGCACGCACAGAGCTCGTCGCCTACACCCCGGTCAGAAGCCGAGATGTCATCCGTGCTGAGTGACATGGGACTGGAGGATTTGGACCTCTCATCATGTGAAGTTTCCCTAGAGTGGAAAGAGAAACTGCTGCAGATCATTGAGCAGTATGAGTCAACCTTTTCGAGGCACAAAATGGACTGTGGTGAAGCAAAAGATTTTGTCCACAGAATCCACTTGTTGGACGACAAGCCCTTCAGACTTCCATACAGGCGAGTCCCACCGTGCCATTATGACAAGCTTCGGACTGCATTGAATGAGATGGAGGAGCGGGGAATAATCCGTAAGTCTCAGAGCGAGTATGCATCTCCCCTTGTCCTGGTTGTAAAGCCGAATGGTGACCTTCGCATATGCAATGACTTTCGGTGGCTGAATGCAAGAACGGTGAGAGACGCTCATCCTCTCCCTCACCAAACAGACACCCTCGCCGCACTAGGTGGCAATGTGCTGTTCTCCACTATGGACCTCACATCAGGGTTCTATAATGTCGGGCTCCACGAGGATGACAAGAAATTCACTGCATTCTCCTCCCCATTCGGTCTCCATGAATATAACAGGATGCCCCAGGGTCTGACGAATAGTCCTGCCACTTTCATGAGAATGATGATGTCTATTTTCGGCGATGAGAACTTCACAAGCCTGCTTTGCTACCTGGATGACCTCATGGTCTACGCTCCGTCTGAACAGGTCGCACTGGAGCGTCTGCAGATGGTCTTCTCACGTCTGGCTGCCAACAACTTGAAGCTCTCACCTAAAAAGTGCCACTTTCTTCGCAGGACTGTTAAGTTTCTGGGACACATTATATGTGCGGATGGTGTTAGGACAGACCCAAGTAAGGTGGAGGCCATAAACAATGTGCAGGAAACTGACCTGATGGAGTCCGATGGGCTGACACCATGTGCCAAGAAAATCAGATCCTATTTAGGAATGGTCCTCTACTACCACCATTTTCTTGAGGGATGTTCTGCTAAAGCCAGGCCACTGTTCAACCTTGTAGCTGAGCCTGCAGCCCCGCGCAAGAGAGGGGGAGGCCATAAACCTAAGTTCAAAAAGGGCCATGTGAAACTGTCTCCGGCAGACTGGACTGATGAGTGCAGGGAGGCGTTCAGAGCCTTGAAGCATGAGCTTGTGCACAGTGTCACGTTAGCCCACCCAGACTTTGATGCACCATTCATCCTCGCGGTTGATGCCAGCTTTGATGGCCTGGGAGCTGTCCTCTCACAGTTGCCCCCTGATGGAAAGATTGCCAGACCAGTGGCGTTCGCCAGCAAGACACTCTCTCAGTCCCAGCTGAACTATCCAGCACATCGGCTGGAGTTCCTCGCTCTAAAATGGGCGGTGTGTGACAAGTTCAGCCACTGGTTGAAAGGGCGAAGTTTCTCAGTCTGGACAGACAATAATCCGTTAACATACATCTTGACTAAACCGAAGTTAGATGCATGTGAACAGAGATGGGTATCGAAGCTTGCAGCCTACAGTTTCGACCTGAACTATGTCCCTGGCCCAAAGAATGTGGTTGCCGATGCACTAAGTAGAGAGCCGTTTGTCCAGTCGTGCATGAGCCACCGTCTTGTAACTGAACCCTACACCTTGCTGCTTAACCAAGTGAGTGGAATGGTGGATAGGACGGTGCAGGATGCTTTCCATTGTACTAATAACTGCCAGCTGGTTGTTGATCAGTCTGAAGAGGGAACTGACATCACCCATCCTTCATCTCCAGGGTCCCTCTCTTCCCGTGATGTGTCGGCCGTGCTGGATGCACATGACTCTGGAGGTGTCTGCCAAGTGAGAGGCACAGGGCCGGATATCCCTCAGCTTGCCGGTATTGATCAGACTACCTCCATGCCGAAGAGTGAACTGGCTAATATGCAGGAGCAGGATGCTGTCTTGGGCAGAGCTTTCTTTTACGTCCAGCGCCACAAGAGGCCCACTAGGCGTGAACGTGCTGATGAGTCTCGCGGTGTGGTTAAACTGATGAGACATTGGCCCAAGCTCTCCATCAAGGACGGCATGTTGTACAGGGTGAAGAAAGACAAACAGATGAACATGACCATTCACCAGTTCGTTGTCCCAGACTCCATGAAGGCCCAAGTCCTCCAAGGCCTACATGACACAGCTGGTCATCAGGGGCAGGCTCGCACACTTTCTCTCGCAAGGCAGAGATTCTTTTGGGTAGGAATGGAACGTGATATCATCAACCATGTGAGACACTGCTTCCGCTGTGTGGTTGGGAAGACCCCAGAGCCTAACGACCGTGCTCCTCTGGAGAGCATTCGCACGACTGAACCGATGGAACTAGTCTGTATTGACTTCTGGACTGCAGAACAGACTGACAACAAGTGTGTGGATGTTTTAGTGGTGACGGATCACTTTACCAAGCTGTCACATGCATTCCCATGTAGAAATCAGACAGCGAAGCAGGTTGCCCGCCGTCTCTGGTCTGACTTTTTCAGCATTTATGGGTTTCCTAAACGTATCCACTCAGACCAGGGGGCTACCTTTGAAAGTCGACTCATTAAGGAGCTCCTGGAGATGGCTGGTATCCAGAAATCGCACACCACCCCGTACCATCCTATGGGGAATGGAGTTGTTGAGAGATACAACAAGACTCTCGGAGGCATGATTAGAACCCTCCCTTCGCAGTGCAAAGCCAGATGGCCGCAGATGCTCCAGATGCTGACGTTCTGTTACAATTGTACTGAGCACGAGACGACAGGCTTTGCCCCTTTCTTTCTCATGTTCGGGAGGATTCCACGTCTGCCTGTTGATGTTGTCTTCCAGCATGCCCTCCCCAACAGTGCTGTTGTTGACCACTGTGACTTTGTCTCTCGCTTGAGGCGTGACCTGTCTGAGGCTGCACGCATTGCTCAGCAGAACAGTAGGATGGCACAGGCTCGTCAGGCTGAGAACTACAACCGCAAAGCGAAGGGGTCTCCCCTCACTGTGGGTGACAGAGTCCTGCTTGCTAATCGTGGTCTGAAAGGGGTGAGGAAAGTTGCAGACAGATGGGACTCTACAGTTTATGAGGTGGTGTCTGTTAAACCTGAAATCAATGTGTACTGCATCAGAGACCCTGTGACATCTAAGGAGAAAGTGGTCAACAGGAACTTGCTCCTCCCTGTGAGCTTTCTCCCTGTGGAAGGAAGTGACGCCTTAGAGGTGAGCTGCTCTTCAGTTGCTGGAAGTGTGCAGAGTGACCCAGTGGTTCCTGTTGATGTTCAAGACGGTGAAACAAAGACCATTAACTGGCTTCTGCAAATGGATGACGCGAGTGATGGGGATGCTACGTCCAGCCAGTCTGAATGTTCCTCTGATGTGGCTGTGGGTGCCCCATCCTCGGTGGCCGAAATGGCTGCAGTCCCTCGCCCTGTAGGCGTGACCTTAAGTACTTCAGACATTTCCCCAAATGCTGCACAGTGCCCTTCCCCGGCCTCCTTCCCTGGATGTGTACCGTCCCAGGATTCACCCTCCCAGGCCTTGGCGGAGGCAGCTCAACGTGTCCCCTCCCCTCCTCATGATGATGTCTTACGGTCAGATGACACGCAGACCCATGTAGTTGACACTCAAACAGATCACACACAGACCCATGCAGTTGACATACTGACAGATCACGCACAGACCCATGCCACTGATACACAACCAGGTGATCTCACACAGGGCCAAGTAGTTTCTTCACTGCCACCTCCACGTCGTACTAGGGCAGGCAGAAGTGTGAGGCCACCTGTTCGACTAGTTTGTGAGATGAACAAACAGATCATTGATGAATCGTTGTCGTTGACATCTGTTGATTCTTTGTTTTCTTTTGAGAAAGATATGTTTTCTGTGTAGATATTGATTCAGTGTTCTTTTTTTTTTTCGTGCATGGGTACTTGCCAGAGGTATCCTCCAGTTAAGTTGACTCTTATAGAGCATGGTTTACAAACTGAGAGGTGTATACGGCATCTTTCGTGTCTTATGTTGGTAAGGGGACTGGTCAGACCCCTTTCTGATTTAATTCCAAGTGGAAAGTTTTTAACTGACTTGAACTGAGTTTTGCTCTTATTGCTGCATGCTGTAACTGGAGACTTGAGTTTTGTGTTTTTTTGGTCTTTTGTTTTGTTTATCCCCCGATTTAGCAGGATTTTAGGGGGGTGTATGTGACATAGTCCAAAAGGTTGTAGTTAAAATCCCACTAAATGGGGAGACTACGCCTCCTACTGTCCAACATTCCTGCACCAAGCTTCATAGTAGCAAGGGATTGTGGGTAATCCTCACTGCAATGGAGGATTTCATGAGAGGTAATGTGTCTCTTGTCTGTGGACAAAACGAATATATAAACTATATTAAAAAGCACTTACAAGTTAATCTGGGCTAACTGCCTTAAAGCTAACTACATTAGACTAATTCTGTGACGTTTTTGTTGGGTCAGTCATTCATTTCTTGTGTGTTTTGTCACTTGTAAAAAACGTTCCAGTGCAACTAGTTGACAGAATATGTTGTTGTCTTTCCAGACAGTGCTTTGGTCCACATGTACCCATACTGACATACTGTCTCATGTGCCCACATTTTATGAATGCAGGTATGTTGTTTAAGAGTCTTGTCATTTCATTAAGCAAATGTTTCATTTCATGTGATTTGATAAATAAGATAAAATATTATAAAAAACGGTAACAGTTCATGGTAAAAAGATACTACTGTACATGTATTTTCATGTTTTCTGTATTTATTGAAGAGAACAGTTTTGTTGTATTTTGTTTTATTTGTGCAAACTATATAAAATCCACTATACGATCACTAGATCTGTAAGAATGCCATGTACAGCATACTAGTCAATACTCACTGCAATGGAGGATTTCATGAGAGACAGTGCTTTGGTCCACATGTACCCATACTGACATACTGTCTCATGTGCCCACATTTTATGAATGCAGAATAAACAACCTGCTGCTGAGCTGTTACCACCACCTGAACTCCGAGTGTGTTAATTCAGAGAGGAGACATCTTACATCGGTCACATATATATATATATATATATATATATAAATAAAGTGTCCTTAAGCATCAAAATAGTACAGTGTCCAAATCAAATCAAAAGTGACCATAGCAGTCAATGCTAGTTAGTGCAACAAGTATCTCACTGTCATGTCAAACACAAGCATAAATACCCAAAACTACTAACACAACCTAATAGTGCAGTGTCAAAAAAAGTCAACTCGAAAACAACTCGAAAGGAAAATAAACCAGAAGGGGTGTCACAGCCATGAGCACATGAGCACCCTCCCTGGAAGGTCCTTAGAGGTCAGAGTCAGTACAACTAGTTCCGTCATCCTAGGTTAGGAAGTTAGTCCTCCTCAATCGACCTTTATGTGTCTCATTGTACAGCTTAAGGGCAGCCGGTACAAAAGACTTTCCGAGTCTCTCGCATCTCCGACCTGGGTAGACAAAACGGTCGTTTCCTCTCTTACTCCAGTAACTGAAGATCTCCAGATGTCTTCTAGGATGTCCACAATTACAACACCAGAGGCAGCTCCACAGATCACGTTCAACCCAGATTCGACTCAAACACATTATTTCTCCTGCTATACCGCTAACATGTAGAACGCGTGTCTAAATCCCTACTTTACTTTAAAAAAGCTCTGAAAAACCACTTACAGGCAGCTGCTACTCGTAACTGGTAACAATAAACTTATTGTTGTGTTGTGTTTTTTTTACAACTGTTTTCTTATTTTCTCTGCATAGTATTGGGTTTTATCTGTTTTTCATTCAATGTTATATGAGTAAAAAAAACTGGATCTCAATGTATCCTTTTCCTATGCAAACTTCTAATAAATTATTGAATCAATCAATCAATCAATCAATCAATCAATCAATCAATCAATCATTTAAAATGTGTTCTGTCTTCTTTTCCAGTGAGTGGAGGAAGACACTCTGAAGTCATTACTGCTCAGGTGACCAATGGCGTCCTCTTCAGGAGAACACGACACCATGAGTGAAGTTCCCAGCTATGAAGAGGCTGAAGTGATGAGAGTGAGACGAGAGATGAGATGAATTGAATTGAATTGAATTGAATTGAATTGAATTGAATTGAAGTGAATTGAAGTGAACTGAACTGAACTGAACTGAACTGAACACTCATTTCAATTCATATGAATGTAATACAGTCTTCTGTATGAATATCAGCTTCTAATAACAGGAATCCATTAAGGTGTTCATTGAAAGCAAGTATAGCGTCGTTGTCGGGTGAAAACCTTGTATGTCCAAAAACCGTTCGGTTTGCATTTATCATTTAAAAAATGTTTTAAACTAGTGAAAACAGCCGATCTACAAGCACACAACGCCTCGCACTGCAAGGCGTTGTGTGCTTGTAGATCAGCTGTTTTCACTACTTTTGTGTGACGGCCTTGTATGATGAAGCAGGGCTTTACTTTGCGAAAGAACGTACACATTTTAAACTTGGAGATACAAGGTTTCAATAGTGTGTGCCAGCGGCTACGTCATTGTAGTCCTTAGCGGCCATTTCTTGGGTCAAAACACAGGTGTTTCAATTCTTTGATTGCATAGAACTAATGCTATAGTCTAATCAGAACACCTGTGTAAGGCTGTGTTTACCCAATAAATGGCCGCTCTTAGAACTACATTTGGCACACCCTATTCGACAACGACGATAGGCTTCTATTGTTTTTTCTTAATCCGTTCCATTAGTTAAGAAGAAATGCAATTGTGCAAATGTGCTTCATTCCACGCCAAAATATGTGGATTTGTTTTAAACTTTCTTTCTTTCTTTCTTTCCCTTCTCCCATATGTTATAGCTGGAACAGGAGTTGAGCACTCTGAAGGCGGAGCTGGAAATTACCAACATGCAGCTGCACCACAAAGACAAGAAACTTGTGGAAATGAGGAAACTGGTGAGAGAAATCAATCATCAATATGTCCGTACACCGTGGCAAAGACTTGATCGTAGCACATTTTTGATTTAAAGGTATCAGTGATTGTATTTCATTCAAATAAAAATATAATTGGTACATTTTCCATTCATTCTCCTCACTAGAATGTGTCCTGACCATATAAGGACTTCCACCATGGCCTGTGTTGGGAGCATAGCTAGATTCGGGTTTCAGAGGTGGCCAGCCAGTCCTCGACCAATCAGACCATAGAATATGTCCGTAGTTATGTTATGATGTTTAGTTATGATGGTCAAAATAAATGTTTTGAGAACCACAGTCGCTCTGAATTAAGAATGTCTGCTTAATGCCTAGATTCTAAACTACTGAACTCAAAATGCCACAGTCTCGTAGTAAATCAGTATCATACATATCCTGAAGCTGGAGACGTAGGCCTACCAATATTCAGTGATAGGATCTAGTGACCAAAACAAGGACATTATAATGGTGTAAAAAATCAATTAAAAAAAACATTTCCATGCTGTAAGGCCAGTTAGGGACAAGATGACCCCCGGCTACTTTCATCATCACTGAATACACCTTTAAGCACCATTATAATGTTCTTATTTTGATCATAAGACCCAGTTACTGAATGTCACGTCTCCAGGTTTTCTTCAGAATATGTATGACGCTGATTTACTACGACACTATAATTAGGAGTCCACTCAAATGTTTTATTTGCAAGGACCCCCTAAACTCTGAGAGTGTTCAAATGGAACCAAATGGGTCCTATTTGGTTTCATTTGGACACTCTCAGAGTTACAGACCTGTAATGGTCATTCAGGGCTGGCTTCTCTATGTGTTTCTGGTAATATCATATCAATATGTCAACTCATTTTGAATTTCTGTGGGAAATTTTTAATTTTGAGGAAAAATGTCCACCACAAGCTACAGTGACATGGGGATGACCCCTGCTACCCAGTTGTAGTTTACATCCATATCTGGCCAGACTCTTATAATGTATTGAAGAATTTGAAGGGACAAAAGATCCATGTATTTTTACAGTATTTCTCTTTTGGCTAAATGTAAATGATCAGTGTCACTATATATGAAACATGAGGTTTGACCAAATGTCTGCACAGATTCCTGAGTTATCACCTTCTCTTCCTCCCTCCAAACAGGAACGAAACCAACAATCGTTCAAAGAGGTGGTGAGTGCAAAGCTGAAGGCGGAGGAGGACGAGAAGAGCAGGATACTGTCAGAGAAGGAGGCCCTGGCTGAAAGTCTGGAGGCAGAGGAAGGGGAGAAGAGGAGGATCTTATCGGAGAAGGAGACCCTCGTCGAAACGCTGAGAGCAGGAGAGGAGGAGAAGAGGAAGATACTGTCGGAGAAGGAGGATGTGGTCGAAAAGCTGAAAGCAGAGGGGAAGGAGAAGAGGAAGATACTATCAGAGAAGAACGCCCTGGCCGAGAAGCTGAAAGCTGAGGACGTGGAGAAGAGGAAGATACTATCAGAGAAGAACGCCCTGGCCGAGAAGCTGAAAGCTGAGGACGTGGAGAAGAGGAGGATACTATCAGAGAAGAACGCCCTGGCCGAGAAGCTGAAAGCTGAGGACGTGGAGAAGAGGAAGATACTATCAGAGAAGAACGCCCTGGCCGAGAAGCTGAAAGCTGAGGACGTGGAGAAGAGGAGGATACTATCAGAGAAGAACGCCCTGGCCGAGAAGCTGAAAGCCGAGGAGGTGGAGAAGAGGAGGATACTATCAGAGAAGAACGCCCTGGCCGAGAAGCTGAAAGCCGAGGAGGTGGAGAAGAGGAGGATACTATCAGAGAAGAACGCCCTGGCCGAGAAGCTGAAAGCCGAGGAGGTGGAGAAGAGGAGGATACTATCAGAGAAGAACGCCCTGGCCGAGAAGCTGAAAGCCGAGGAGGTGGAGAAGAGGAAGATACTATCAGAGAAGAACGCCCTGGCCGAGAAGCTGAAAGCTGAGGACGTGGAGAAGAGGAGGATGCGCTCGGAGAAAGAGGCCTTGACTGAAAGGCTGATAGCAGAAGAGGAGGAGAAGAGGAGCATACGTGCCAACAAGCAACAGGTAAATAAAGCATTTCTACTTTCATCCAACACTGTCGAGATTGAAACGAAATTGGACCCAGGTGAAAATGAAGAGTGTTTCTGGGTCGGAGATCAAAATCAGTGGACTACTGTATGACTGCCCTCTGAGGCTCTGATGGTGTGAAATTGGCATTGCATTTGGGCTCAATAGAAATGCTAGTGTTTTAAATATTCTTGACAAAGACTAAAGCTAAGGACATTATCCCATGACATACTGTTATAGTGTTTTGTAAAACCTCATGTTATTTCTTTTTTTACGTCAGAAGAAACAAGAAAAAAACACATGCTCACAGGAGGTAAAATAGGTCACTATAGTAAACAGATGTATCTTTTCATCTATTTGTATTAACTCAAATGTATTGTATCTTGTGTGTGTGTGCGTGTGTGCATGTGCGTGTGTGAGAAAGGTCCAACAGGAGAACAAGAACTACAAGGACAAAAACACTGCTCTCTCCAAGTATGTCTGTCTGTCTATCTGTGATATCTCTGCCTGTCCTGTCTCTGATGTCTGTCTGTCTGTCTGTCTGTCTGTCTGTCTGTCTGTCTGTCTCTGATGTATGTGTGTGTGTCTCCAACAGACAGTTGTCCAGTGAACAGACCAAGCTGCATCAGTCCAAGCAGAGGGAATCAGAGTTGAACAAACAACTCTCCAGGATTCTATCAGAGAAAGAGGCCTTGACTGAAAGGCTGAGAGAAGAGGAGGTTGACAAGCAACAGGTAAATGAAGACCCAATGCATTACTTTCATCCAACACTGTTTGAAGTGAAAATTGGAACCTGCAGGTCAAATTAGAAAAGTGTACTTCTCTGCACGCAGATGTGCGACTGTACACTGCGTTCATGATTTGCGCCCTACAAAAAATTGAAAGCCAATCGGAATGGAATACGAAAAATCGGACCACGGAATCTGACTACAGAGATGATGTGCACCGATTCGTGTGACGTTTGGACAAAATATGTAGGAGTAGTACTAGTAGCAAAGATGGTGTCATGTTGGCAGTGGCACTACAACAGGCATATTTGGGGTGGAGGTTCTTCCTTGGCCTACTGGGAGTGTGTGTGCAAAACTTCACACCAATCGGTCCCGCAGTGCCAGGGACGTGCTGGACATTGGGAAAAGCGGGACAACTCCCGAATGGCCGGTTCATTACCGGCCGATCCAGGCCGGCCATTGGGAAAAAAATAGAAATAAAATGTCGGCCTTCATTCCATTTTGGGGGCTAGGCGGCCAATAAAATAAATCGTCACTGTCGGGCAGAAACGTCGCATGTCCAAGTTTCAAATTTGTAATTTTTTTCATAAAGCAAAGCCCTGCTTCATCATACAAGGCCGTCGCACAAAAGTAGTGAAAACAGCAGATCGGTGCAGGGCGTTGTGTGCTTGTAGATCTCTCTCTATAGCGCACAATGAGGGCCTCTCCAACTCTTTTACCCGGGCTGAATCAGAGGCCCAGCATGTCCCTGTGCGCAGGGGCGCTGGAAGTGGGGTGCTGAGGGAGCTGCAGCTCCCCTGGTGGTGGGGAGGAGAAAAAAAAAATAATAAGCCTATATATACACACACACAGAGCTATATTAAAACAATAATGTATTTGACTTTGGGGAATAAAATATGTTGAAAAAAGGTATTTGATTATCACATGGTGACCTAATCACATGGTCACCTTGCCACTTCCGGTCAGAAGGGAAGTCAAATTTAAATCCCGCTTTGATGGCACACCAAAGTCTATTTATTTGAGAACTAGAAACTGTCTATAGGCGCATTGTTGCAAACTAACACTGTTGTATATGGGGAATAAAAAACAGTAGAAAACTGTTACAAAAATAATACCCGATTTTGTAGTGTGTGCGTGAGTGACTGTGTGTGTGCATGCGTGCTGTGTGTTACACTGTGTGCTAAAATAACTAGTAACTATATAGCTCCTTGTTACACCGTTGTGCGGGGAATAAGCACCCGAAACCGTAATAAAAATAACCCAAAACCGGATAAAAAACGTGAATTTTTCGGCGTGCGGCCTTTGGCCGCACGCATGAACTCCTCCAGGCTCAGCTCCCCTTGGGATTTGGGAGTTCCAGCGCCCCTGCCTGTGCGGTGCCCAAGATTAGCTGTTCACAAACGTACAGACAGACAAACTCACAAGAGCACATTTCTCTTGTGAGCTCCAGGTTTTACACAATCATGGAAACCTGGAAAAGTAATGGAATTAGAAAACAGACTTTTTCAGGCCAAAATTGGGTTTTTATGTGGTCACACCCACCAGCTCATTAAGTAGGCCTGGTTGTTCTGGTGGCTGGTGGCCCAGCTGAGGTTAGCCACACCCACAGTGTTGGGTGAATGGTAAAAGGGGTGGGGCTGATTGTATGATGTCATTTTATCTGTGTTTTTCGCCCAGTCTTTCAGCTTTCAGGAACTAACCAAAAATACACAGGGAAGACACATCTTCACATTATAACTACACCTGGGGGTCTATTAGAGTAATGTCAAATAGACGCATACAAAACAGAAAAAGTACAAAACTATGGCACCACCTCTTTAACTTAAAGGCCTGTCCATATTGTCTCCGACCACCAAACATTTTGTCGGAAAGGTCTGGTTAAAAAATTACGTCACTCGCATCTTCTGAAAAAACATTACCCCGAATTAGAGTTTGGAAAGCTGCACGCCGGAAATTCAGGATTCTCAGACGAAAAGTACGGTGGTCGGAGACATTATGGACAGGCCCTTCAGTTAAGGCATAAGTGCTGGTACTTAAGACAATCAAAACAGAGTCACTGAGTGTCAAAATGCGTATAAACCATGAGGTGAATGCTTCCTTCCTCTCATATGTTGTAGCTGAAGCAGGACTTGGAGAGTCTGGAGGAAGAGATAGAGGGATACAAGACCAGAAATGCTGCGCTTTATGGGTATGTCCTTCCTTCCTTCTGCCTGTCTGTCTTTCCTGTCTCTGATTTCTGAGTCTGTCCAGCGGCGGAAATCCAAGGAAACGTTAGGGGGGACAATTCGGGCACGTGCGCCCGATTTCATTTTTTTTTTTTTTTTGCGTGCCGATATCGGTTTTCGGGCGGTTTTGCCCCTTCATTTTCCTTCAGATACGGGCATCTTTTTTAACGGTTTTATGAATGTATTATATATTTACTTATTATCACTGCTGCAATAACCTACACAAAACACACAACCTCAGTCATGACCAATGACAAATGCACATCAGAAAGTCACAAGGGAACAAGTAAAGGCAAAATACTAGGGGTGGGACTTTAACTGATTAATTGCGATTAATTAATTACAGAAAAGTAACGCGATTAAAATAATTTACGCATTTTAATCGCACTTAGTTTTTGCACCACAGAACCTTCAGTTTCAGGCATACCGATCATAGCGATGCACCAACCAAGAAGAGACAACAAACGCAAAGGTAGAAGTAGCCGATCAGAGCGATTTGCTTGGCCTAGTGGATGCGAAGTTTAGATTTAAAAAACTCATTTGTTGATTCCCTCGTACAACAAAATGTGTTTTACTTGAAAAAAAAAATGCTTCTCAGGTCAAATATTGATGTGTGATTAAAATGCGATTAATTGCGATTAATTAATCACAGAGCCTGTAATTAATTACACTTAGTAACTTACGATTGTTGCTTGTTGGTCCATCCGAAATGTACATAGTTGACACTGTAGCAACTTGGCACGGGAATTAACTTGATTCAGCATCCTGATCCAATGTGTCCATTATCATATCATTGTCCAGAAACGAGTAATTTAATCGAAAAGGCAAAACCAAAGTTTTAACTTAGTTTAACTTCTATGATAGGATGTCTTTGGAATTCCAACAGAGCAATTCCTTTTATTAATATGCAATGTCCACACTGTCTTTCCACAGCCAAAACCACAGTCGCCACATTATGACATCATGATGTTTAGATGTGGTTTGCTGTTATTATATATTTTTTTGATTTACGACTGCATTGTCTGAAGGAAGCCAAACAAAAAGAATTTTTACTCTTATGTACCTGTACAAAAGACGTAACAATAAAGTACAACCTTGAACCTTGAATCATCACCCTGAGTCAACTAACTGTTAGCTAAAAGGAGAGGATTTTTTTGCAGGTCTTTCAGTCCGAGTGAATCAAAAATGCACCTCCGTTAAGGTGGAGACAACCTTCCGTTGGCCCTACAAGGTTAGCATTCACCAGCGTTGGCAGGTTAGCATTCACCAGCTTTAGTTTTACTGAGGTTAGGGTTAGGTTTACCATTGGTCCCCCCGACTCCATGCAGCCAATCACAAGCTTCCACTGCCTTTACCCCGTTGCATTTTTGATACATTCGGACTGAAAGACCTGCAAAAAACACTCTCCCCTTCTTTAGAGTCAGGGACCGGAATGAACCATTTGGGGATTTAGATGGGGGGTGAACTTCTACCATCGCTTGCGTTTAGTGTGTGATTTCAAAATTCAGACCCCTAAACGTTTGGCTTCGGGGATCCCTGACTGGGGGGGTCTGACTGGGGGAGACCACTGGGACCCTGGAAAGCGGCACGTCCCACCTGACCCCCCCTCCCCATGATTCTCGCGCATGTGTGTGTCCCCAACAGACAGTTGTCCATTGAACAGGTCATGTTGCAGCGGTCCAAGCACAGGGAATCAGAGCTGAAGGAACAACTCTCCTGTAATCGATCAGAGAAGGAGGCCTTGACTGAAAGGCTGAGAGCAGGGGGGTTTGAGAGGAGGAGGATACTTGCTGACAAGCTACAGGTAGGCCTACATTAAAGACACAACGCCTTTTCATCCAACACTGTTTTTTTTTGTTAGATGATACTGTACTGTGATTGTATGAAATTGGACCCAGGTCAACCTAGGAAAGTGCACTGCTCTGCAGGCAGATCCTTGCTTGGAGCAACAGTGTGCCTGTGGGCCTGTGGGGCACCAGGCTGTTTGTGGCATGTTTGGTTTGGATCAGAGCCTGTGGCCCCGGAGGGTCTCTCTCTTTGGCTACTGTCTATGACGGTAGTCCCATATGACATGATGGACTGGACTATCTCCATATATAGTGTTATCCACATTTCGTGTAGCCGCCCCGTACAGGAAGTGATGACACGGTTTTTCAGAGTATATATTTGTGATGTCCGCGGTCCACGGCCGACCGACCCACGCTCTGGGCACATTTAATGTATAGGATATCACACTTAGCCCATAGACCGGGAAGGCATATGTGTCACATAACCACTTTAACCATTATTTTGTATACTTTGGATATACATTTGGCTATTAAAAAATAGCAGATATACAAGCTTGTAGATCTGCTATTTTTTTTTAAATTTGTGCAAATCTGAATATATATTATTTTAAAGCGAACAATTTTAACTCAAATCTTTGCTTCAGGGGGGTCCCTGGAACAAAATATTTTGAGGTGGGGGTCCGCGGTCAAATACAAATATTTCTAGGGGTCCTTGACACTTGCACCACTGATATAGAAACATACGTTTTTCAGAAAACCATTAGGATTTTTAGTTATTATTGGGATCTTATAGGGTTAAATCCAGCTCCTACTTTCACTTTTTCATGTACACGTTTTTTGGTCCTGTAAAGTTCTTGATAAGTAAAATAGATCTATGTCAAAATGTGTATAAACCATGAGGTCCTTCCTTCCTCTCTTATGTTGTAGCTGAAGCAGGACTTGGAGAGTCTGGAGGAAGAGATAGAGGGATACAAGACCAGAAATACTGCACTTTATGAGTATGTCCTTCCCTCTGTCTGTCTGTCTTTGATTGATTGATTGAAAATGTTATTAGACAAAAATGGAGAACAGTACAAGTAGTCAAAACAATATGTAGTACAGTACAAGTAGTCAAAACAATATGTAGTACAGTACAAGTACAGTTAAACACCCTGCCTAAAAGGAACATCCCAAATAAGTCCTTTTACGGTCTTTTTTACGTTGGAAGTCCTAGGTATTCAATTCATGGCATGTTTTTTTTATCAATTGTAATTTGTAAACCATCTTCAAAGTCTCAAATGTCTAAACTTGCACATCAGAGTTACAGACAGTTACCCATCAACAATTGAACTGTGGATCTCTGGAATGACCCCTGGGTCGTCCGCGGACCACACTTTGTCTGACCTGTCTCTGTCCCCTAACAGGCAGCTGTCCAGTGAACAGGAGACACAATACAAGTTGAATGAGGAACTCAACAATATAAAGATGGTTATTTTTTTGTGTGTTTGTGTTGTTGGGTTTGTTGGTTGCATTGCTGCCGGTATTGCAGACTACAGGAGGAAAGTAACTCCCTGAATGTTGCTATGGATGGGGTGGTGGAGGTGGGGCTTGCATTGGCCTGACCTAAGTTTTCTGAAAAACATAAAATATTATTCAGATTGGGGGCATGCATGCAAGCTAATTATGTATTTTTAGACACAATAAGCCCATTCCCAAAATGCACCGCAATCTTTCATGGGCAGATGTGACTTATGGGAGCTGGTGTAAATAGTAACAAAGAAATTGCCAGAATACATATTTAGCCACTTGCAACCTGCCGCCCACCCACTGACATCAAAATACAAAAATCGCTAAAACGATAGAAAGCAGTAAATGAAAACATTTTAACACTCATCTTTTTTTTCTCTAATTACAATCTAAAATA
The DNA here is from genome assembly GCF_963921795.1 of Nannobrachium achirus. NCBI lineage: Eukaryota > Metazoa > Chordata > Actinopteri > Myctophiformes > Myctophidae > Nannobrachium > Nannobrachium achirus. The sequence continues at coordinate 71,476,876 of NC_137812.1, forward strand.
TGAACCCTTGATGTAAAAAAACAAAGTTGTCTTTTAAGGATATAACGACGATGAATCAGATTTTCCAAGTACACCACACTTAAAATATTGTTTTAATTATAATAAATACGGTAATATAAAGTTGCATTGTCCGTGCAGTGCCAGATACTGCATTGTTGACAATATTTATTTTGAAGGTTGATCACAGATGATGGACTTTTGCCTATTTTGTAAAGGTATTACTTAAAATGTGAAAACATAAATTAAAATGTGTATCAACCATAAAGGCTACAAATGATGTACTATTACACACTTTACCATCTGATTTCTATTGAAACGCATGTTTAAATTACTTGTATAGTGTATTTTCCTCTGCTAATCCACTGTAAATTTTTGAACTATCCCTTTTTATGTAAGATGTACAATGTTTTTAATGCTTTTTAATTATATGTCTTATATGTGTTCATAAAATGATTTTGTATTATGGACTATACAGTTTAATGTACTCTGTTATTTGGTTATTTATTTTGTCTTTCAAATATATGTTTTTAAATGTACCATTTTATATGTGGACCCTGTGCTTCTTTAGGGCCAAGCTAATAGACGGGTTTCTTATTTACAAACATTGAGACTAAATGCACATCTGACTGTATCATGTAATCAATTCCGTCCAATCCCCAAACCTGTTGTTTTGGGGAGCGCTGGTTTCATTGGCTAATTTTGGTACGGACCCTGCGCATGCATCTATTTCTTATCAGTGTAACGTGGACCAGAAACCCGTCTATTGGGATCTTAACAATAAACAAATAAAAAAACAAAACAAAACAAAACTGCTGTAACCAAAGGGACTCCTCGGACTTTACTTAACTAACTATAAGCGACTTTAATTAGATGACAATAGGAGTAAGTAGCTCTGGAAAATCATTTAACTTAGCATTAATGTTAAAGAACTTTTCTGACTATATTTAAGGGACATTCAAGCTTACTCTACAGTGAAGGAAGAACTCCATGAATTGAATAGAATGTGTATTTATCTATAGGCTCTATTCATCAGCAGCCATATTGAGCCTTACTTCCTTCACAGGTGTTAACAATTATACCAATTAAAGGGATAGTTCACCCCCAACATGTTTTCGTTTTTTAACTTGAATTCATAGATATTTTGTGTTTTTTGTTGCATTCCAAAGCCATTCATTTGAGGAGACTCTTTGTGTCTCCATATAGGGAACCAATTAGGCTCTTTCTGTCGCGATAGGGAACCACTGCTGGTCATCAAATTATTGGCTTAGGAATCCGTTGGGGTTAGTAATCGATAGGAGAAAAAAAGTATTTTTTGTGAACTATCCCTTTAAGGCTCTGTTCCATTCTGGTCAAACAGAGTCAGGGTGCTGATATTGTGTCATGTTGGCTCACTGGAAACACTCTGCTACACCAGTAGGGACCTTGAGGGGTTCCAAATGGACGCTTACAGGTGTGTAACTTATAATAAGCAGACATGGCAACACCGTATAAGTATGTATGTATCTGTCTCATGAGCATCAACTGCACACAGATGGTGAACAAAGGGAACTTCAAAGAGACTTGCAGACAAACCACACATAATTTCTTTCTAGCAGCAGACAGTGAAGTGAGAATAGGAAAATAAGCAACACAATCTCATTAGCAAACGTATGACAGTAATGAGGACACAACGGAAGATTAAGTTTGATAGCAATACCGTAAACCGTTCTCACCGGCCAGACAAACAATAATAATAACAAAACAAAAACAATCTTTTCTGGATCAGCTAGGGCCCACTTGTTACTATGCCTTTAAAGGATTGATTGCTTATTGCACATAAAGTTGTAATGTTTGAATGTCAGTTGCAGCAGCCATGAGTCATGATATCAGCAGATAGCTCTCTCTCTCTCTCTCTCTCTCTCTCTCTCTCTCTCTCTCTCTCTCTCTCTCTCTCTCTCTCTCTCTCTCTCTCACAACACACACACACACACACACACACACACACACACACACACACACACACACACAAGGTGACGCATAGTCGTTTAAATGTCCTCTCACATCTATTTACAAATGACATCCTGCATAATTCTACATTCATTAAAACTCTGACTGGAAAGGGAGTTGAGAGGTATGTGAGGTAATTGCTCTGAGTATCCTGAGAAAAAGAAAATATTTCTAATGGAGAATAATAAAAGTTGTTATAGGAACATCAGTATAGTAATGTATGGACAATCAAAATCAGATGGAAATATGACATGTTGATGTGTTGTCATAATTAAACTGATATGGCACACTGACTATCAAGAAAATGAATACTTGGCACTTGTCAAAAAGGTTGCCGGCCCCTGACCGTTTTCTTGAGCCCTGTAGAGAGCGCCGCTGCCATGCGGCCATGCGGTGCAACAGTAGTGTAAAGTAACTAGTAGCTTACATTTACTTAAGTAATATACTTAAGTACAACTTTGAGTATGTGTACTTTACTTGAGTATTTCCCATTTTCAATAATTGTACTTCTACTCCACCACTGTCTGCTGTTTACACCGCAGAAATGGCGGCGGCGCTCTCTACAGGGGAGTGAGTGCTCAGGAAAATGGTCTATAGAGGTTCTAATCTAAGCGGTTAAACTGAAGTGATATTGATAAATTCCTAATATTATCAAAGCATTCTGAATCACCCCTCGACATGCTTTGAGGCTGACTTACTTATCTTACTTATATATCAGATATCAGCAGATATAAAACCAATAAAATAAAGACTGTGGACTTTAGTTCAGGATCATTCCTTACAGCAGGTTAATGATTACAGTCTTCTTGGTTTACAGGAATCACTTTACCGTACATGTTGAAGCTGGAGGACTGAAGCTTGTGTCTGCGCTCAACACACCTTAAAGGCAGGTAAGAAAAATACAAACTATTATTAATCCAATTTTGTCATGAAAACAATTTAAGCAATACATATTCTAAATTAGCATTACAGAATATTCCTCGAATATGGTGAGAATATTTACATAAAAAAATATATATTTATATATGTAATACATTGCTGGAGTACTGTATTTTTTATTGGCAGACAAAATATGATTCTGTGGTATTAAATATTTTTTTCTGTCATTTTGCCTTTATTTGATAGGATAGTGCACTGAGGGGAGAGAGATGGGGGGGGGGGGGGGTGGTATGCAACAAAACTTGATCGGACTCGGGATTCAAACCAGCAACCCACTGCAGGCTATACCAAGCCTTGTATGTAGTGTACGCCTGGACCACTAGGCCAGCGGGTACCCCCAGTGTAAAATATTTTTGAAAAACACACATTCTGTAGCTGGAGGGCAGATTTAGTTTTTTATGCTAATTACAAAAAGTTGAGTAAAAAATGCACAAGGAACATCTAGGTTTTCCCCCCTTCTCTTTTCTTTTCTTTTATATACCGTAAATCTATTCAACCAAAGTACTCTGAAAATGTTTTGTGCCAGGGACCCCCAGAAGAAGAAGAAAAAAATAAAAATAAATAACTGTGTTTAACAATTCAAAATGATTGAATTGAAGAGTTTTCCAAACCTTTTTGAGATTTATTTCAAAAATAGCAGATGTACAAGCTTGCAGCCTGTCATGAACTGACACACTGTGAGTTTGTACATCTGCTATTTTTTATATAAATCTAAGTTGGATAAGGTGGATACTCATCCAACTACTTTAGCTGGGGACCCCTTGGAAATCCACGAAGGACCCCTGGAGGTCCCTGGACCTCACTGAGGACAAAGTTTAGAGATCAAATTAGACAATAAATGTATCCCAAATACTTCTTCTTTCGTGTATCATCGTCCTTGATGATTGGTTGACAACATTTTATTTCACGAGATTTCTTGTTATTTATGGGGGAGGCCATGGGGCTGGCTGTCGTCTTCTCACCCTTGCTGACGTCGGCTTAGGCAGGGTTTAAACCACTCACCTTCTGCATGAAGGGCACATGCACTAACCACTACACCAACATCACACCCCCTTCCTGAATACTGAACTTGATCAATTTCACCGGTTGCCTGGCAATGTGGTTCTCAAGGTGGGGTCCGAGGTTGCCCTGGCATCAATCTGAGTTCCCAGAGGTTCTTTTTTTCACCACTAGGGGGGCGAGAAGAACCTCTGGGCCAAAACTATGATATTCCTGGGGCAGGAAGTTGTCCCAGGCTCAGAATCTGAGCTGGGACAATACAGGAAGTAGAGCCCTGTGCAAACCTTCAAAACATTCAGAAAAGAAACCAACCAAAAACACTACAACAATATGCAGCCCATGTTTTAAGGTGAATCCTACCAGACTACCCTGGCATTGGTCCGAACTATCATTGTTCCTACATCCGATTAGTCAGAATCTGTTGATGTTAACCTGGTGAAAATACTATGTCTAAACCTAAACCTAACCCTAACCCTAACCTCAGTAAAACTATGCCAAAACCTAACCCTAAAACCTCACCCTAACTAAATTCGGACTAATGAGATGTAGGACTAATCAGATTTCTGACTTATGGGCAGTCCCCAGTCCGGAGACCCCCAGTGCTCCTTGAAGGGGTTCCAGGGGGTCCCCAGCTAAATTAGTTAATGAAGCATCAACATCAGTTTAACCACTCTAACCCTCTTTACAGCTATGTTTTTAAACTATTTTCTTAATCTTGAAATCAAATTGAAACATTTTGAATATTTTTAAAACATTTTAACAACACACATCTCGTATGTGTATCCCTATAGCACAAGATATTTTCAGATGGAGGTCTGAGGCCAAATACATACTGATTAGAGCAGTGCTCCTCAAAGTGGATTCCAGGGACTGGTTCCTTTATGGGGGTCTAAAGTGACCCATACAAGCCTTTAACTCTGACAGTGTACACATGGAACCAAAAGAACCCTTTATTTGGTTCCATTTGTACACTGCCAAGAGTTAAAGGACAACTTTAGTTTTTTACAACAAGGGTTCATATTTTAGATTGTAATAAAATAATATAAAAGATGAGTGTTACATTGATTTCATTTACTTCTTTCTATTGTTTTAGAGATTCTTATTTCAGTGGTTGGGGGCATGCGTACAAGTGGCTAAATATGTCATTTTACACAGAATAAGCCCATTCCCAAGATACAACGCAACCTTTCATGGTTGGATGTGACTTATGGGGGCTAAAAGTGTTACTGTAAATAGCAAAAAAGAAACTGCTGGCTTATTGTGTCTAAAAATACATATTTAGCCACTTGTACGCATGCCCCCATGCGTACACATGCCCCACATTTTAGCATGGTAAACACGATAAAACAATAGAACGAAGCAAATGAAAACATTTTAACATTCACCTTTTCTTTTCTCTAATTACAATCTAAAATATGAACCCTTTTTGTAAAAAAAAACAAAGTTTTCCTTTAAGGGGAGACCTTTACATTTGAACGTTTGAGAAAGGCTGAATTAGAGGATCCTTGACATAAAAAAAGTTTAAGAAACACATGGCTTAGTTCACCTGCTAATGTCCTCATTATGGGAAGATATGTCCACATAATAAGGGGATTTTATAAGATATTTGACCAATCTGCGAAGTAAATCGTTACCAAGAAATTTCTTCACCAATGTGTTTCTAAAGGTGTGTGATAATATGCACTAAAAGGTTGAAATTCAACTCCCAGGGGAAACTTAAATAAAAAACGGATTTGTGTTTGTGTTCCATTAACTTTACTATACAGGAAACAATACAAAAATCACACCCGTGTGAACTGAGCGGTGGTTTACCCACCTCATAGATCATGTGTACCGATTTTTGTGACATTTGAAGAAAATATGTAGGAAAAGGCAAAAAGTGTGTTTTGGAGAAAATTCAAGATGGCGGAGAATCTATCCTGGTGCAAATGGGCGTGGCCTATACGGGGAGATGCGTCTTGACCCAAGGAATCCAGGGAAAAAAGAATTTTAATTTTCCGATCTACGGTTCAAGAGTTACGGAGCAAAACGTAAAGTGGGCCGTTATAGCGCCACCATGAGGCCGAGTGATGTAATTATTTTTCGATTCATTCTTAAAATCATTATGAATCTCCTCTCCGAGGTTTGAAACTGTAGCTCCTATGGTTTACGAGAGAAAAATACTTGAAAGTGATTTCTTGCATTGTCCCATTATAAGTCAATGGGGACAATTAAGCGTCGCTTTTTGCCGATTACGTCGGCATGGTAAGGCGGATCGGAACGAAAGGTAATAGCACACCATTCCCGGCCGAGCCGCACATTTTGATGTATATATTGCGCGAGTGGCGTAAATGGTGCGGCACTAGTTACGCGCCGAAGTTTAGGCTACATACAGACACGGACGGAGACAGACAGACCCACACACAGGAGCGTTGCGACCACCGCTCAAAAAAAAAATGCTTTAAGTAGCACGTGAGGGGTCAAACTAGGGGTTTTTCATGATTCCGAATCCATTGCAAGCATTAACGCATAAACGATGGTTTATTGATGAGTCATCACTTTTCACCGTTTTCTGGGGGCCATTTGTAGCCCACGGAATGTTTTTCGTGCAAAACAAATGCTTACAATGGATTTAGCATCATGAAAAACCCCTAGTTTGACCCCTCACATGCTACTTAAAGCATATTTATTTTCTGTGTAGTAAAGTTAATGGAACACAAACACAAATCCGTTTTTTTTATGAAGTTTCCCCCGGGAGTTGAATTTCAACCTTTTAGTACATATTATTACACACCTTTAGAAACACATTGGTGAAGAAATTTCTTGGTAATGATTTAGTTTGCAGATTTTATTACGTTTCCTTTAACAGTTCAAACAACAACAACAACTCATTGGCTAGCCCGGTGGTTCTCAAAGTGGGGTCCTGGGGACCACAATAGGCCCTTTTGCAGGTTCCGGAGGGCCCCCAGCAAAATGATTAATATTTAGGAATCAAATGGACTCTTATGGGGCTGAGAGTGTACAAATGTTCCATGTGTCCATGTGGTCTGTGGTTTAAGGGTTTTCAAAGTTAGGTCCCCAGGGGTTCCAGCAAAACATAATATCAAAATCAGTTTAACCACTTTAACTGGCTATTTTGAAAATGTTTGAATACTCTTTGACATTTTTAACACCACAAATGGGCAAGAAAAAGGTGAAAAGAAAAACATGAAAACGTTTGAGAACTACTGGGCTAGCCTATATGTTAATGTTAACCCCATGTGTTATGATCTTATGATTATGAGGTGAAAAATGAACTCACTAAGACAAGCATCACACAGGATTAATTTTAGGATGAAGAGGCAAATTGTAATGGATTCTTTAGGGACACCATTTGGGGACAGCTGGCCACTTTTATGAAACTATAGCTTAATGAGCACTATTTTGGGGATAACTGGGCACTAGTAGTGGAGCCCACTTTGTTTTAGTGCCTATATACCGGTATAGTTTACTGGAATCAATTTGAATCATGGCTTTGTGAAAAGTGTAATTCTGCATGAGAAAAGGGCTTGATAAGATCAGCTAAAAATGCAGTTTTTAAAAAATATGTACATAATGCTTGATGTGATATTGAGGTTTTTTTCTCAATTTGTCTGATATTTTCAGTTTAGATTAGAACATTTAGATAAGCCTTGTATTCAGCCTACACGTTTTTGGTGCTACTATAGGGGGTGAGGACTGGGCGTGGCCTTGCAAAAATCGGCCACTTCCGCCCGCCATCTTCGTTGCTATCTTTATTGTGAGACTCTTGGATAAAAGGAAGCGATGACCGGAGAACAGCATTGACAGTTCGCTGGTTGTAGATAAGATGGATTGGTCAATGCAAGTGTACTCTATTACAAGTCGAAGTCCAGTAGGCCTATTCAAAATTTACATGAGTAAAAGTATAACAGTATTGGTAATGGTATCAAAATGTATTTAAAGTACCAACAGTAAAAGTAGGCCTACTCATTGTGCAGAATGTCCCTTTCAAGTTATCAAAACATCTTTTGAAAATAGCATGGATCTAACATTGTAAGCTTGTAGATCGGCTATTTTCAAATGGTCAAAATATATGTATATGCTTATTATGCTGAAGTGGTTAATGATGTTTTGTAATAATAATCAAATAGTAGGCCTAGCATTACTAACTAAAGTTTTTAAATAAATGCAATGGAGTAAAAGCAGGCCTACAATATTTGGATCAGAGATGTAGTGGAGAACAAGTAACATATTGGCAAAGTACATGTAACTCAAAAGTGTAGGCCTACTTAAGTACAGTACTTAAGTAAATATACTTAATTACTTTACACCACATAGCGTGCCTACAGCCAGTTATTGGGCCACTGCCAAGACCACTTGCAATTTGACCCGGCCATTTTACTCGGTCAATTTTCATCAAAAAATTAAAATTTAAACGTGTCCATATTCACTGGAATGTCTGCTTTCATTTGCTGGTGCTCATTATTGTCTCCCAATAAAAATATATCACGCTAAAATCGCGACTTCGGCTGTCCATGCATGAGCGCAGAAAAAGCACAAGCAGATCAGAACAGCCTTCACATTCATCCATTGCTTTGGAAATAAAGATTGGTTTATAATAATATAACATTCCCTATAAACAGTAAAATGTGTGTGATCGTTATGTTGATCAAATATGGTTTTATTGAAATGCAATCAAAGCCTACAAGTCGAAGTCCAGTAGGCCTATTCAAAATTTACATGAGTAAAAGTATAACAGTATTGGTAATGGTATCAAAATGTACTTAAAGTACCAACAGTAAAAGTAGGCCTACTCATTGTGCAGAATGTCCCTTTCAAGTTATCAAAACATCTTTTGAAAATAGCATGGATCTAACATTGTAAGCTTGTAGATCGGCTATTTTCAAATGGTCAAAATATATGTATATGCTTATTATGCTGAAGTGGTTAATGATGTTTTGTAATAATAATCAAATAGTAGGCCTAGCATTACTAACTAAAGTTTTGAAATAAATGCAATGGAGTAAAAGCAGGCCTACAATATTTGGATCAGAGATGTAGTGGAGAACAAGTAAAATATTGGCAAAGTACATGTAACTCAAAAGTGTAGGCCTACTTAAGTACAGTACTTAAGTAAATATACTTAATTACTTTACACCACATAGCGTGCCTACAGCCAGTTATTGGGCCACTGCCAAGACCACTTGCAATTTGACCCGGCCATTACTCGGTCAATTTTCATCAAAAAATTAAAATTTAAACGTGTCCATATTCACTGGAATGTCTGCTTTCATTTGCTGGTGCTCATTATTGTCTCCCAATAAAAATATATCACACTAAAATCGCGACTTCGGCTGTCCATGCATGAGCGCAGAAAAAGCACAAGCAGATCAGAACAGCCTTCACATTCATCCATTGCTTTGGAAATAAAGATCGGTTTATAATAATATAACATTCCCTATAAACAGTAAAATGTGTGTGATCGTTATGTTGATCAAATATGGTTTTATTGAAATGCAATCAAAGCCTAGAGCAATTGAAGTAAAAGTATCGTTGCTTGCTCAACAAGTAGAACTAGTACAGACTGATCTTGATGCATCCAAGACCTAACAATGGCAATGGCCGCCAAAGTGGGCGGAGTTAAGCCCCGAATCTTGCGGTGATGTCATAACCGACAGTCCCTATAGTATTAGTGGACTGAATTGAATGTAGATCTATACATAGTACCCAGGGGGCAAACCAGCCTTTTTTTAGGAAACCTGCATTTGCCCCGACATACAAAGTTGTCCACCAGAAATATTATCTATGACCCAGTAGGATCACAACCTATATGGACAACCCGGTCAATTTGTACAACAAAGTCCAATATGGCCGCCTTTAGTTTTAATGGGGGGTGAATAGGGCAACATTTTAAACTGAGGGATATTTCCACGAAACTTGACAGGTTGATCAATGGTATACATATGAACATTTTTTGTATTGCAAGTTTCCATGAAATCCAATATGGCCGCCACAATATGGCCGCCATAATGTAAGGACCCAGAAAATAGGTTTTGCCTCTAACTTCTGAACCAGATGAGCTAGAAACGCAAACTTGGTGTCTATTTCATGGTGTCTGACCATGGGAGACTCAATGGAATAGCTAATTTTATTATTGGGTGTGTCTGGACCTTTATTGTGAATATTTGCAAGATGGTGGACTCCCAAAATAGAGCTTTAACATAATTTCTACCATGATTGTTGACTGCTTTTGCAAATACAAGCAATATGAATCCATTTGCTAAGATTTATGGCACAGAAGGGACTGATACCTGTATTATTCTTGAGTTTGCATGTTGTCAAAATGGCTGTAAACGAGATATTATATTTCCTGTCCGATTCTACTGTATGTAGTTGTAGCAATGACTTCAGATAAAATCAGAGACCAAAACAATGTATCTTAGAAATTATTTTTTAATTAAAAAAAAAAAAGAGAGAGATTATCTCAATGAAATGAATGCAACTGCCTTTTGGGGTCTTTCACACATAGACATGCACATGCTTTCCAACAACTTCAGCTTCAGGGAAATTATAATGAACACATGATTAAAACAGGCTGCATTATAATGCAAATAATTGCTAGTCACTATCACTGTCATGTGTACCTATCCTGCTGCATCTTGTCTCCAGTCCTTGGCAACGACACCCCAAGTAGCATGCAATTCCCTTCTTCGCACATGAACAGTTTTTCTGGCAGCCTTTGATACAGCTACATGATATTGCCTTGTCCATTGATATAGGCCAGGCTGGCTCTGTAGATGGACAGGGGACTGCCTTCCCATCACTGAGAGACCATCCATATTCAGTGAAGCAAGGGATGTCTGGCTTCGCGATGTGTGCAGTTTTATCTATAATGGCTGCTAGAGCAGCTCTTTTCAGGTGCAGGCCAAAGGCATTTTCTGTAGGTGGCAGCAGCTTCAACAGGGTTGATCGGTTATTTAGGAACTTGTACACTCTCAGCTTTTCCAGGTCAAAGTCCTCCGAATGGTCAGCTTTTGATGCACATACAGCTATTGTGAGGTCTCTAGCCTGATTCTTGACATCCTCTGAGAGGGAATAAGAGGAATTTTCAACAAACTCCTGAAGTGCAGGGAGATCTAGACCCATGCTGGTATTGAACCATGCCTTCTTTCCAGTGAAAAAGGGATAGAGTGGAGGATTTAAAGAAGAGACAAGGAGTGTGGTGATCAAGGAGGGGTGTGTTGTTGATGTCCCTGCACTAGAGTCAACACAACAGGAGGCCGACACAAGGGTAATTCTACACACCATCTACAGTGTCCAGGTTCACAAAGTTGACAGAGTTGTCATCCATGCTAATGACACAGACATCATCATCATGTGCCTATATCATGCTGCCACCCACCTCCTAGACCTTCCAGAGCTGTGGGTGAGAACAGAGCAGGATGCATATCTTCCTATCCATCACATGGTCTCAGCCCTTGGACTCGCACAGTGTTGTGCCCTGCCCTTTATTCACAGCCTGAGTGGCAGAGATACCACCAGCTATCCCTTTTTCACTGGAAAGAAGGCATGGTTCAAGACCAGCATGGGTCTAGATCTCCCTGCACTTCAGGAGTTTGGTGAAAATTCCTCTTATTCCCTCTCAGAGGATGTCAAGAATCGGGCTAGAGACCTCACAATAGCTGTATATGCATCAAAAGCTGACCATTCGGAGGACTTTGACCTGGCAAAGCTGAGAGTGTACAAGTTCCTAAATAACCGATCAACCCTGTTGAAGCTGCTGCCACCTACAGAAAATGCCTTTGGCCTGCACCTGAAAAGAGCTGCTCTAGCAGCCATAATAGATAAAACTGCACACATCGCGAAGCCAGACATCCCTTACTTCACTGAATATGGATGGTCTCTCAGTGATGGGAAGGCAGTCCCCTGTCCATCTACAGAGCCAGCCTGGCCTATATCAATGGACAAGGCAATATCATGTAGCTGTATCAAAGGCTGCCAGAAAAACTGTTCATGTGCGAAGAAGGGAATTGCATGCTACTTGGGGTGTCGTTGCCAAGGACTGGAGACAAGATGCAGCAGGATAGGTACACATGCCAGTGATAGTGACTAGCAATTACAAAAACTAGCTGTTTTAATCATGTGTTCATTATAATTTCCCTGAAGCTGAAGTTGTTGGAAAGCATGTGCATGTCTATGTGTGAAAGACCCAAAAAGGCAGTTGCATTCATTTCATTGAGATAATCTCTCTCTTTTTTTCTTTTTTTTTAATTAAAAAATAATTTCTAAGATACATTGTTTTGGTCTCTGATTTTATCTGAAGTCATTGCTACAACTACATACAGTAGAATCGGACAGGAAATATAATATCTTGTTTACAGCCATTTGACAACATGCAAACTCAAGAATAATACAGGTATCAGTCCCTTCTGTGCCATAAATCTTAGCAATGGATTCATATTGCTTGTATTTGCAAAAGCAGTCAACAATCATGGTAGAAATTATGTTAAAGCTCTATTTTGGGAGTCCACCATCTTGCAAATATGCACAATAGGGTGGATCTTAAATTAACTTTTTTAGATTTTCTTGAGTCTCACCCCCCAATTATGTTCCAATGTACAAAAAACTGCTTTGGTTAAAATTTGGTTGAATTTCAAGCATATTTAGAGGTAGCTCAATCATTATTCTTATACTAAGCACAGAAATTATATTTTTTAAGCTTACAAATCTAAACACAAATCTGATTACATGTTTGTCATATGTCAAACCAGAATTAATGTATTGTAGGAAATAGCAAAGCAAAGAATGACAAATTGCTATTTTTCATTTAACGTGCACAATGACATGTCTTTATTGCACACTCTTCAATCATACTCACAACACACAACAAGCACACAGCCCCACTTCCTTGTTTACCCCAAAAAACCCAGAAAGTCACTGCAGTATAGCAATTCAGTAGTTACTGATCAATTAAAGTTTGTTTACGGCTATCGGGATACTTGTGCCGATGGTTCTGCACAATTTGCAGCAAGTATTGGAGTTGGGACTCATCTTTAGTAATGAGACCACAAAATTCTTGTATTAGGTCAACCCCACGCTCTGCATGATCATTGACAACATTCATCGCCTTCACTACTACAGCCAGAGCTTCTTGGTAGTCTACCCTGGGCTCCCACTCATCGGGATCAACGTCAAGGAAGTCATCTGGAAGATCCATCATTTTGAAAAGCACTTCAATGTTCTTCCTTGCAATTGTTCCAAGGTCAACAGTAATTATCTTCATATGCCCCTGTTCATGATCTTCATTTCCATCTTTCATGGCTCTCACCATCAGCCTCTTCGTTTGCGCGCTCACTTGACTGTCAAACAATGCAAGTCCGACAATCTCTGGAGCAAAATACCATAAGTGATTGGAAAACTTTTGAGAAGCAGCTTTAGACACCTCAGCATTTATTGATGAATATTCCAGCAACGATTTTAACAGCTGCCAAGTAATTTAGTGGAGCGCTGACAGCAACAGGTGCCATCGTCCATGCCTTCACATAATTGCAAACTGCAAAAATGCACAAATCCATGCATGCTTTTTCTTCCCTGAAGGTCAGTTTGAATTGGCCATGAAACATCCAGATCTTCATACAATAAATAACCTTTGCCATCCAACAGGCATGATGGGTAGCTCCTGGAGCTCTGAACCGGATACCTCGAGCAGCGAGGTATCCGGTTCATCAATAAATGCTGAGGTGTCTAAAGCTGCTTCTCAAAAGTTTTCCAATCACTTATGGTGAACAGGGGCATATGAGGAGAATTACTCCTGTTGACCTTGGAACAATTGCAAGGAAGAACATTGAAGATTTTTTCCAAGGTGCTTTGAGTGGGAGCCCAGGGAGGACTACCAAGAAGCTCTGGCTGTAGTGAAGGCGATGAATGTTGTTAATGATCATGCAGAGCGTGGGGTTGACCTAATACAAGAATATTGTGGAAGAATATTGTGGTCTCATTACTAAAGATGAGTCCCAACTCCAATACTTGCTGCAAATTTTGCAGGACTATCGGCACAAGTATCCCGATAGCCGTAAACAAACTTTAATTGATCAGTAACTACTGAATTGCTATACTGCAGTGACTTTCGGGGGTTTTGGGGGTAAACAAGGAAGTGGGGCTGTGTGCTGTGAGTATGACTGAAGATAAAGACATGTCATTGTGCACGTTAAATGAAAAATTGCAAATTGTCATTCTTTGCTTTGCTATTACCTTCAATACATTAATTCTGGTTTGACATATGACAAACATGTAATCAGATTTGGGTTTAAGCTTAAAAAATATCATTTCTGTGCTTATTATAAGAACAATGTGTAATGTATAACTTAAATGTGCCTGCAGTGCAATTCGATTTTGACCAATAAAATGTACAATCTTTGACTTGATTGAGCTACCTCTAAATATGCTTGAAATTCAACCAAATTTTAACCAAAGCAGTTTTTTGTACATTGGAACATAATTGGGGGGTGAGACTCAAGAAAATCAGAAAAAGGTAATTTAAGATCCACCCTAATGCACAATAAAGGTCCAGACACACCCAATAATAAAATTAGCTATTCCATTGAGTCTCCCATGGTCAGACACCATGAAATAGACACCAAGTTTGCGTTTCTAGCTCATCTGGTTCAGAAGTTAGAGGCAAAACCTATTTTCTGGGTCCTTACATTATGGCGGCCATATTGTGGCGGCCATATTGGATTTCATGGAAACTTGCAATACAAAAAATGTTCATATGTATACCATTGATCAACCTGTGAAGTTTCGTGGAAATATCCCTCAGTTTAAAATTTTGCCCTATTCACCCCCCATTAAAACTAAAGGCGGCCATATTGGACTTTGTTGTACAAATTGACCGGGTTGTCCATATAGGTTGTGATCCTACTGGGTCATAGATAATATTTCTGGTGGACAACTTTGTATGTCGGGGCAAATGCAGCACACCTTCCTTTGCCCCCTGGGTATAGCCTATACATGCTCTTTTATGGACCTAGCGACCTACTTACTACAATTTACTACAACAGTATTCCAAACAAGTGAATAATGTGTGGTTCACCAAAATACAATTTGAATCATAAAAGTATGGAAATATATTAGGTTCTATGTTATATGTTTTTTTTTTATTCAATCAAGAGAGAGAACTTCAGCAGGATGAACAAGTGAAATTGCAAGTGATGACAAAAAGATATGAGGAGACAATTTTGTTATTTGAACACTATGCTAATAAATTGATACTCTCTCCTGATTGGCTGAAAATGGCAACCCACCAGAACCCCCCCCCCCCCCCCCCCCAAAAAAAAATACTTTTGAAAAAAAAAAATAATGAAAAAAAAATGAAAAGTTTTTTTGAAAAAAAAAAAAAAAAAAAAAAAAACATGTTGATGATGACGTCACCATCGGCAGATGACGAACCCGTGGGATACTTTTAACCTTCGCCTTCTCAAAACCAGAGAAAGACACAACGGTCAGAAATGGGACTTTGTGAGGATAGAAGGTGCTAGTGGGACCCCAAAAAAAGGGTTTAAAATAGGAAAAGTGAAATTTCATGGTGTATCACCTTTAAAGAGCTGGAGAGACGGGGAGACCCCTTACTGATCAATCATTATATTCTACAGCAACGCCTACTATCAGAATAAAGCTTGGAATCTTTCCCAACAAACCTTTTGTTTAAATAAATAAATCCCTTCATTGTTTGTGTTGAATAGGCTACACCCACACAGAACACACATATTATGCAGCAAAATATTACTATTTTAATTCCTGGAGGTTGATTTCTCAGGGCATCGACCATCCTGTATACAGTATGAGGAATAGTTTTGATGAGCATATTTCAAAATGTTTATTCGTCCCAATGACCTTCATTCATACAAACCTTTACTTTGTTCCAAATAATTACGTTGCCTTATCACTGTGTATATTCTCGGTCTGTGTTGTTGTTATCCACAGTAAAAGATTATACTACTAATAAGTAATAGAATTATACTACTTAAGGATGCTTAATAAAACGTATAATGCGACTAGTGTCCAGTGAACATGTATTCCATCTTAGCAGTGCGGGCAGCTTTTTGAAAGTGTTATCTATAAGCGCACCTTTTTATCTTATCGTATCTTTATGTCACATTGCAACTTGGACAAAACCACGAAAATGTTCATGACATTTGCTGTTGGAAATAGTTATACACACATAGGCAGGGATAGTTTGGTATTAAACATATTAAACAAATATCAGCATTTTCTAGGCCTATTGAAGTTTTACCTTCATTTATTACACCTGGCACTTTCTGCTGGACATTGATCCTGATCTGGGTCTCTGTATTTATTGTTTGTCTTGGACTCATGTTGTCTTCTGGCTGGACTGTAGTTTTTATCAGCACACACTTAATTGCTCTTGTTATCAAACTGTTGGACGAAGAGGGCAATGACGGGTGGAAAATGTAATGTTTTTCTTTTTTTTTAATCACGCATCCATGTTTATCCTTTTTATACTGGATATTCACAAAGACAACAAGGAAATAGATTTTGATCATTGCTTTATTGTTTTATAGGTCAAACATCACTAGTAGAGAAGTCCAGTGAAACCTCAGCTTTCAGAGGTGAGTTTGTGTTTTTTAGTGACGTTGTTTTGGTCTATATTGGGCATAAACGGGTATTGCATAACCGGGTGGGGCATTCATCGTTCCTGCCCAATGTTCTCTTAATGCACTGCATCCATTACTGACAGGTGATTGAAGTCAGGTCTCAGAGCTGCTAGAGAAGACAGATCAGGTGGTGACTGGTGATGGATGAGACAGAAGAACACGTCTCAGAGGAACCGAAGGAGATGGAGAAAACAACAGAACAAATGAGGGATAATCAGAACCAAACATCTAGACCTCCAAAAGATATTGGTATGTTTTGATTTACTTTGAAACATTCCATATCAATTTAATTTGTATGAATGTATGTGAACGTATTTTGTCTTGAAACTTTGTAGTGAAAGTTCCAGAAGAACCAACCCTGCCAGCTGTCAGGAGAAGGGGGAGCATTGACTTCTGTCCTCCAAGTAGTGAGTATCAGTATAATTGATCTGCTTCAATGTGATCATTCTCACAGTAACATTTCTAAATAGCTTAAGTAACACTGACTGAATAACTGAACAAGAAAAGTGTGCACACTGCACAGTTTCACCCAGATTGGTCAAACGGGGCTGGAGTTAAGTTGTTCACAGTCAGTGAATGGCAAACTCTCGATATTCCGATGTGTCGCTGTTTCAAGGTCCCAGTAGTCTGGTTAGGGATAGGGTTAGGCTTTAGGCTTAGGGTTAGCATTCACCAGCGTCGGCAGGTTAGCATTCACCATCGTTGGCAGGTTAGCCTTGGACCTTGAAACAACGGGACCTCGGAATAGCACTACGCGCCCGCATTGAATTGCCATAAAACATTGCACACACATTCCCACCAGGCCAAGGAAGAACTGCCACCCTAAGCCTATACAGGAATCTGCACTCAGAGGAGTGCATGTAGTTATTGTTATTATTATTAGTAGCAGTAATAGTAGTAGATAATGATCTGTTGTTTTCTTATTAGAAAGTCTTGCTGTCTGTTATCTTCTGTTCAAGTGAGTGGAGAAACACCATCTGAAACTGACAAGGTCTCTGATTGGCTGATGAAGAGACATACTGGACCAATAGTGTCATCTTTAGGATATGACACCATGAGTGAAGCTCCCAGCCAGGCAGAGGCTGAAGTGATCAGGGTGAGAGATGATTTGACAACAATCACATTCATTTTAATTAATAGAAATGTATCAATGTTCTGTGTTTCATTCATTCATTCATTCATTCATGCATGCATGCATGCATGCATGCATGCATGCATGCATTCATGCATTCATTCATATTTATTCATTTCGATCATGTTACAATATACCGTAAGTGAGAAAAGACCAAGGAAATAAAAGGAAGAATTGGATTTATTATTTTTTAAGAAAAGCGCCAAAATGATCTTAACCCTTTGCTGTCCGAAATAGAATGGTGGTTGGTAGATTAGCCGTGAAATTTCTATTATTGTATTGTGATCTGAGACATAATATTATGTTTATAAACATGAGCCCGCCGCCCCTCCTTCTTGGACAGCGACGTTGTTTTTTCTTTTTTTTTTCCCCCAATGCAGGTCATTAGCTCACCGTGATTTTCTCGATCTCCGTTGGGATAGAATGGGGGTTTTGGCCGATCATCGATCTCCCCGTGCGTTTCGCGTGCGCGATCCGTTCACGTAAATGTCCCCGCAAATAATCCATGTGTGACTCAAGAGCAGAACTGAAAATTTTCGCTAGCATAGCCCCAAGCATGGCTGCAGTAGGAGCACTAGTGTACAGACAGCAAACGAATGGCTGGGAGTAGCCTTGGAGAAGGAAAGGAGCTGACGTCTCCTCTGCTTCATGTCAGACCGTGCATGAGCTATCAATGCACGAGTGGTGACTAGGGAAGGTTAGACGATCGCCGATTTTCGGATCAAAATCATTTATTCCGGTTTTAATGACAAAGTCCGGGAAAGTACGGCGCGGCTGAGACTCCCTGCTGGGATGTGCGATATAGTACGGTTTTAACATTAAGGGGCTCCCCGTGGCTGTTAAACTGTTAACATCCTTAAATAATAGTTCATGATTGAAAAAGGAGTAGGAAGAAGTTTGTGAAAAATGTATCAGGTCCTATATATTTTGGCTTTCCGCCCAAGTGTTTATACACTCACATTGAAACAAGAAGAAAACCAATAGAAAATAAAAGCAATGTTCTTCTGAGCACAGGTCTCCGCCAGGTCAGGCGTCCTGGTGGGCCTATAATAGACCAATGTGAAAAGGGTGGCATTTCTTCTTCCCTAATCTTAGGCCTTTCACGCCAATCAGAAGCTGCATGCATGCTTTGAGGCATTGTGTTCCAAAAATGTGTTTAGCAAAAGTCTACCTGCTGGTGGCACTATAACAGGCCAATGTGAAAAGGGTGTCATTTATTCCTTGACCTAGTGCGTAAACCATATGTGTGGCAAATTTCACTGTAATCGCAAGCTGCTTTTGTCCACAATTCCATGCTCTATATTGATGTGGTGCCATAGGAGAGATGACAGGCAAACGTTGACCAAAATAACAATTATTCTACATTGTCTAATTGTGTAGACTTGTGTTTAACAATACATTAAAGATCTATGAGGGTCCATTTGGTTGACGTTGTGTTTTCTGGTTATCTGTCGGTGACTGATTTCCCCCCTTGGGATAATAAAGGTATCTATCTGTCTTCTACATCATGCGTTTAATAGAGCCATAACTCTTTGTTTCTGTTTCTGTTTTTTTGTTTCTTTCTTTCTTTCTTTCTTTCTTTCTTTCTTTCTTTCTTTTTTGTCATACATTATAGCTGGAACAGCAGTTGGACAGTCTGAAGTTGGAGGTGACGATTAAGAACAGTGAGCTGCAGCAAAAAGACAAGGAACTCATGAAAATGAGGAAACAGGTGAGAGAAAAAAATACACACACACTAGCCCTGTGCCCGGGGTGCACAGTATATGAGGGATTTATAAGAGTCTCAGAAGTAATGTTGGAGTGCCCGTTGGGAAG